>NC_073627.1:131217453-131520483 GCF_029407905.1 Bubalus kerabau
CTTGAAGTACTCCTTTTCCTATTTGGAACCAGTCTGTTGTTCCATGTCCAGTTCGAACTGTTGCTTCCTGACCTGCATACACGTTTCTTAAGAGGCAGGTCAGGTAGTCTGGTATTCCCATCTCTTTCAGAATTTTCCACAGTTTATTGTGATCCACACAGTCAAAGGCTTCAGCATAGTCAATAAAGCAGAAATAGATGTTTTTCTGGAACTCTCTTGCTTTTTCGATGATACAGTGGATGTTGGCAATTTGATCTCTGGTTCCTCTGCCTTTTCTAAACCCAGCTTGAACATCTGGAAGTTCACAGTTCACGTACTGCTGAAGCTTGGCTTAGAGAATTTTGAGCATTACTTTACTAGCCTGTGAGATGGGTGCAATTGTGTGGTAGCTTGACCATTCTTTGGCATTGCCTTTCTTTGGGATTGGAATGAAAACTGACCTTTTCCAGTCCTGTGGCCACTGCTGAGTTTTCCAAATTTGCTGGCATATTGAGTGCAGCACTTTCACAGCATCATCTTTCAGGATTTGAAATAGCTCAACTGGTATTCCATCACCTCCACTAGCTTTGTTCGTAGTGATGCTTCCTAAGGCCCATTTGATATCACATTCCAGGATGTTTGGCTCTAGGTGAGTGATCGCACCATCATGATTATCTGGGTCATGAAGATCTTTTTTGTACAGTTCTTCTGTGTATTCTTGCCACCTCTGCTTAATATCTTCTGCTTCTGTTAGGTCCATACCATTTCTGTCCTTTATTGTGCCCATCTTTGCATGAAATGTTCCCTTGGTATCTCTAATTTTCTTGAAGAGATCTCTAGTCTTTCCCATTCTGTTGTTCTCCTCTATTTCTTTGCATTGATGGCTGAGGAAGGCTTTCTTATCTCTTCTTGCTATTCTTTGGAACTCTGCATTCAAATAGGTATAGCTTTCCTTTTCTCCTTTGCTTTTTGCTTCTCTTCTTTTCACAGCTATTTGTAAGGCCTCCCCAGACAGCCATTTTGCTTTTTTTGCATTTCTTTCTTTTGGGATGGTCTTGATTCCTGTCTCCTGTACAGTGTCACAAACTTCCATCCATAGTTCATTAGGCACTCTATCAGATCTAGTCCCTTAAATCTATTTCTCACTTCCACTGTATAATCATAAGGGATTTGATTTAGATCATACTTGAATGGTCTAGTGGTTTTCCCTACTTTCTTCAATTTCAGTCTAATTTGGCAATAAGGAGTTCATGATCTGAGCCACAGTCAGTTCCTGGTCTTGTTTTTGCTGACTGAATAGAGCTTCTCCATCTTTGGCTGCAAAGAATATAATCAATCTGATTTCAGTGTTGACCATCTGGTGATGTCCATGTGTAGAGTCTTCTCTTATGTTGTTGGAAGAGGGTGTTTGCTATGACCAGTGTGTTCTCTTGGCAGAACTCTAGTAGCCTTTGCCCTGCTTCATTCTGTACTCCAAGGCCAAATTTGCCTGTTACTCCAGGTGTTTTTTGACTTCCTACTTTTGCATTCCAGTCCCCTATAATGAAAAGGACATCTTTTTTGGGTGTTAGTTCTGGAAGTTTTTGTAGGGCTTCATAGAACTGTTCAACTTCAGCTTCTTCAGCATTACTGGTCAGAGCATAGACTTGGATTACCGTGATATTGAATGGTTTGCCTTGGAAACGAACAGAGATCATTCTGTAATCTTTGAGATTGCATCCAAGTACTGCATTTCAGACTCTTTTGTTGACTATAATGGTCCCATTTCTTCTAAGGGATTCCTGCCCACGTTAGTAGATATAATGTTCATGTGAGTTATATTCACCTATTCCAGTCCATCTTAGTTCGCTGATTCCTAGAATGTCAATGTTCACTCTTGCCATCTCCTGTTTGACCATTTTCAATTTGCCTTGATTCATGGACCTAACATTCCAGATTCATATGCAATATTGCTCTTTACAGCATCAAACCTTGCTTCTATTACCAGTCCCATCCACAACTGGGTGTTGTTTTTGCTTTGGCTCCATCCCTTCATTCCTTCTGGAGTTATTTCTCCACTGATCTCCAGTAGCGTATTGGACACCTACTGACCTGGGGAGTTCATCTTTCAGTGTCCTATCTTTTTGTCTTTTCATACTGGTTCCACATAGGAAAAGGAGTACCTCAAGCCTGTATATTGTCACTCTGCTTATTTAACTTATATGTAGAGTACATCATAAGAAACGCTGGGCTGGAGGAAGCACAAGTTGGAATCAAGATTTCCAGGCGAAATATCAATAACCTCAGATATGCAGATGACACCACCCTTATGGCAGAAAGTGAAGAAGAACTAAAGAGCCTCTTGATGAAAATGAAAGAGGAGAGTGAAAAAGTTGGCTTAAAGCTCAACATTCAGAAAACGAAGATCATGGCATCTGGTCCCATCATTTCATGGTAAATAGATGGGAAAACAGTGTAAACAGTGGCTGACTTTATTTTTCTGGGCTCCAAAAATCACTGTAGACAGTGATTGCAGCCATGAAATTAAAAGATGCTTACTCCTTGGAAGAAAAGTTATGACCAACCTAGACAGCATATTCAAAAGCAGAGACATTACTTTGTCAACAAAGGTCCATCTATTCAAGGCTATGGTTTTTCCAGTAGTCATGTATGGATGTGAGAGTTGGACTATAAAGAAAGCTGAGCACCAAAGAATTGATGCTTTTGAACTGTGGTGTTGGAGAAGACTCTTGAGAGTCCCTTGGACTGCAAAAATATCCAACCAGTCCATCCTAAAGGAAATCAGTCCTAAGTGTTCATTGGAAGGACTGATGTTGAAACAGAAACTCCAATACTTTGGCCACCTGATGCAAAGAGCTGACTCATTGGAAAAGACCCTGATGCTGGGAAAGATTGGGGGCAGGAGGAGAAGGGGACAACAGAGGATGAGATGGTTGGCTGGCATCACCAACTCAATGAACATGGGTTTGGGTGGACTCTGGGAGTTGGTGATAGACAGGGAGGCCTGGCGTGCTGTGGTTCATGGGGTCGCAGAGTCGGACACGAGTGAGCAACTGAACTGAACTGAAAATGTAGCTATGTTTTTTCACCACTTAACTCTAAAATAAATATCTCTAAATGAGTTGAGGAATGTGGTGTAATGCCCTTAACCATGGTGCTAGCTACTTTCCAGTTCTTCCTCCACCTCAAATTCACTACCTGCTTTCTCTCTTCTGCATAGTAGGACACTGTCCCTCCCAGGCTCCTTGCTTGGCCTCAGGTTGGGTTTGGCTGGAGAATGGAGGTCAGGGGAAGAGAGAGAGGTTGCAGATTTCTTCCCTGCTCCTCTCAGTTTTGGCCATGTTTCTGATAGAGGGTGTATTTCTTCCAGACCATAGCTATGTTGGGTGGCATTTCCCCCAACTCCAATAACCCTTCAGTCGAAAATGTTAACAGCTTCCTACTTTGTTAACCTCTGGCCACTCAACAATTTTTGTTAGTTCTTTTAACTCTACCCATACTTCTCCTTGATGGCTTTCTTTGAAAGAATGGTATGATTTTCCTACCAGGACCCTGATTGAAACAGATGAATTCCTATAGCAATGCATTATTTCAAAAGCTTCCTTCTCAGAAGAAAAGTCAGAGCATGACAATAGCCCTCAATCACATGCCAATGAAAACACCTCTGAAAGAGGTGAATATTACTGTTCAAGTAAATAGAAACAAGGCTCCCCTGGTGGCTCAGTGAAAGAGTCTGACTGCAATACAGTAGACACAGGAGATGTGGGTTCGATCCTTGAGTCAGGAAGATCCTCTGGAGGAGGGCATGGAAACCCACTCCAGCATTCTTGCCTGAAGAATCCCATGGACAGAGAAGCCTGGTGGGCTATAGCCCATAGGGTCGCCAAGAGTTGGACACAAGTGAGGTGAATGGGTACACATGCACGCATATAGAAACAGTCTATAACAGTTCCAAGTATCCGATAGAGCTTTCTGAAATGATGAAAATGTTTTCATATCTGTGTTGCCCAATATAATAGCTGTTAACTATATATAGCTGTTGAGTTCCTGAAATGTGGACAATAAGGAAGTGAATTTTTATTTTATTTCATTTTAATTAATTTATACTTAGCTACATGTGGCTAGTGACTCCACTACTGTACAGCACAAGTCTACATTAATCCAAGAACAAAAACTAGAGACTATCTGAATTTATGGTACAAAAGTAAGTAGAGTTCCCACTGACAAAAGCCTGTAGTCATAGAGGGTTAAGCAAAGTACAATAAAAAGGACACAAAGTCCAAAAGAAGTAAAGTTCATACCAAATCACAGGCATTAAGGAAATCTTCATGGAGGAGTTTTAATTTAAGATGAGTCTGGATGATGGAATAAATTTTGTATTTGTTTTCTATGTCTACTAATAAAGCATCACATGTTTAATGGCTTAAAAGCAAATTTACTATCTTACAGTTCTGTAGGTTAAAAGAGCAACATGGGTCTCCCTGGGCTAAAATCAAGGTGTGAGCATGACTCTATTCCTTTCTGGAGGCTGTAGGGGAAAATCCATTTCCTCGCCTTTTTAGCTTCTAGAGACCACCCTCATGGCACCCTTTATCCATCTTCAAAGCCAGCAATACAGCATCTCTTGTTATATCCCTTTGACCACAACTAGGAAAGGTTCTCTGTGATTATATCAGCTCACCCAGCTAATTGAGGATTAATCTTTCCATCTCAAGATCTTTAATTTAATCACACCTGTGAAGTCCATTTTGCCATGTAAGGTAACACAGTAACCGGCTCCAGGGATTAGGATATGGACATCACTGGGGGCTTGTCTTGCCTACAAAAGATTGCCCACACAAAGACGTTGAAGATGAAAAGAAAAGGATTCCAGGAGGAGGTACAGGCCAAGAGCAAGACAGACCATAAGGAATTGACAGGATAATCACTACAATCTGTTAACTAGCTCACCCAATTACCCTGTGTTCTCTGTTTCATCTCTAAGATGTATTGTAACACATGCTGACTACTCAGGGCTGGTAGGCTACTCTAGGACACCTGCCTACAAGTACTTCTGCCAGTGAACTGCATGCTTACCAACAGCCAGCTGTGTTTTTTGCCAAATCTATTTAGGCCAGTTATATTGTCATTGTAATACATAATTTAATTAAATACTGCTGCCGCTGCTGCTAAGTCGCTTCAGTCGTGTCCAACTCTGTGCGACCCCATAGACGGCAGCCCACCAGGCTCCCCCATCCCTGGGATTCTCCAGGCAATCAGTATGAATATGAAAAGATTTGTTCCCAGGCAAATGAAGTCTAATGCTTTGGAAGGACTCTTTTTAAGGTACTGAAAACTTCTGCTAACAATTTTGGGGCTCAACACTTTGGGAATCACATTCCTCTCACAGGGTGTCTGATTTGTCACCTTCTTTCTCCGCCTTGGGACATGGTCTGGAGTCCTTAATTTCTACCGTGTCATGTTTAAGGCTCAGACTGCTGGCTCTGTATAGATTTGCTTTCCCTCTCACTTTCCATCATTCCCAAACCCAAATTTTCTCTTCTTTGTTACAGTCTGCTTTCTCTGGAGAAGTAGAGACTTTCAGGAGGATGGAGATCAAGAATAGGGTGCTGCATTTGGTAATTAGGAGATCGTTACCGACCTTCATGTGAATGACTGTTTCAACCATTTGAGTGGACAACTGAATAGTTGTCAGGATTGCCACATCAATGATCTCATGGGTACAAAGACCAGAAGAAGAATACAACGGCACCTATCCCAGTGGCATAACAATGATGACAAAAGCACTTTCATACTGCTGACTCAGTCTTCATCTGCTAGCGTAACCAAGACTTCGAGAATAGAGGGCCTCATCTCTTTCATTTATTATTGTGAAGTAGAGTGTTACCAAGTGTACACTTCAAAAAGGCACCCAACTAGACAGGGATGGCAATAAGGTTAGAAAGAAAAGAAATAACTGTGCAGCCCTAGGACTGTATTCAGAAGTGAGAAAGATGCCCCCACAAATCACTTCACCCTCATGCATACAAAGCAGAGTACAGACTGATTTATTTTCTTGTCCAGGGAACTGGCCAGATTTTTTCTAAAACCCTGGAGGGCAGTCTTTGTGCTCATGTTGCCTATGGACATGGCCTGGGAGACGAGCATCTGACTGTTTTAGAGCAGTTCTAATCTTCTTGGACTGCTTGGGAATGGCAAAAAATGTTTAAGTACATATGAGCACATCTATATCTGAGTATGTGTACATATGCATCTATCTTATATGTGTACATGTATTTATGCATGTGGACATATTGGCTGATAAAATGCAATAGATACCTAAAAACATTACATAAAAAAAATCAAAATGGACTATTCCCTATCAAAATAATGCCAAGACAGTCAGGTAGACAAATGAGTTTTGTTTTTGTTTTTTAAGTCCTGACATTGAACTGCATAATCTTTTATATTTTCATCCTAAGGTATTTCATAACATTTGTGAAAAAAATTGTTTCCTTCTGTTCTTCAGTCTCACAAAGTTCTCATTAACTTTGCTACTGTAGTCTGGAACAATTTAAACCTTTAGCTTTCCAATTCTCAAAGACATCTTCCTACTGACCACACTGAAGGAAGTATGACATGGCTTAAAGGGTCCTAAAGAGTGAGCCAAAGGACATGGGTTTAAGCCAGAACTCTACCCATTATGAATTTAGGCTGATCTTTCACACTCCTGAGTCTATTTCCTCATCCGTAAAATGCGACTGATAACCTTTGATCTGGGGCTTTCCCTAGTGGCTCAAATGGTAAAGAATCTGCCTGTAATGCAGGAGACCTGGGTTCAATTCCTGGGTCAGGAAGATCCCCTGGAGAAGGGAATGACTACCCACTCCAGTATTCTTGCCTGGAGAATTCCACAAACAGGAGCTTGGCAGACTACAGTTCATGGGGTCACAAAGAGTTGGACATGACTGAGTGACTAAGCACACACGCCACCCTGGACCCATTTTTTCATATAGGAGTTTAAAAAGAGCATCTGAGAATGGGCTTTGTAAACTTTGAAGTACTAAATATAGAAATGAATAGGTATTATTACAACTACAATTGTTAAAGTAGGTCTCATGCTTAAGAAGGAGCTCTAGTGATGAGTTCTCTGGTATGTTAAAACAGGAAGGAAATTATAGGATTCCAACACACACCTGTCCTTTGACTTCATTCATGAAATTTAGGGTGGAAATTTAAAATATTTCCCTCAATTTCCATTAGAATTACATTGGCTTCAAAGGAGGTAAAAGTCAAGATGTAACAAAAAATTTTATTCTAAATTGTTCCAAAGTGTGGGTTTTCAATCATCATGATTCCTTAAATTAGAATAGATCTGCAAAAATAGATACATGCGAGCATTTTTTCCTAAAATTTTTTCATGTAAGAGTATGCAGCCTGCTATATAATGTCACACATTAAAATAACGTTGGCATGGAATGGGAGTAAAATCCTTTCTCTGGAAATAAGCATATGTTATTAAAATCATATTCCATTTGTAGCCAACTACTAGAAAAGAATCCACATTTCAGTGTTTAAGTTTAGGATCAACTTGGAACACTGTGATTTTGTGCAATAAGCATAGGACTAAGGCAAGAGACTTGGGTTCTACTTCCAGATATTCCACTAACCTGGTGGCTTCAGTAAAGGATTGACTTCCATATGCCTTAATTCTCTCATGAATAAAATAGATTAACACTGCATGCCTACTTGCCTGTTTCATAGGGTTCTTATGAGGATCAAATGAAATATCTATGAAAATGTCCCTATGAAACTATGAAATGGTGTAGAGAAATAAAGAATTAAGAAAATGAGCTTTATATGAAAGTTCTTACAGCATAATACATCCATTAACCACAATTTATTGGATTTGTAATCCATAAAGATAAATTGATAATTCCTTTTTCCATACGTTAACTTTATAACAAGTTTACAATAACCTTGACCTTAATAAATCAGCTAAAGGAGCTAAATATGCTCTTTATAAATCATTCCTCTCTATGGTTCTTGAAGAGAGCTTAGGATCCCCAAGTCATACACACTTTGGGTGTTCTGACAAAGCTGTATATAGAACAAGCCACAAAATTATTATGAGGTTAATAACAAGAATATGAACAACACCACTGAATATTTAAAATATCCCATAAACACAATGTATTTATAGAACAATAATTAAGAATACAATAACAGACAATACAGAAAATTATGTCATTCCCTGGCTGCCTCACATTTGCAGACACTTTCAGAAGACTTTCCTCATGTTGTATTTAGCAGGAGAAATGTATGGTGAATTTCTTGAGCCAAGATTTTTTTTAATCTTTGCATATTTCATCACTTAATACATGTTTATGAATGAATAAAAATAATTAATGAAAAAAATTAAATGATGTCCTTGAAAACTCAATGTTTCTATAGAATGCAGCAAAATTGACTTGTGGAGAAAAAAGTCATGATGTTAGTAATCTCTCTTTAAAAGTTAAAGAATATCAGCTAAATATTTTAAAGGATAAAACACAAAACCAATCCTTCCGCACTGTTGGTAGGAATGCAAATTGGTACAGCTACTATGGAGAACAGTATGGAGTTTCCTTAAAAAACTAAAAATAGAGCTACCATATGACCTTGAAATCCCACTCCTGGGCATATATCCAGAGAAAAATAGGATCTGAAATTATACATGCACCACAATGCATGTATAAACACTGCAGCAGTATTTACAATAGCCAAGACATAGAAGTAACCTAAATGTCCATCAACAGAGGAATGGACAAAGAAGATGTGGTACATATATACAATGGAATATTACTCAGCCATTAAAAAGAATAAAATAATGCCATTTGCAGCAGCATGGATGTTCCTAGAGATTGTCATACTGAGTAAAATAAGTCAGACAGAGAAGGAGAAATATATGACAGCCCTCATATGTAGAATATAAAAAGAAATGATACAACTAAACTATTTACAAAACAGAAAGAAACAGAAAATTAACTTGTTGCCAGGGGGAAGCATGGCGGTGGGGGCAGGGAAGGGGAAGGATATTTCGGAAGTTTAGGATAGACATATAAACACTGCTATATTTAGAATAGATAACCAACAAGGACCTACTGTATAGCACATGGAACTCTACTCAGTGTTATGTGGCAGCCCAAACGGGAGGGGAGTCTGGGGGCAGAATGGATACACGTATATGTATGGCTGAGTCCTTTTGCTGTTTACCTGAAACTAACACAACATTGATTGCTAATCAGTTATGGCATCCTTAGTCGCTCAGTTGTGTCTGACTCTGTGATCACATGGACTGCAGCCTACCAGGCTCCTCTGTCCATGGTATTCTCCAGGCAAGAATACCGGAGTGGGCAGCCATTGCCTTCTTTAGGGGATCTTCTCGACCCAGGGATTGACCCCTGGTCTCTTGCATCACAGGCAGATTTTTTTACCATCTGAACTACCAGGGAAGACCCTAATCTACTATACCCCAATACATAATAAAAAGTTTTTTAAAAAGACAATCCAAACCAATGAAAAAGAAAAAACTAAAATTAAATAGCCATATCAGGAAATTGAACAGAAATGTAATTGAAAGATAAAACCATGATCTGACTTGCTAAAAAGATAGACCAACAGCAAGAAGTTAATCAAGAGTAAATTGCAAATAAATAGAAGTGACAAAGAAAAGAAAATCAATACACAGAATAAAGTGAGTGAATACAAAATTGAATGAAAATGAATTCTATGTAATGAATTATTTATTTTTACAAAATATGATAAAAACTGAAAAAAAATTGGAGATAATATCAAAGAAAGCAGAGGATTATATGAGCTCATGCATAAATTATCTAAAGTGATCACAGAATAGTATCAATTATTATAAACTACTTTTGAACATAGCAAAAAAGGTAAAACTATAAGTAAACTATGATCTTGGCTATAAAACCTGATAAAGATAACACCAGAAAAACACTATAAGATAATTTCATTTATTAATATACAAGCAAAGATGTTAAACAAATATTAACAGAGAGAATTCAGCTATTTACTAAAAAATAATACACAATGAACAAGTGGGATTTATCAAAGGAATTTAAGGAATACTCAACATAAGAAAAATTGCCAAAACAATACATCACATTAATACTACAAATAATAAGAACAAAATTTAAATATATGTTCAAGAGATTTTCAAAAGCATCAGAATTTATTTATTTAAACAGAAAATATAGGAATACAAAGATATTTCATTATAACTTCACAAAAATGCTATTAAATCCTTACTATGTGAAATGATATTCAATACAAAGAAGGGTCTACTTAAACCCATGAACTAGCTTTCTACATAAAGGAGGACAAACATTAGATATATTCTCATTAATAATACGGAGAAGGCAATGGCACCCCACTCCAATACTCTTGTTTGGAAAATCCCATGGACGGAGGAGCCTGGTAGGCTGCAGTCCATGGGGTCGCTACGAGTTGGACACGACTGAACGACTTCACTTTTACTTTTCACTTTCCTGGATTGGAGAAGGAAATGGCAACCCACTCCAGTGTTCTTGCCTGGAGGATCCCAGGGACGGGGGAGCCTGGTGGGCTGCCGTCTATGGGGTCGCAACAGAGTCGGACACGACTGAAGTGACTTAGCAGCATTAATAACAGAGACAAAGTGCAAATGTCCATTGTCATTGTTTACTAATTAATAGTGTATTCCAGATTCTTACAACTGCAATGACACTTAAGGAGATAATTTTAGATTACAGAGAAAAAAAGAATATGTTAATATCAGAAGTATCATTGTATACCAGTATTTTAAAATCAGCTATAAAATTTTCAAAGTTATTTAAAGAGTTTTACAAAATAGTCAGTGATCAATATATAAATCCTAGTACTCCTCTATACCATTTCCATATCATTAAAACTAGTCAGAAATAAAAATTAAAAACAGTTTACTCATTCCAACAACAAAAATGTAAATTAGAGATGTTTTAAAGGAATGCAAAATTTATGTTAAATTGTGAGTAGAAATTTTGGAAAGGAAATAATAAATATAATAAATATTATTAAAATGAAAATCCTTCATAGGTTAAATCTGTAAATTAAAACACCTTGAAAGTGAACTTCAACTATTCCTAATATAACTTGAAAAAATATTTTAAAATTCATTTGCAATGGAATTCCTTTTTAAAATGGAATCAAATTAGCAATCCTTGATGCAGTTACTTCCAGCAGCCCAGTAAAATTACCAAAAAGAGGAAAAGTCCAAAATTAAAAGCAACTCTGAAAACTGAGACATACAGACACACTGGTTGCCAGAATCTGGGAGGAATTTTCATTATCTATAAGACCTTTGGAGTTGGATTGAGAAAAAACAACTGGTGGCTTCCTTTTGCTTTATAAAAACATAACAATTTTTAGAAGTTCAAACAACATGAAATAAAATGTGAAGACCCTTGTCTCTCATTCACAGTCTCTTCCCTGCCTCAGAAAACTAGGATCAGGGCTAATCAGACTGTTGAGTATCCATCCTTCTGATATCATGATATTCCTATTTTATGACTTTTCTTTCAACCCTCTCTTCTTTCTACATTCATTCAAAGGAGGTACTGCTAGGAAAGGATTGTTAATAGGGGGAGGGATGTTTCGCAAAACCCCCCCCAAACTATCAGGGATTATGGGCTAAATGAAAACTATTCTCATGAAAAGCATTATATGGAGGTACAAAAAAGAAAGAGGCTTGGTACAGTACAGTTCATTTGTAACTGTAATTTTCATTTATTCCATTGTTTCAGAACATTAGAAAACTTGAAAGAGAGAACAGAAGATTTCACTCTTGGTGAGCAAAGCCACACTACATGAATTCAGGACAAACACTTAGAATTGGGCTCAGAATTGCATGCAACCAATTGTGGATCTATGGAGGGATTTGGCACAGAAAACAGAAGAAGCAGCCATACCATCTTTCTTTGTAAAAATTCTGTATAGATAACTCTCTCATTTGAAAATGAGTAAATAACACACACACATGCATGCATGTGCACACATGTGCGCACGCACGCTCACACACACACAACATGAGGCCTGTAAAAAATAAGGCAGAAGATGGGAAGAAGTCCATCATCCTAAAAATTAAAAGAAAAAGCAATTTTCTGAAAATAGTCTTCTAAGGAAGCAGAAGACATCACTAGAAATTTTTCTTTATATTTGCTCAGATGCAAAAACTAGATCTCCATGAAGAAGGATCAGAGAGCAATTAAAACAGGGAGGGGGAACTTAAAGCATGATAGAAGAATGAGAAATAAACTTAAATCTCACCAAAACCATTAAGGAAATAAACGTATTTTCCCAAATATTGCCCAGTTCAGTTGAATTTATAGGTACATTTTGCCAAACCTTCAAGGAGCGGATCATCTCTTATAAAAGTTTCTCCAAAAAATACAGAAAATGAGATAAAGCAATGTAACTCATTTTCTAAGAGTAATATAATCAAACTTTCAAAACTGGTAAGATTGGAACAAGAAAATTAAAATGTTGGCCCAGTACCTCTACAAATATAGATGCAAACAATTCTAAGTGCAATATTAACTAAAATAAGTCAAAAGTGTATTTAAAAATTATATATCATGATCATATGAATTTTACCATAGGAATTCAAAGGAAATCTATCATCATAATCCAAAATACTAAATAAATAAAAGAGAAAAATGATGGAGTATTTAAAAAGCATTTGGAAGAGACTGACTTCCAGAATGATAGAGTAAGGACCTTGGAATATCTGCTCCTCCATAAAAGCAACAAGAAAACCAGGGGGAAAAAGTCAAACTCAACTATTTCATAACTCTGGAGATTAACCAAACACTTGCAACAATCTGAGGATCATTTATTCAAGCAAAATGACTGAATCTTAATACAAACAGTGAGTTGTGTGGTATTTTACCTTATCCTATTCTCATCCTTCTCTCCCATTTCCATGGTAGTCTTGAAAACCAACTACCTTACAATCATGATATCTGTGAAAAACAGCAGCTTTGCAGCCACTGGAGAAGGCTGACATGTTTGAAGCTCCCCAAAAGCTCCAACTCCAGAGAATTGCTGCTATTGGACATGCTGGTAGTTTCCCTAGTAACCCCCTTTTGCAAAGCTCATCTTTATACAATTAGGTTCAGAATGTGCTCAATGAGAACAGACTTTTACATGAGACATTTGTCAAAAAATATCAACGGCCACCATTTAAACACTGTGGCTGCCTGTAATGTTGATAATGCTGTGCTGTGCTTAGTCACTCACTAGTGTCCAACTCTTGGTGACCCCATGGACTGTAGCCCACCAGGCTCCTCTGTCCATGGGGATTCTCCAGGCAAGAACACTGGAGTGGGTTGCTATGCCCTCCTCCAGAAGCATTCCCAACCCAGGGATCAAAGAGAAAGAGTTTTTTTTTGTTTTTTTTTTTTGTTTTTTTTTTTTTTTTTAATAAGAAGGGTTTAAGGGACCTCTGAGACAACATCAAGCATACTAACATTTGCATTTTAAGTATCTCAGAGAAAAGAGAGAGAGAGAGAAAACGTATTTGAAGAAATAATGGCTGAAAACTTCCCAAACCTGTGGAATGAAACAGACATTCAGGTAAGAAAGCGCAAAGATTTCCAAACAAGAAGAACTCAAAGACACTCACACTAAGACACATTATAATCAAAATGGCAAAATTAAAGACAAATAATTTACAGGGAGACCTCATATAATTTTTAGCTTATTTTTCAACATAAAGTTTATAGGCCAGAAAGGAGTGGCAGGATGTATTTCAAAGACTGAAAGAAAAAAAATTACAACCTAGAATAATCTATTTGGCAAGGTTATCATTTGGATTTGAAGGAGAAATAGTTTCCCACATAAGAAAAAACTAAGAGTTAATCACACTAAACCAGCCTTACAAAAGATGTTATAGGGTCTTCTTTAAACAGAAAAGAAAGGCCACAACAAGAAATAAGAAAATATATGAAAGAAAAAAAAAACTCACTGGTAAAGATAAATATATAGTAAAGACAGTGGATCACCCACTTAAAAGCTAGTAAGAGATTTAAAAGATAGAAGTGGCATAGTCAACTATAACTACAATAAGCAGTTAAAGGATACACAAAATTAAAGATGTAAAATATGACATGAAAAAACATAAAATATTGGTGGGGTGGGTAAAATGTAGTCCTTTTAAAATACTTTCAAAATTAAATGTCTATCATCGTAAAATCAATGGCTATATATCAACTTCATGGTAAACACAAACCAAAAACATACAGTGCATACACAAAAAATAAAAAGAAAGTAATCCAAGCACTACATTAAAGTAATTCATCAAACTACAAGGGAAGAAACCAAGAGAAGATACGGGAACTGAGAAGACCTACAAAAATAATCAGAATACAATTAACAAAATGGCAGTAAGTACATACCTATTGATGATTGCTTTAAATGGAAATGGACTAAATGCTCCTATCAAAAGACATGCTGCTGCTGCTGCTAAGTCACTTCAGTCACGTCTGATTCTGTGCGACCCCATAGACGGAAGCCCACCAGGCTCCGCCATCCCTGGGAGTCTCCAGGCAAGAACACTGGAGTGGGTTGCCATTTCCTTCTCCAATGCATGAAAGTGAAAAGTGAAAGGGAAGTCGCTCAGTCGTGTCCAACTCTTAGTGACCCCATGGACTAAAGCCTACCAGGCTCCTCTATCCATGGGATTTCCCAGGCAAGAGTACTGGAGTGGGGTGCCATTGCCTTCTCCAATCAAAAGACATACCATACCTGAATGGATTAAAAAAAAAAAAAGACCATCTATATGTTATGCTACAGGAGATGCACTGCACATCTAAAGGCACACATAGACTGAAAGTAAAAGAATGGAAAGAGGTATTCCATGCAAATGGAAAAAAAGTAAGCCAGAGCAGCAATACTTAAATCAGACAAAGTAGACTTTAAGATAAAGATTGTAACAAAAGACAAAGAAGGGAATTATATACCAAACAAAAGGATACAACATTTGTAAATATTTATGTACCTGATATGGGAGGACCTAAATATAAAAAGTGAATATTAACAGAAATAAAGGTAGAAATAGATAGCAATACAATTATAGGAAGGGAGCTTATTATCCCATATACATCTATGGATAGATTACAGACAGAAAATTAATAAGGACACATTAGATAAAATGGATGTACCAGATATACACAGAAAGTTCCATCCAAAAGCAGCAGAACACATCTTCTTGCCAAGTGCATGTAGAACATTCTCCAGATAGATCACATTTTAGGCCACAAAACAAGTCTCAATAAATTTAAGATTTTTTCCAACCACAATGCTATGAAACTTAGAAATCAACTACAAGAGGAAAACTGAAAAAGCACAAACACATAGAGGTAAAAGCACATGCTACTAAGCAACTAATGGGTCACTGAATAAATCAAAGAGTAAATTAAAAAATACTTTGAGACAAATGAAAATGCAAATAGAAATTTCCAAAGTCTATGGGATGTATCTTGATGAGGATACATCTTGATGAAGAACCTCTTGATGAAAGTGAAAGAGGAGAGTGAAAAAAACTGGCTTAAAACTCAACATTCAGAAAACTAAGCTCATGGCATCCAGTCCCATCACTTCATGGCAAACAGATGGGGAAATGATGGAAACAGGGACAGACTTTATTTTCCTGGGCTCCAAAACCACTGCATATGGTGACTGCAGCCATGAAATTAAAAGACGCTTGCTCCTTGGAAGGAAAACTATGACAAACCTAGACAACACAGTAAAAAGCAGAGACATTACTTTGCCTACAAAGTTTTGTCTAATCAAAGCTATGGCTTTTCCAGTAGTCATATATGGAGAATTGGACCATAAAGATGGCTGGGCACTGAAGAATTGATGGTTTTGAATTGTGATGTTGGAGAAGACTCTTGAGAGTCCCTTGGACTGCAGGGAGATCAAACCAGTCAATCTTAAAGGAAATCAATCCTGAATATTCATTGGGAGAACCGATGCTGAAGCTTAAGCTCCATAACTTTGACCACCTGATGAGAAGAGCTGACTCATTAGAAAAGACCCTGATGCTGGGAAAAGTTGATGGCAGGAGAAGAAGGGGACAAGAGAGGACGAGATGGTTGGAAGGCATCACTGACTCAATGGACTTGAGTTTAAGCAAGCTCTGGGAGATGGTGAAGAAAAGGGAAGCCTGGCATGCTGCAGTCCATGGAATCACAAAGAGTTGGACATGACTATGCGACTGAACAACAAAAAATGGGAGGTATCAAAAGCAGTACTAAGAGGGAAGTGTATAGCAATATAAGCCTACTTCAAGAAACAAGAAAGATCTCAATTAAACAATTTAAATACATTTAAAGGAACTAGAAAATGAAGAGTAAGCAAAGCCCAAAGTTAGTAGAAGGAAGAAGGTAACAAAGATCTTGTGGAAATAAATGAAATGGAGACAAAAAACAAAATTAGCCAGAGACATCAGGAAAAAAAGAGACCTCAAATAAATAAAATCAGAAATGAAAGAGGAGAAATTAAAATTGACAGCACAGATATACAAAGGAACATAAGAAAATATTACAAACAATTACATGCCAACAAATTAGACAGCAAAGAAGTGGATATATTTCTAGAAACATAATCTTCCAAGACTGAATCATGAAGAAATAAAAATTTAAATAGTCCAATTATTAGTAACAAAATTGAATCAGTAATTTAAAAACTTCTCAAAAGTGAAAGTGCAGGTCTAGATGGCTTCACAGGTGAATTAAACCAAGTATTTAAAGAAGAGTTAATACCTATCCTTCCCAAATTTTTCCAAAAAATAGATGAGGAAAGATCATTTCCAAATTTATTTTGCTAAGCCAGTCTTACTCTAATACCAAAACTAGTGAAATACAACACCAAAAAAGAAAACTGCAGGCAAATCTCTCTACTAACCATAGATGCAAATATCCTCAACAAAATATCACCACACATAATTCAATAAAGCATTAAAAGTATTACACACCATGATCAAGTGGGATTCATTCCAAGGATGTAAAAATGGCTTAACATACACAAATCAATCAGTGTGATACACTAACAAAATGAGCCGCAAAAATCATATGACCATTTCAGTAGATGCATAAAAAGCATTCTAAAAAATTTAACATCTTTACAAAATAAACTCTCAACAAAGTTAATATAGAGGGAACACACCTCATCATAATAAAGTCCATATGTGACAAATCCACAGTTAACATCATAGTCAATGGTGGAAAGATGAATGCTTTCCCTCTAATATCAAGAACAAGACAAGGAAGCCCATTCTCACCACTTTTATTCAACATAGTATTGGAAATCCTAGCAACAGCAATTAGGCAAGACAAAATAGGGCATCTAAATTGGAAAGGAAGATCTGAAACTGTTGTTCGCAGATGACAGGAAACTATATATAAAAAACTCCAAAGACTCCATACACACACACACACACACACAATTTTAGAACAAATGAACTCAGTAAAGATGTAGAATATAAACATTAATATACAAAATCTATTGCATTTATAGACACTAAATATGAACAATTTTAGATAAATAAAGAAAAGAGTTTTTAGAGAAATAAAACAATCCCATCAGCAATTGCATCAAAATATATAAAATTCCTAGAAATATAGTTAACCAAGGAGGTAAAATGCCTGTGCTCTGAAAATTATAAGACACTGAAGGAAGAAACTGAAGATGACTACTAGCGAAAGTGTTAGTCGCTGAGTCATGTCAGACTCATTGCAACCCCATGGACTGTAGTCCACCAGGCTTCTCTGTCCATGGGATTTCCCAGGCAAGAATACTAGAGTAGGTTGCCATTTCCTACTCCAGGGGATTTTCCCAACCCAGGAATACTCATGGCTTAGACAGTAAAGAATCTGTCTGCAATGCAGGAGACCCAGGTTTGATCCCTGAATCAGGAAGATCCCTGGGAAAAGGGAATGGCTACCCACTCCAGTATTTTTGTGGGGAGAATTCTATGGACAGAGGAGTATCGCAGGATACAGTCCATGGGGTTGCAAAGAGTCACACATGACTGAGCAACTAACATTTTTACTTTCACTTTGCCTACTATGCTTTAAGTAAAAAAATAGTTAATAGAGTCAGAGAAAAACATTTTTAAATCAGAAAGGGGTCAATTCATCAGAAAGATGTAACAATTATAAATATATATGAACTACATATACTACAGTAAGTGCAGTACACGTAATACTACATACACTATAATAAATACATGAAGCAGTAATTGACAAAATTAAATGAAGAAGGACTTCCCTGGTGGTCCAGTGGCTAAGACTCAATGCTCCCAATGTAGCGGGCCTTGGTTCCATCCCAGTCAGGGAACTAGATCCAACAAGCCACAACTAAGAATTTGCATTTCACAATTAAAAGATCCCGCATGCTGCAATGAAGATCAAGGATCCTGCATGCTGCAGCACAGTCAAGTAAATAAACAATTTTTAATTAAAAGAAGAAATAGACAATTCAACAGTATTATTGGAGAACTCTGTACCTCAATTTTGATAATGAATACAACTAGACACAAGACCAAAAAGGAAAGAGAAGACTCGAACAACACTATCAACCAACTAAAGCAGGATATACATTCTTCTCAACGGCAAATTAAACATTATCCAGGATAGACCATATGTGAGTCTGCAAAAAAAAAAAATCTCAATAAATGCAAAAAAACTGAAATAATACAAAATATGTCCTCTGACCACAATGAAATGAAATTGATGAATATAACTAAATGGAGAATTCAACAAGGTTGTCAGAAACAAAGTGAAAGAAAGTGTTAGTTGCTCAGTCATGTCTGACTCTTTACGACCCCATGGACTGTAGCCTGCCAGGCTCCTCTTATCCATGGATTCTCCAGGCAAGAATACTGGAGTGGGTTGCCATTCCCTTCTCCAGGGGATCGTCCCAACCCAGAGATTAAACTCGAATCTTCTTAGTTTCTTTACCATATGAGCCACCTGAGAAGCCTCATAAGGGGTTATAAAAGTCCTCCAAATAGCTTATAAATTTTTGAAGAAAACTAGAAAACAGGGAGTGATTCCTTCTAACCAGATATTATGACATTCTTCAAATATAATGGAAATAAAACAGCATGATGCTGGTGAAGGTCAAATGGGTCAATGGAACCAAATGGAGATCAGAAATAAATTCATGTATGTATGGAAACTTGATATAAGATAAAGGTGAATTTCAAAACAAGGAGATAATTATGGTATAGAAGATACTGCAAAGACTGGTTTACTATATCGATAGAAATAATGTGGGACTCCTGCCTTACACTGTATGCAAAGGTGAATTCAAGATGAATTAAAGACCTTTCTATAAAAGATAAAACTATAAAGCTAACATAATATATATGAAAATATCTTTGTAACCTAGAGATATGAAATGCTTTCTTAAGTAAGATCCAAAACGCATAAACCATAAGGTTAAAAAATATACTGATGGGTTTTACTATGTCAAAGTAAAGGATTTCTTATTTTAGAATAAATCTGAAAAAGAGTATGAGCAACACTTATATTCTTTTAAGTATTATAGCAATACTTATATTCTAAAGGAAAAACTTCTATTCTTATGAATATATAAGAATACTTATATTCTTTTAAGTATTAAGCAATACTTACATTCTAAAGGAAATCAATCCTGAATATTCATTGGAAGGACTGATGCTGCAGCTGAGGCTCCAATACTTTGGCCAACTGATGCGAAGAGTTGACTCATTGGAAAGGACCCTGATGCTGGGAAAGATCAAATGCAGGAGGAGAAGGGGATGACAAAGGATGAGATGGTTGGCTGGTATCACCAACTCGATGGACATGAGTTTGAACAAACTCCTGGAGTTGGAGTTGGACAGGGAAGCCTGGTATGGTACAGTCCATAGGGTCACAAAGAGTCAGACACAACTGAGTGACTGAACTGAACTAAACTGAATACATATATAAAATATTGCTGAGAGAAATTGAGGAAATTTAAATAAATGGAGAGATATATTTGTCCATAAATTGGAAGACTCGGGATTGTTAGGATGTCAACTCTTCCTAAACTGATCTGTAGATTTCACACACTCACAGTGAAAATTCTAGTGTGCTTTTTTCTAGCTATTGACAAACCAATTCTAAAATTCATGTAAAAATGCAAAGGCTTTAGAATAGCCAAAAAATATTTTAAAAATAAAAAGATAATTTGAGGATTAACATTATCTAATTTAAAGACCTATTACAAAAACACTGCAATCAAAATGGTGTTTATTGATGAAAAGATAAAATAGATCAATGGAACATAACAGAAAGTCTAGAAATGGACAACTAATTTTTTAACAGATGCAAAGGCAATTTACTGGAGAAAAAAATCATTTTCAACCAATGGTGCTACAAAAGTTAGATTATATATTTTTAAAATAATCTTTGATCCATACTTTGCACCATACATAAAAGTTAAGTCAAAATGGATCACAGATGTAAAACCCAAAACTATAGAATTTAGAGAAGAAAAAATAAGAGAAAAATCTTTGTGATATTGAGTTAGGCAAAGATTTCTTATATAGGACAACAAAAGCACAATCCATAAAAGAAAAAATCATAACTTAGACTTTATCAAAATTTAAAACTTCTGCTTTTGAAAGCCTTCATTAAAAGAATGAAAAGGCAAATCACATACTAGCAAAATATACTTGCAAAGCACTTGTATTTAGAACATAAATACAAGTATGCTAAGTCACTAAGTCGCTTCAGTCGTGTCCGACTCTGTGTGACCCCACAGACGGCAGCCCACCAGGCTCCCCTGTCCCTGGGATTCTCCAGGCAAGAACACTGGAGTGGGTTACCATTTCCTTCTCCAATGCATAAAAGTGAAAAGTGAAAGGGAAGTCGCTCAGTCGTGTCCGACTCTTAGCAACCCCATGGACTGCAGCCCACCAGGCTCCTCTGTCCATGGGATTTTCCAGGCAAGAGTACTGGAGTGGGGTGCCATTGCCTTCTCCAAATACAAGTATATGGGAATACAAATACATAAATATAAGTATACATAGGATATATGCTGCTGCTGCTGCTAAGTTGCTTCAGTCATGTCCGACTCTGTGCAACCCCATAGACAGCAGCCCACCAGGCTCCTCTATCCCTGGGATTCTCCAGCCAAGAAGACTAGAGTGGGTTGCCATGTCCTTCTCCAGTGCATGAAAGTGAAAAGTGAAACTGAAGGCACTCAGTTGTGTCCGACTCTTCACGACCCCATGGACTGTAACCCACCAGGCTCCTCTGTCCATGGGATTTTTCAATCAAAAGTACTACAGTGTGTTGCCACTCCTTCCTTACCTATAAGAAAGGTTAAAATTAAATAAAATGACCACATCGAGTGAGTGAGGATGTGGAGGAACTGGAACTCATACATCCCACTGACTGGAATGTAAACTGGCAAAACCACTTTGGTAACTTCTCACTCAATGCTATGTACTGCGTATGTGTGTGGGAGGGTGTATAAAAATCTATATCTATGCTATATAGATTATATATAATCTATATAGATAAATAGAGATTATATATCTATATATACATAGATATATAATCTATCTATATATAGATTGAAGCTTATTGATTTTTTTTACTACATAGTGTTCCATGATATCTGTCCATTCTCTGCAGGATGAAAGTCAAGCTTACCTTCAACTTTTTCTATCTATTCTCTGCAGGAAGAAAGTCAAATGTATCTACAATTATTTACTACATCCTTATACATCCCTTCTAATGTTTGTAGGAATTTATCCAGGAGTGGAATTTCTGGGCCATACATAGTACATATGTATGATAAACACTGTTACACTGTTCTGCAAATGGCTGATAAAGGTAAATTTCAACCAGTAGCGCCCATGAGTTTCCATTTCCCATTTTTTTGATAACTGCCAAATGGTGATCTTTTAATTACGTAATTCTTTTTACATTTATTACTTGACATATAAAGGAGAGCTTTTAAATCTCCACCTGCTCATTTACTTATTCATTTATTTAATCAGTATAGACTCAAGGACTTCTATTTTATTCAAGGGATTATAATCAATCAAAATCATTATTTTGATGCTCAAATTATCCCAGAATGGGAGTCCTTTCAAGCTGGTACATGTGTCCTTCTGATAAATCTCCACCAGTTTTTCAAGAACACATTTCAGTCAGTTCTAATGAGGTGGATGAACCTAGAGCCCAGTATACATAGTGAAGTAAGTCAGAAAAAGAAAGATAAATATTGTATACTAATGCATATACATGGAATCTAGAAAGAAGGTACCAATGCATTTATTTGCAGGGCAGCAATGGAGAAACAGACATAGAGAACAGACTTATGGACACAGAGAGAGGGGAGGGGAGGGTGAAATGTATGGAGAGAGTAACATGGAAATTTATATTACCATATGTAAAATAGATAGCCAATGGGAATTTGCTGTATGACCCAGGGAACTCAAACAGGGGCTCTGTATCAACCTAGAGGGATGAGAGATGGGAGGGAGGTTAAAGAGTGAGGGGACATATGTATGCTGCTGCTGCTGCTAAGTCACTTCAGTCGTGTCTGACTCTGTGTGACCCCATGGACGGCAGCCCACCAGGCTCCCCCATCCCTGGGATCCTCCAGGCAAGAACACTGGAGTGGGTTGCCATTTCCTTCTCCAAGGCATGAAAGTGAAAAGTGAAAGTGAAGTCGCTCAGTCATGTCTGACTCTTAGCGACCCCATGGACTGCAGCCTACCAGGCTTCTCCGTCCATGGGATTTTCCAGGCAAGAGTACTGGAGTGGGGTGCCATGGACATATGTATACCTATGGCTAATTCATGTTGATGTTTAACAGAAAACAGCAAAATTCTGTAAAGCAATTATTCTTCAATTAAAAAGTAAATATTTTGTAAAGTAAAAAAAAAAAAAAAGAATCAGCAGGGAAGGGAGTTAAAATGATGATTCCTTGGATGCATGTGTAATGTATGGCTGAGTCCCTTCCCTGTTCACCTGTAACTATCACAACATTGTTAATCAGCTATACCTCAATACAAAATAAAAAGTTCAAAAGAAAAAAAAATTTCCACCAGTTCTTTAAAAGACTTTCTAAAGAGCAGTTTTAGCTTTACAGAAAACTTGCACAGAGAGTTTCCATATATCTCTCACCTTTCACCCCCTTCTCCCCACTGTTTCTCCTTTGAGATCAGGTAAGGAAGGTCAGGTAATATTCCGGTATTCTGAGTATCCTAATAAACCATGAGGGCATTAAACACATTCTCAGAAATGGAATTTTTCCAATCTTTTGTTGCCAAAATGTTACCCTATATAAGCTTTACATATAAACAGTAAGTCCCATACTCTATCCTTGGAGGTATCTTCACAACCTCACAACCTTTCATAATTCTTCCTTTTAATCATAAAAGAAAAAAACAGAATGTTTGAAGCCATTTCCCTATCCCCTGAAAATATTCTCTATGTATGCCATCCCTAATTTCTGTATATCACAAAATTCATTGTTCATAGAGCCACAGAGTTAAAGCTATCAGACATTTTTTGCACTCATTATCCTATAGATGGAAGAACTGAGGCCTAGAGAGGTGAAGTCACTTCCCTTAAGGTAATCAGCAACAGTGCTAACTGAAGTCCATTGATTTTTAATCATCTTACCAAATATTCCTATGGTGATAAAAATTAATTCTCCCACTCACACATAAGCTTTTCAAACACTGGTTCACTTAAAAATTGCTCCAGAATTTTTGTTAAGAATTATTATTGTACCAAACATCAACAGGTTTGGAAACTAAGCTGTAAAATAACAGACCCTACACACACAATTATTTATACTGATACATGGTTGACCAGTATCCTATCTAATCAACAGGTTTCTTATTTTTTTTTGGCTGTGCTGGGTCTTTGCTGCTGTATGGACTTTTCTCTTGTGGAGAGTGAGGGCTACTCTCTAGTTTGCAGTGTGTTGGCTTCTCATTAGGGTAGCTTTCCTTGTTGTGGAGTACAGGCTCTAGGGCACCTGGGCTTCAGTAGTTGCAGCGTGTGGACTCAGTGGTTGTGGCTCCTAGGCTCTACAGCACAGGCTCGATAGTTGTGGCACACAGGCTTAGTTGCTCCCCAGCAGGTGGGATCTTCCCTGACCAGGAGTACTTGTGTCTCCTGCATTTGCAGGCTGATTCTTTACCACTGAGCCATCAGGGAGCCCAATAGGTTTCTTTAGTTTGTTTTTGTGGTGTGTGTATATGTGCACATTTGCGTGTGATTTTATCTCCAATTTCTATTAACATCACATTAAAAGGGAAGTTGGAAATGTGAAGGCTTCTATTGTTGAACAGACATGTGACTCTTGGCCTAAATGGCATTAAAATCGCTCAGACACTGAACTGAAATGAAAGCAAATGTGCGTGTACCTATCACATTACGTAGGGAAACCAATGTAGGTTGAGTTGCATGTCACCAAATGCCCCACATGTGACATACAGGGAAAATGACATAATCCAAGTATTCAGCAAAAGCAGCCCACAGTAACAAATGCATCATTTCTGAAGAGGAAGAGAGAACAGATGGCTCAGCAAGCAATTGTAGAACAGCCAGCTTCCCCCTCCGCACCTCCAGAACCAAATTGCCTCCCAGTGTCTCATCCTAGGCCCTACCGAAACTCAGAGGCAAAACACACTCCTTTAGCACATTAGCAGCAGCCATGGCAAAAGAAGTCCTAGGTCACAGTGCCCTGGGCTTGGACCCAAGGGACCTACGTCCATAGCCAGATTCTTCTTATCTTCCACGGTACCTTAAACAAGTTATTTAACTTTTCTAAATTGTATTTTCTCATCTCTAATAAGAGGTAGGACAACACTATAATGTTAAAGGAGATATTGAAATGAAAGCGTATCAAGAACTACCAAGTACTCAACACATGTGAAAGCTCATTAGTTAAAAAATACAGATTAATTGAAACTGATAGTTAGAAACCAACCTGAAACCTAATAGCATATATTGCATGCAGTGTTCAAAGAGCTCTAGTCCTAGTTGCCACAACCTCAGGGTTCCTTTTCAAAGATGGTCAGTGAATTTTGGTTGTCTCTATGTTAAAAGTCACCATAACTTTATTCTTATTACAAGAGAGGGATAAATCTATTTCATTCATTACTCATTAAAAAACATTTATTGGGCATCCATGCTAAATCATACATGATGAAAAATATGGTAGCTGAGGCTCTTTGGCTGCTAATTCTTTTTAAGATAACTATCTCTTTTTTGTTGCTATTGCTTAAACAGAAAGCATGGTGGAGGGAAAAAATTAACTACATCAAGAATGCTAGAGACAGACATATCTAGATGATTTGTGTCTCAGCCTAAGAATTAACAATGACTTACATTCCTAGTGTTTTTAAAAAATGATTTCATAGATGCAAACTGATTTAATTCTCACAGTAGCTCTATGAAGCAGGAATTATATCCCACTCTTTGCAGCCTGAATGCAAATCTAGTTTCTCTGACTTCAAGTCCCCCTGTACCTTACCACCTTTCACTTAAAGCCAAGGGACCTCAAGGAGGGAAAAGAAAAGTATATCCTTTGTGAGACAAATAATAATTATTTTCAATACTCTAGTGGATACTATTGAAGCAGTTTCCCAAAACTCTATCCTCAAGCTTCATAAATGGCAGAGAAAAACAGCTGAAACAAGCTTTAAGAAAACCATTAAATTAAGACTAAGTAATTTCTATAATCCCTTTTGTTACTGTTTAACCCCACACAATACATTTATTTTATTTGTTTATTCACTGACATTCTGCTAACTGCAGAAGAAACTCCCAAAAAGCTGAAACTAGACCAAAATAGTAGAACACTACTAATTGGTGGATCAATAAAGTACTCCATTTTGTTTGCATAAATAGACATTTTGATGGCAATCCTTTGCTTTGATGGCAACCAAAATAGATTAACTGGATCTTGAATAGCTGTATATAATAAGAATTGCAGACAATATGCCCTGAAGATCATCATTCTTGTCTTTGGGCAGATGGCAGAAATGGAGGAAAGGGAAAAAGATGGGAGAGAACTTTCCTAGAGCAGCTGTTGCATGTGGGCACCATGCTGGGCGCTTCACATGTTTTAACTCTTTGAGTTTTCATAATAGCCCTCACTGCAATTTTACAAATAGGGAAACAGAGTTTCAGATCAGTTAAGACCCTATTGCATCTCTTTCCCCCACTGCTTCACATTATCTTTGAAATGATCTGTTGTGGAAGGGCCAGAGCACGTGTGTGTGACAGAGGAGTACCTTGGCTCCTGGTAACTCCTTAGAGAGGTCAGGATTCTAGAGTCATGATTCAGGAACTGGACATGCTGCCAAGGTCACAGATGGTACACTTAAGGCCCCTTAACCTGTGCACAGAGTAGAAGAAACTCCCAAAAAGCTGAAACTAGACCAAGGGCTAGTAAGTTACCGCTAGTAATTAGCAATAAGGGCTATGGGTGGAGTCTTAGAAACACAAAGTTGGGAGCCAGAAACACAAGATGTGAAAGAATCAGAAAAGCACAAATTCATAGAAGTGTTCAAAA
Organism: Bubalus kerabau; assembly: GCF_029407905.1. Lineage (NCBI taxonomy): Eukaryota > Metazoa > Chordata > Mammalia > Artiodactyla > Bovidae > Bubalus > Bubalus kerabau. The sequence goes on from NC_073627.1 coordinate 131,244,058, forward strand.
AAAGACTGGTTGTCAAAAGCTATGGCAGTCAATAAATATAAGACAAGAATGTCAGTAATTTGAGTAGAATTAACCTTTTTAACGACTGCAAAATATGAGGACATACTTTACAATAGAAAATTAATAAGTACATAAAAGTATAAAGAAGTTGGGTGGGGTGGAAATGGGGAAATCACCATAATTCCACCTTGATGTGATTAATGTTCTTAACATTTTAGCGTATTTTCTTCTAATCTTCTAGAAACTTTTTATGCAGTTGAAATCATACTGAATATGTAATTTTGTTTGCCATTTATTTAGTTTAATGTTATCATGAACATTTGCCCAAGCCTTTAAAAACTCCTGTATCTGTTTACTCTTGTATTCCACTGAGCCACCAAGACATCAAGGGTAAGGTCAGTGTTCTATTCTTTTTATATTTCTGTGGAACTCAGCATAGTCATTTGCAGAGGAGGTATTCAAATAATATTTATTGAGTGGAATATTAACACCAGTGCCCTCTCATCACCCCTTAATTTACTAATTCTCTGAGGCCCTAAATCTATGGTTAATTTTATGGTACATTGTGTCTATTCTGAGGATGTGTTATAATATCTGTTTCAGGCATGTTTGCTACCCTTAACTAGACAGTGTGTTTTCTAGGGAAAAAAAAGGTTCTTCAATTCCTCTCATATACATTGCCTTCCATCTTCACTAACAGAGCTTACTATAGTGTTCCTTCCACAGAAGATAATTTAATCTCATTAAGTTAAAGATATATTATAGCTATACAAAATTCAAAGAACTAGAATACATTTAATTTTATCAGTGATAACTTTTCGCAGCAAGAGAGCTTTGGTTTTTTCCCCAAGTTTTGATCCCTATTATCAAATCCTTCTTATGCTTTCTTTCTTCCATTTTATTCCCCTTACAGAAGACTGAAACCATATACAGGGATGTGCATGTGTGTGTGAGAAAGAGACAGAGACAGAGATGGAAAGAGAAAGAGAGAGAATTGGAAAATTCTATAGCCATGAACATTGTATAAATGAGAAATTAGGACATGATCTATCTTTCTTTCTTTGTACTCCTGACCAATTGTCAAAACAGGATAATTCAACTTTGGGCTGAATTAAAAGAGGTAAAATATCCAGAACAAGGAAGAAAACATGTTCTGCTCTGTGATGTTCAGTAATCCCAGGAATATTGTGTTCAACCAAAAAAAAAAAAAAAAAAAAAAACTATAGAAGATTGTTTAAAGAAATGCCCAGAAAGATAACGGGTGTCAAAAGCATAAGCAATTATTAAGGGAGGTGGTTTTCATATAGGAGACACGTTAAATAAATGGTCTGGTAAGTTATGGAAAGTTCTTGACGTTTCTCTGAAGGAGATGCGAGTGGGTTTTGAGCAGAAGAGTGACATAACTTGGGATTTTGGAGGATCACTTTGCTAAGAATAGATGATAAAAAGGCAAGAGTGGAAGCAGGAAAACCAAGTAGGAGGCTATTGCAAAAATCCAGAGTCTGTGACTCCAAAGGGTAGAACCTTCATGTGTAGAAGTCATAAGGAGGCATATGGTATAGGTTGACTCAGAAGGCAGTGTGTTCTCAGCCACCAAAAGTGTACAAGTAGAAAACCAAGGCAAAGATATTGCAGAGGTTGGCTTTATAACTTAAAAGTCATTTCCAACATTGAGACTCCAAGATCATTGCCTACAAGCTACCCATACCCTCAGACAGCTTAATAGCTCCATAACCATGTTAACTATTTTTTATTATAAAAGCATAATATATTCACTTAGGAAATTAGAAAATAGAGATACAGGTAAGTAAAAGGAAAAGAAATAAAAATACAGTCCTAACATCCAGAAATATTCACAGTTAAGACCATGGTAGCAGTAAAGACTCCACCTGCCAATGCAGGAGATGTGGGTTCGATCCCAGGGTCAGGAAAATCCCCTGGGGAAGGAAATGGCAACCCACTCCAGTATTGTTGCCTGGGAAATCTCAGGAACAGAGAAATCTGGTGGGCTACAATCCATGAGGTTGCAAAACAGTTGGTTGGACATGACTGAGCAATTGAACAACAATATATTCTTCCATTATATTCTCTTGACACATATATCTTTAGATAGATTATAAAAAAAAGCATAGGGTTTTTCTAATTAACAGGATTACTATTTTTATAGTATTTTATAATCTTTTAAAATTCAATGTATGGTGAATATATTCTATTGTCAATTTATATTTTCTGCTAGAATCAGAAACCCCCATAGATAGCCCCTACAAAAGCCTTGAAGTAATGAGTAATGTAAATAAGATAGAAACTGGCAGGATACACAGTCTTAGGAGATTTAAATAATGAGATAATGTCTTCCTCATGAGTGTCTCCCACCTAGCTCTGAGGGATATTTTGAACCACCTCCCATATAATATTTCACAATCCTCTGCCAGTTTCAGCACCCTTCCCTCTAACATCATAACAAGCTATATCCCAAGTTAAAAGTTGGGAGCATAATCAGGAGAGAGTGAAAGAACACCTGTCATTCTAATTGAGCCACAGAGGTCTCATTTTACTTTTCCCTTGTTACCTCTGAGCATCTTCGATTACAGCAGTTATTCATTCCAAGAGCATTTAAAAGTTTCTGAATGACTCTGAGCTTTATTTACCACCTTAGCACCAAAAGTAATACCTTGATATTTCCTCAGATGCAGCATCCATAGATTCATTCATCATCAACAAATATTTATTGAATATCTGCTATGTGTACCAGGCACTGTTCTTGATATTTGGGATAAAGCAGTGAACCAAAGAGGCAAAATCTCTGTGGAGTTTTTATTCTTTTTAAAGGAAACAGACAATAAAAAATAATTCAGTATGTCAGATGGTAAGAGCTGCTGTGGCAGGAGAGAAGGCAAGGAAGAAGGACAGGTAGTGACATGAAGGAAGAACAGCATGGTCTAGGAAGTCCTGGATGTGAAAGGCGGCTTTAAAGCAAAGACTGAAGTAGGAAGGGAGTGAACCATAGGATAGTAGAGGAAGAGCATTTTAGGCAGTGGCCCTGACGTGAGGAAGTACTTGGACGTATTCTAGGATCAAAATGGAGGCTAGTGTGTGGGGAACAGGGTGAGGATAAAAGTAATAGAAGACGAGGTCAGAAAAGATAGCCAGAAGCAGGATCACATGGGGCCTTGAAGATCAGGGAACACCTTGAACTTTTCTCTGCAGGAGGTAGTAACCACAGGTGAGTGCTGAGCAGAGAAGAGGGACATGAAATGACTTGAGTTTTGGGAGCATCATCTTGTTGGCAAGAGATTACAGAGGGCAAGAAAGCAGGGAGATCATGTAGGAGGCTGGAACAATCCAGGAGATAAAGGCTGGGACCAGAGGGTGGCAGGGTGGGTGGGAAGAGGCAGTCAGATTCTGCATAAGTCACAGACTCAGCATATGGTGACAGTTGAGAAAGAGAGGGAAGTCAAGGATGTCACCCAAGTTTTGTCCCTGGAAACTGAAAAAATAGAGTTATCGTTCACTTGGAAGATGAGCAGATCACTGTAGAAATAACAGGTTTGCAGTGGAGGTAATTAGGAATTCTGCTTTGGATACTTGAGTTGATTAGCCATCAAAATGGAGATGCCAAATAAATGCTGGATATATTAATCTGAATCTAGCATTGATGTCCAGGTTAGAAATTTGGGATTTATCCGCACATTGCTGCTAAGTGGAGCAGTAGACCAAAAAAGACTACAAAGGTAGTAAGTGTAGACAGAAAACAAATAGGTCCGAGAATGAACATGAGGGCATGCCAATATTGAGAGGGCAGAGGCCGTGTGGCAGAACCAGCAAAGGGGAAAAAGCATCAAAGACTAACATACATAATGTCTTCGTGCTAACTCCAGAAAAGCTGTGAATGAAAAGTTCCTAAGAAAAAGTAAATTACCTGTTATCAGCTTAGTGACCCTGAGATACACAAGATGATGCAGGGCTATAACAGTGTCTGACCACGGACAAGAAAATAAATATTGTTCCGAAAAGACTTCGTCCCTACTACTTAACAGTGACTTCAGAATGCCATTAATTCCAACTAAAGCCACTTCCAACAATATTCAACTATTCTGTAATTTAAGTAATCACAGAGTATTCCATATATGAATATGAAATGATTCATTCATTTATTTAAACAATTTCTTATTTCTGGACATTTACATTTTTATATCTCTTGGCTGTTTTAAATAAGACTTCAGTGAACATCTGTAAATACTTCTTTGAAGACAATTGTTTTTTTAGAATTCATTTCTCTAAGTATAATTACCAGACTAAGGGTGATGCACATTTTTAAGGGACTTTTAATATATATTTCCAGATTAGCCTCCACACGGATTGTCCCAATTGACATGCTCACTAACAGAGTATAAGTGTCTTACGACCGAGACATAACAAAGCTAGCCTGTGAAGTCAACGATCCTTTTAGTAGAATCTGTATGAACAGCCTTCATCTGATCTTTTTCTTAGCTTCTAACATCTAGACACCCCATTGGTTCCTACTCTGGCTTTAGACCTTGGACTTGGACTTTCAGAAATTCCTTCCCCTTCCAATCCTGGTTAAATGGCTCCAGGGTTCTTTCCAATCCCTGACCCTGCTTACCTTTTGTTACCCAATCCCCGTTCCAGACTCAACACAATCAAATTCATGTTATCCATCCAGCAAAATCTCAAGGTTTTGCCTCATTCAAGCCCAGGAGCACTAAGAAAGAAAACCCATCCATCTAAGACCCCTCCCACCAGGAAGGGGGAGAGGTAGTTGGAGACCATCTGTCTTGATTTCTCACCTTCCACAGGCCCCTTCCAAAAGCTGGTCCTCCCACTAAAGCCTTCCTTTATTCTGGTCCAAGAAGAACAGATTGATTGTCCCACTCCCATGACCCTGCCCAACCTCAAAGACCTGGGTAAGAATAAGAAGAGAGAGTGGGGCCTCAGTAATTAACCTCACTGGAGACTTGCACTGAGCCTGTGAAGTACATAATACAATCACATCATGTATGCTTATGAACTAAGAGAAGCTTCCACTTTTAAATATCTTACTCCTCCTAAAAGAACAGTGCTTATTGAGATAAATGAAAAGAGGTGGTTGTTTTAAATCAGTATGACTAATGTTAAAAAACAGCTGGTAAGGAATACTAGGTAATCATATACACACAAGCTACCAACTGGGAACATTACAGTGTTATACCTACCATAATTTAGTTCTCCCGCCCCACGTAGTCACTCAGAGTGGCAGCTGTGATCTTGGGCTTTGCACATTAGAGACCATTAGGAAAAGCAGCATGATTCATCATCTTCTGCCTGTGTTATTTTAACTTAGTCATTTGGGGGCAGATCTTCTGAGGCACTAACAATAGTCTGAGACTGGATTGATTTTCTTCCTTAAATAACATGTGGGTTTTTTTCACTGTTGAAATTTCTGCCATTTTAGATAAAGACACATAAAATCTTAGAAGTGGAAAAGAATATGGATGTGACTTAGAACAATCTCTCACTCTCATCAAACTATCCTCTATAATACTCCTGGCAACTAGAGAGTCCTTGATTTCTCCCAGTGATGGGAAGTTCACTACTCATTAGAGAGGACATTTTGGGACTTCCCTGGTGGTCTAGTGATGAAAGAATTTGCCTGTCAATGCAGGGGATATGAGTTAGATCCCTGGTCTGGGAAGATGCCACATGCCTCAGGGCAACTAAGCCGATGTACCACAACTACTGAGCCCTTGCTCTAGAGCCCATGCACCACAGTGAAGAGTAGCTCCTGGTTGCTGCAACTAGAGAAAGTCCATGCACAGCAACCAAGCCCCAGCAGGGCCAAAAATTAATTTTTTTAACGTTTTAAAATTTTAAAAAGAGGACATTTTGATTTTTCAAATAGCTCTCATTAGAGTATTTTCTCTAATGTGTTTCTATGTGAATCACTGGTTTTTTATATTTCCTTATAGATTAATCCAGAGGGAAATTATGCTCTTATCCACATAATACACATAATCAACAAAGACAGATTTAATTTTGTTGTCTTTTCATTTCTGGGATAAGCATTTGCAGTTTCTCTAAAATTTTCCCTTGGAATCCTCAGTATCCCAGACACTGTCCTTTGACTGAATATTGCTCTTAAAAATTAAATGTAAATTAAATGGTGTAAAATGGTGTAAAAATTAAACACAAGGCTCCAGGTGTGATCTAGCCGGAGCACAGTATGAAAGGGCACAATGCTTCTACAGATGCAACTTTAGGTTTCTTGGAAGCCATGTTACACAACTGGCCCGGGGATCCTTTTAAAACAGTCTGCTTTGCTTTTAGGATGTCCCTGGTTCTACAATTCAAGGATTTGTTTTTTAACCCCAACTCACTATTTTATATATTTACAGCTATCTAGTTTTTCTCTTATAGGCTTTGTACTAGTTTTATTCTTTTAGGCCTACATTTCAGGTATTAAGACTGTTTAATTATACCCACTGTCTCTTCGGAGGATGAGATGGTTAGATAGCATCACCTCCAGAGGATAAGATGGTTAGATAGCATCGCAGACTCGATGGACATGAATTTGAGCAAACTTCAGGAGATAGCAGAGGACAGAGGAGCCTGGCGGGCCACAGTCCATGAGGTCGCAAAGACATGACTTAGCAACTGAACAACAATAACAACTATCCCTCCTAAATTCTCATTCCTCAAAAATTCAATGGCTCCATCTTGATAACAGTTCTGGGTACCAGGCAGTGGGGTAGAAACATCAACCCTTTAATCAATGGTCTTGCAGTTTTATAAATCAGCTATTGAACCACAGTCTAGTTATAAAAGCAGTCCCTCAACTACCAGAGAACTGCATATCTTGATGGAATTCTCAAGACCCTTCACCCCTCAATTCCCCCTAAATACTTTTTTACAGGATAGTGCTGTAGCCTACACAAAGATACTTCACAAGAAGCAGCCCTTGAAACTCACCATTGCATTTCATGTAAAGATGTACTGAGCAGATGGTTTACTATATGACATATGTCCTGTTTATGAGAACCCATAGAAGTTTCTCCCTGCTCTCAGTGTTTTTCTTTCTTATAGACACTTTTATTTATGATGCTTTCTCTTTGCTTGGACTGTTAAGAAGCCCACAGCAAAATGTGCAAGCTACCTCTAGAAAAAGTACAGAGTAGGAATAACAGGATCACATGGTGTATGTTTTATGGACCAACCGCAAACTCATGGTTTCATCTTCTTCTCCCTAGCTTTGTTTTTCCTTTACCCTAATTTCCTCATCCCTCTCTTCTCCTTCGCCTTCTTCTATCTCTCCCCCACCTCCTTCATTTTATTAAATTTTGTGTTGCTAAAGCCACCAAAAAATCTTTTTATAACAAAAATAAAGATGGAACATAGATAATCTAGATCATTTTTATCTAAGTATTTTATCCACAAAGATATCATTATACAAATCAAAATGCACCATGTCTACAACATTAACATGATCCACAGGACTTACAGGGACTTACAGTCATTTAAAAGAAGTGGGAAATGTCCTAGGCCCAGTGAATCCTAGTTAAACACTAGTTCCTAACAATCACTGCTTTCTTTTCTAAATGCTTACAAGTTATACATATAGTTGCATTTTTAGAATTTTTCCAGGGATTGATATCAAGCTGGCTACTCTGTCATTTGGTGAGACTGGGGCAGGGAGATACATATTTTGTTCTTCCTTTAGAAATTTGGAATATTTGCTCATTCCAAGTCTTCTGGAATCCCTCCTATCCTCCAAGTCTTATCAAAAATCACTGATAATAGCTGTGAATTCTTCACTGCCAGTTCTCTCAGTATTCTGGGGCAAGTAAAAAATGCAATGAACTTTATATTAAAGTCCAAGAAAAATTAGGCATCATTCTTTTGAGAATAATGTTCAAAGTATGTTACAAGCTGTTAGAGCAGTTAAATTATAATAATTAATATTTTGTGCAAATAATTTTACCCCGATTAGAAACTTCTAAAGAAAGGGATAAGGGATATTAGGGAATTAACATTTATTGAGTACCCACAATGTATAGATATCATGAGGTGATTTACATGTTTTCTTACTTGACATTCATAACAGTCCTATGATTTTAGTTATTATCCATTTTACAGATGAGAAAACTAGGTTTTGGAGAGGTTAAGTAGCTGCCCTAAATCACAAAGATAAATTGAAAAACTGGGTCTCGAACCCAAAGTCCATACATTCCCCTGCCCCCACCATATCAGACATGTAAAATTGAGAGGAATAACACAAAAATGGTCATCCAGACACAACCTTTATCTGATCAGAAAATGACAGCCAGGAGGTTTGTGCCTTCCTCAGTAATTTTGTTCCTTCAGCAGAAAAGTCAAGCCTGAAGCTAATAAAACCTACATTAAAGAAGAATTCTGTGTCCCTAAGATTAGTAAATGTCTAAGAAAATATCCTCTTACCAGGACACTAAGAGTTGGGGAGGTGATTCATACCAAAGGTTGAAGGGGAAACTCCCTTAGCAAGAGTTAAGCCCTCATGCCTAAATACAAGAAAATAAGACAGAAACTGTCCTTAGAGCCGAGTGAAGGATAGAAAAAACAAAAGTTAGATGAGGTAAAGATATTATAGTTAAAGCTTAGTTAAGAAAAAGACACTACTACTAATGAACTCACAAAACAGAAACACTCATACTTCTAGAATGAGTTTATGGTTGCGGAAGGAGGATGGGGGGTGAACAGACAGGGAGTTTGGGAAGGACCTGTACACACTGCTATAATTAAAATGAATAACAAACCACACAATATACAATAACTATATAATGCAGAGAACTCTGCTCAGTGTTCTGTGGCAGCCTGGATGGGAGGGAGGTTTGGGGGAGAATGGATACATGTATATGCATGGCTGAGTCCCTTTGTCGACCATCTGAAACTATCACAACATTGTTTGTTAATCAGCTATACCTTAATACAAAAAAAAAAAAAATTAAGAAAAGATATCTATCCTTAGCTGCTTGTATCTCTTTACATTTGGTTTAAATTGCAGTGGAAGCTATAATAGTAGGATGTATAGAAGAGACTGATCCAGGAGGTTCGGGTAGAGTCCAGATATCTCTCTTTTCTCAATTCTGTCTAACTAACACTAGTGCCCAAATCCAACTGAGAAGTTTGGGCTATTGATTTTTCACAGGATGCTGTCCCAGCATCTAGGAAAGAAACTAAGCAAAGATGTCTTTTAAAATTGAGAATAGTAAATAATTAGTATGTAGTAGATAATATAACTTTCCATAGAAGTAATACATCCTAAGAGAATGTTTATAAATGTGTTACTAAGAATAATAGTGTGATTTCCCAAGTCTCCATCAGACAAAGTATTTCCTTGATTCATTCAAGATGACTAGCCTATGCTTCTAAGAAGACATGACTAGAATGCAATAGAACTGAAGATAGTAGTGACATACCCAATCGTATTGTTACTTGCTTTGTACAAGTGACTTTGGAGATGTGAAAAAAGAATGAATTAGATAATAAATGTCAATTTATCAATTTTTATCTAGCAGTATACAAGGAAAAGGGTGTTTTCATTATAGATGAGCCACACTGATTCTTTATAAAGAACCATACCTACCATGGGTTTCCTTGGTGGCTCAGATGGTAGAGAATCTGCCTGTAATGTGGGAGACCTGGGTTTGATCCTTGGGTCAGGAAGATTCCCTGGAGGAGGGCGTGGCAACCCTCTCCAGTATTCTTGCCTGGAGAATCCCTATGGACAGAGGAGTTGGCGGGCTACAGTACATGGGGTCACAAAGAGTCAGACACAACGGAGCAACTAAGCATAACACAGCACATACCTACCACAAAAAGGGCAATCAAGTCAGATAATTCTGCTTAACAGGAATAGCCCTTCAAAGCATACAAATTTCCATTCCATTGTGTCTCATCCTTATGCCAGCTATTCATAATAATGGCTGCGGCCAATCCTAGTGAGACTTCAGGAGCCTCATCCTATTGGCTATAGTACCTATGGAACCCTATTGTAGGTCATTCAGTTCCTAGCCCTAAACCCTAATACCTAATGCCCTGATACCTTTCATCACCATTTTTTTTTCTTTTTGGAAGTAGTTACCACTATAAACATCTATTTCTACTTTATTGACTATGCCAAAGCCTTTGGATGTGTGGATCACAATAAACTGTGGAAAATTCTTCAAGAGATGGGAATACCAGACCACCTGACCTGCCACTTGAGAAACCTGTATGCAGGTCAGGAAGCAACAGTTCGAACTGGACATGGAACAACACACTGGTTCCAAATAGGAAAAGGAGTACGTCAAGGCTGTATATTGTCACCCTGATTATTTAACTTCTATGCAGAGTACATCATGAGAAATGCTGGGCTGGAGGAAGCACAAGCTGGAATCAAGATTGCCGGGAGAAATATCAATCACCTCAGATATGCAGATGACACCACCCTTATGGTAGAAAGTGAAAAGGAACTAAAGAGCCTCTTAATTAAAGTGAAAGAGGAGAGTGAAAAAGTTGGCTTAAAGCTCAACATTGAGAAAACTAAGATCATGGCATCTGGTCCCATCACTTCACGGGAAATAGATGGGCAAACAGTGGAAACAGTATCAGACTTTATTTTTGGGGGCTCCAAAATCACTGCAGATGGTGATGGCAGCCATGAAATTAAAAGACACTTACTCCTTGGAAGGAAAGTTATGACCACCCTAGATAGCATATTGAAAAGCAGAGACATTACTTTGTCAACAAAGGTCTGTCTAGTCAAGGCTATGGTTTTTCCAGTAGTCATGTATGGATGCGAGAGTTGGACTGTGAAGAAGGCTGAGCACCGAAGAATTGATGCTTTTGAACTGTGGTGTTGGAGAAGACTCTTGAGAGTCCCTTGGACTGCAAGGAGATCCAACCAGTCCATTCTAAAGGAGATCAGCCCTGGGATTTCTTTGGAAGGAATGATGCTAAAGCTGAAACTCCAGTACTTTGGCCACCTCATGAGAAGAGTTGACTCATTGGAAAAGACTCTGATGCTGGGAGGGATTGGGGGCAGGAGAAGGGGACGACAGAGGATGAGATGGCTGGATGGCATCACTGACTCGATGGACGTGAGTCTGAGTGAACTCCGGGAGTTGGTGATGGACAGGGAGGCCTGGCGTGTTGCAATTCATGGGGTCGCAAAGCACTGGACACGACTGAGCGACTGAACTGAACTGAACTGAACCACTACAAAAGCTATAGCCCTTATATTCTGAGTATCTACAAATTACCAGGCAGGCAGTGGGCTCAGCCAGTTTCATAATTAATCTCAGAGCTCATCACGTGTGCATGCTCAGTCGTATCCAGCTCTTTGTGACCCTATGGACTATAGCCCACCAGGCTTCTCTGTCCATGGGATTTTCCAGGCAAGAATACTGGAGTGAGTTGCCATTTCCTCTTTCAGGGGATCTTCCCAACACAGGGATCGAACCCAAGTCTCCTATGTCTCTTGCATTGCAGCAGATTCTTTACAGTTGAGCCGATAAGGTAATAACACAACTTCTATCAATACCCTCAAGTTAAAGATGAGGAAATGAGGTCAGAGAACCAACATGTAGCAGAACTAGAATTGAAGCCCAGATATGTCCACTTCTAAAGCCCATACTCCTTCCACACTGTCCCTCTAACTACAGAGTATCTTCTTCCTCTCCAGTACTCACTCTTTCTCTGGTCTATCTTTTCTCAGTGTTAAAGTGAAAAGAAAATGAAGTTGCTCAGTCATGTCCAACTCTTCGTGACCCCATGGACTGTAGCCTACCAGGCTCCTCTGTCCATGGGATTTTCCAAGCAAGAATACTGGAGTGGGTTGCCATTTCCTTCTCCAGAGGATCTTCCCGACCCAGGGATTGAACCCAGGTCTCCTGCATTGTAGGCAGACACTTTACCATCTGAGCCACCAGGGAAGAATTTTCTAGTGTATCTCTTTAATGACTTAGGCTCATTAAACAGATTTTACTGTTATGCTACAGTTCCAAGTAGCAGTAAACCCAACTCCAACTGGCTTAAACATTCAAGGAGGTTTGTTTGGTTCGTGCAATTAGAAAGTTCAGAAGTAGGGAAGCAGCAAGTGTTCTCTGCTTAGGACTCCAGCCCCATTTCTCTGACATTCTATTGGTTGTGTTTTACTTTGTGAGTTGGATTTGCAAGATGTTTACAAGCAATTGTGTCATTGCTCACATCCAGGGAAAAGAAGATGCCACTTCAGAGAACATCACACAAAATTACTAGGGTTCACTCTAATGACTCCCTTTAAACCAGTCTTAGTGACCAAGGACAATAATATGCTATGATATCTTGGATCTCTTCTTCCTCTCCAGAACAATGCCTGAGCAAAACATGTTAGCAAGAGAGATAAGAGTACCCAGCTTGGTTAGTCCAGTGGTTCTCAGCTGTGGCTGCATATCCACCTTGTCTGATGAGCTCTGTATACACCACCAATGCTCAGGCCTCACTCTCAATCAATTTATAATTTTGTTAAATTCTCCCAGTAATTTGTATGTGTATCAGAAGCACCTGGTTTACATTAATCAAACCCCACTCTTCGAGTTAGGAGTAGAGTCAATCCCACACACACCATTAATTCCTCTAGGGTGAAGCAAAGAGGAGATAAGAATGGAGAAGAGGCAGTCTCCATGCTTTCTATAGCATTTACCATGCTGTTGCAGCTGCTTGTTTTAATTATGTCGCTTTCCCTCTAGACAATAAACTCCACGGGGACCTAAACCATGTCAACATTATTCATCATTGGATCCCTAGAACCTGGCAGATACCTGGCATCTAGTAGTAAATGCCCACTGAAACTTTTTAATGAATGGATGAAACTCAGATTCTATTGGGCTGGACTTACAAAGAAGCCCTATTTTCCTTTAAAAGAACCAGTCATCTCCTGAAGATTAATCTTTCAGTGTTCGTTATCTTTCTCCAGCATAAAACTCTCAGGGTTCTTCTCTGTCTTCATCATAATCTCCAGCAACTTTGTCATGTGTTGAAGGTTCCCTACAGAGCATCCTTCCTCTTCCTCTCCAATATCTTCTCTGAGGATCATATGTACTTATAAGACCTCATTATTAATGAATTCCTCTCAATGCATCCTCAATACAAGAGGTGCTCTCTTTAATTTTTTTCCTTTTGCCAACATAGAGAATGACTATAAAATTACCCTATTTTCATTTAAAAATTAAACTGATGTTCTGTCCAAAGCAGTCTCTTGAACTGTATGAAAGGTAATAACAACACTAAAAAAAAAAAACCCTAACAACGGACACTTTTACAGCTCCTATATAGACAAGGTACTGCTCTTAGCAGTTTATATGTTATATATTAATATTATCTCTTGTAATTATCCCAATAACCTTAGGAGATGAGTATCAGTCCTATTTTCCCAGATGAAAAAATTGAGGCACAGGAAAACTATGTGACTTGCCCGAAGCCATACAGCTAGTGAGCGGTAAAGCCAGGTCTTAAGCCCAAGTCATCTGATTTCAGAATCCAGGCCTTTAACTGCTACAACTTCAATATTCATCAAGAGAGCAAGCAAGGTGTCACAAGAGGCTAAATGAGATGACAGCAGTGGAAATGAATAGAAAGGGTCATCTGTGTATTCACAGAGAGATACTGCAAAGCAAGGAAGAGCAGTGAAAACTCAGCAATACCTTGGCTTACAGCAAATAGTGAAAATGAACCCATATTACATTGCCATATGTTAGGGCAAGAGAGAAATCTTGACAGAGTATAGCTATCAAACACCTTAAAAGCTGAGCTTTTAAAAAGAGATTTTTATATGATCTGAAGATTGATAGCATCCAGGGGGTTACCTGGAAAGAGTTTAAATGTGAGGGTGGCTGGGGTCAGAAACATGTGAGAATCTGAGGATTGGGGTCCCAGATCCATTGTCTAATACCTGAGTCAGACTATGACTCAAAATTTAAAAATTCAGCAACAGAATCAAAGTCTCAGAGGCCCAGCCCATGTGGCATACATCCTCTTGAGAGAGGTCCCTGGATTTTAGAAGTCTAGAAATGTGTATAGAGAAATAAGGCAAAACACAGCAGGTGATGCCAGCTGGAACCATCTCTGTTTTATTCATGCCTCGTTGGCAGGCGGCTGGTTCCCAGGAGGTGGCTGAATCTCACAAGGTTCAGATGTTAGAGGAAACAAATAACTAATTGTGCTGAACCTCAGCTTGGATTAATTCTGGGGTATGGACAAGCGTTTGTGTCTCCAGAGCTTGCAATGAAGTGGAAAGCATGTATTAGCTAGCTTGGTGATCTGAATTGAACAGAAAAATTGAACCACTGCCAAATCTGTGGGTGACTAGATGTCCTGTGTGAGCCTGGTCATCCTAAGAAATCATGGTAATTGTCAGCATGACCCACCCTTGCAAGGTAAGGCATGTCCCTCCTTTCCCCTAGCAATGGATTATGCGTCTCTCTAAAATGAAATTTGTTTGGTTAAATTTTTGTAGAATCATCTTCTATATTCTTCTACCTAGATAAGTAACAGGTTTGTTCCCTGCTGTGTAAAAGAACACTTCCCTTTTATTTGCTTTAAAATTACCTATTTGAAGCATCAAGCCCTGCCCTCCTATTCTAGTTCAGTTCAGAAAGGCCAGAATCAGAACAGTTTCTGAATGCTCCCCATCTGCAAGATCTTACGCTCAGAGTTGGGCAAGTAAAGGGAAAAGGATTAAAAGACTGGTTCTTGCCTTTAAGCAACTCCCAAATCACTGGGGATGCAGACACAACTTTTTATAATAGAAACCTGTGGCCAGTACAATTAAAATGACATAAGATCTCAAGTGAGGATGCAATTCATTATGTTGTAGGACTGTGGGGGCACTTCTTAGTGGAGGCAACTCTCAACCTAACTCTGAAGGTGGGGTAAGATTTCAACAGGAATTGCAAACAGTGGTTTGAATCCTCTGAGATTCCTTTAGAAACGAGGTGAGATATGAAAACAAAATAAAACAAACATTCAAACTGTTGTATTTGCAGGTGTCTATATGAAGACACCTACAAGGCAGTTAGCAATTCAGGATTTTAAGTACAGACATGAGAGCCACATACCTATGGAGATAAGCAAAGCCACAGACCTACATTTGACATGGCAGGAGTGGAGAGATGGAAGAGAAAACTGAACATGGAACCTTGGGGAATACCTGAGTCTGAGGCAGAGACAAAAATGGAGCCAGCAACATGGGCTGAGGAGCAGTGGTCTCAGGGGAACAGAAAATTATCAGCGTATCAACAGACTAGGGCCTCTGAAACATCCATCATGTAGGATCAAGACTGAGAAGAAGCCATAAGATTGGATATTCAGAAATGATTGTCAACCTTCATAAGAGTAGCTCCAGTAGAGGAGGGAGTGTGGAAGCCTGACTGAAATGCACTAAGAAATAAAAGGGAGATAAGGGAATGTTTGGAGCTCTTCTTTTTCACTAAGTGGGATAAAAGGGAGGTGGCATCTTGAATAGAAAGCTGCAAAAAGAACAGGATTTTGCTAGTAGCAATGCTTAGGCATTATATAAATTACCCGAACCAAAAAACTAGGGTTTATAGTCTGAGAGAGTACAATACAAATGCGTAAGTTATTTATGGACATTATGTATGTCATGGGTTTATGGTTTTAATAGGTATTGTATCAGATTGCTGGGCTTCCCAGGTGGCTCAGTGGTAAAAGAATCCTCCTGCCAATACAAGAGATGTGGGCTCGATCCTTGGGTTGGGAAGATCCCACGGAAGAGGAAATGGCTACCCACTCCAATATTCTTGCTTGGAGAATCTCACGGACAGAAAAGCCTAAAGGGCCACAGTCTATAGGGTCGCAAAGAGTCAGACACAACTGAAGTGACTGAGCATGCAGGTAGATAGTAGTTGTTTTCTTTACCTGGCTGTGTTTTTGTTGAACTGAACCTGCTCTAGTAATATAGTTCCAGCAAGGGCTACCAACCTTAAAACATACACACACACAGATGCCCATGCAGTTTTTGGATCAAGTGATGAGCATGTAACCAACTTGTGATTTTTCAAACAGGACCTAGCAGAGGAGATTGAGTCCCTCTCTAAAAGCAACGTTGGAACCTGACCATGGAAGCTGCTAGCAGCTATGCTTCAAGCCTAGAGGAACAAATTAAGAGTGAGAGAATAAATTTGATAAATAATGAGAAGCAAAGAGAGTAGATAAAGAGAAAGAAACATGAGATCCCTGCAGATATTCAAGTCCCTGATTCCAGAGGTCCCAAAGGCCCAGCCCTACCCCCGCCCATCTTGCAGTTTCGTGAGACTTCCAATAAATTTCTCTTTTCATTTCAGCTATATGAGCTCCCATCAAATGAAATTAAGAGTCCTGAATATTATAGAAGTATTGGCAAAGGGTAAAGAAGAATTTTTAGAAGTTGCACTTCTTTTTAAGATTTTCTATGGATGAAAATATTTTCAATATTCTTTTAGTTGACAATTGTACAGCTGGAGTTGGAAGAACATGACAACACAGAATATGACTTGGTAGAAAACTTGAAGGTAATATTAAGTGTGTAACACTCACTAGAAAACCTTCAGTAAGTGTCTGAATAGAGTGGAATAGAGTAGGTTTATGTACCCAGACTTTGGAGCCAGATGACCAGGATTAAAAACCTGGCTCTACCACTTGCCAGCTGTGGTCTTGGGCAAATTTTCCTTTTTATTGTGCTAAAGTACATATAACATAAAAATCTGCCACTTAAGCTATTTTCAAGTATACAATTCAGGGACACTTAATATATTCACAATGTTGTGTAACCATAGACATTATTGAGTTCCAGAATATTTTCATCATCCCAAAAGGAAACTTGACAACCATCATAGTGGTTCCTCTTTCCTTCC
This sequence comes from Bubalus kerabau, assembly GCF_029407905.1. NCBI lineage: Eukaryota > Metazoa > Chordata > Mammalia > Artiodactyla > Bovidae > Bubalus > Bubalus kerabau. The sequence goes on from NC_073627.1 coordinate 131,260,959, forward strand.
TACCTCTTGCAATCACTAATCTGTTTCTGTCTCTATTAATTTGCTTACTCTGGACTTTTCATGTAAACAGAATCATATAATACATGGTATTTTGTATGTGACTTCTTTCACTTAGCATAACATTTTCAAGATTCATTCTTCTTATACATATATCAATCCTTTATTCTTTTTATGGCAGAATAGTATTCTGTCGTATGGACATTTTCCATTTTGTTTATCTGCTCACTATTTGATGGATATTGGGTTGTTTCCAACTTTTGACTGTTACGAATAATGATGCTATGAATTATTGGTGTACAAGTTTTTGTTTGAACATCTGCTTTCAAATCTTTGTTTGTGATATGGTAACTGTATGTTTAACTTTTTGAAACACCCCCAAAATGTTGCACCATTTTACATTTTATAGTGATTTAAGAATTTTTTCTTTTCCTTGAATATACTTGCCAAAAGTAACAAGTGTATTTAATTGACTGTTTCTTTTAAAAGAAACTGTTAATTTATTAAACAATACTTTTTCCATTTATAAAATTTTAACTTTTCTAAAATTTGAATGTATCTTTCAATAGATGTCAAAGACATTTGGCAATGGCCAAGTACAGCTGCAGTTGCTACATACATGTGATCTTAGCCACACATAGAAGCTATATTCATCCAACTGTCACCTTAGATGAGTTATTAATATCTGCATTGATAGCCCAACATGGAGTTACATTTTCATTTTAACTTAAAAATGATTTCTGCATTTTACTTAAAATGTAACCCAAAATATCATGCCATGGAGCAGCATTGAAATGAAAATTTTTGTGTATGCAGATGATTTTCTGGCTCATACAGAGCAACACAATTAAAGGTAGTAGAAAATGATAGATTTTTAAGGTAGATAATAGAATATAGAAATATAAGAATAGGAGTGTGACCAATGCCAGTTGACTTCCTAGCAATGCTGACATCAAGCCATATGTACTTCAACTAAGGGGGGAAAATTATTAGTTTAACCCAGTAGAAAATGTAAGTGAACCACTTTCAGTATGCTTTCAAATTAAACTGTCAACTCTGAAGGTGAACTGTGGCTATGTTCAGAAGAACAGGGATAAAAAGCAGTGTGTCACCGTAATGTACGCAAAAAGAGATGCAGGAGGCATTTCAGACTGAGTGTGAGGAAGACTCAAGCTAAAAATGTGGTTGTAACAGTGAAAAATGAGAAAGTAGTATACAATTGTATTAATCATTTTATACTGCACTATATTTATTTACAGATGACACAATTGTACATTAGAAAATTCTAAGAAGTCTCCCCAAAACTATTAGAACTAGTAAGTCAATTTATCAAGATCACAGTATACTGAGTAAACATACCCAGACTGACTGTATTTCCATATAATAACAATTGGGAAATTATATTTTATAAAAACAAGATAGAAATGTGCAAAACCATATTTCTATATACTAGCAATTGAAACTAAAACTAAAACAATATCTTTTGCAATAGTATAAAAAACATACAATGTTAAAACTTGCAAGACCTCTACACTGAATACTAAAAAATTATACCTAAGAAAAATTAAAGAACAGCTAACAGTATGAAAAGATAAATCACGTTCATTGTTTGGAAGACTTAAGTTCTCAATTCCCTCTAAAACAATAACCAGGTTTAACGCAATTCCAATAAAAAAACCAGCAGGCGTTTTTCTTTTTTTTTTAAGAAATTGACAAGATGATTCTAAAGTTGTATACAGAATTGCAGTAAGCCTGGAAATGGTCAAAATCATCTTGAAAAAGTAGAACAAAGTCAAAGAAATTATAAAATCTGATATCGACTTACAATAAAGCTATGGTAATCAAGATTAAGTGTGGCATTCGTGTGTGTGCTAAGTTGCTTCAGTCATGTCCGACTCTTTGCAACCAATGGACTGTAGCTCACCAGGCTCCTCTGTCCATGAGATCCTCCAGGAAAGACTACTGGAGTGGTCTTCTCCAGTGGCATTTGTATCAGGATAGACATAGAGATAAATGAAACAGAAAAGAGAATCCAGAAACAAATCCCTACATATGTAGTCAACTGACTTTCAACAAAGGTGCCAAGGCAAATCGCTGGGGAAAGGAAAATCTTTTCTACAAATGGTGCAAGAAAAATTATTAATAGATACGTGTGATTAAAAAACAATTTGAACTTCAACCCCTATATATGCATATGTGCTCAGTTGTGTCTGACTCTCTGTGACCCCATGGAGTGCAGCCCTCCAGGCTCTTCTGCTCATGGGATTTTCCAGGCAAAAACACTGGAGTGCACTGCCATTTCCTTCTCCAGGGGATCTTCCCAATCCAGGGACTGAACTCATGTCTACTGTATCTCCTGCAGTGGCAGGTGGATTCTTTACCACTGAGCCACCTGGGAAGCATTTAACTCATATACCAAATATAAAAATTTACATTAGATAGAGAGTACACCTAATGCAAAAGACAAAATAGTAAACCTTCTAGGAGAAAATATAGAAAAACATCTTTACAACTTTGACATAGACTAACAAGACACAAAACCCATATAATTAATAAATCGAACTTTATCAAAATTAAAATTTATGCCTATCAAAAGATACCATTAAATAAAAATACAAGCCAGAGATTGGGAGAAAATATTTACAACACCACCTATATCTGGAAAAGGATTTATATCCAAGATATATATATATATTTTTTTAATTACTAATATTAAATATATTTTGAAATATATATATTTAAGCACCTATAAATCAGTAGTAAAAGTAATACATAAAAATTAGAATTAAAGATCTGTGAATAGCTAATAAGCACATGGTTTTTCCAGCAGTCATGTATGGATGTGAGAGTTGGACTATAAAGAAAGCTGAGCGCCAAAGATTGATGCTTTTGAACTGTGGTGTTGGAGAAGACTCTTGAGAGTCCTTTGGACGGCAAGGAGATCCAACCAATCCATTCTAAAGGAGATCAGTCCTGAATGTTCATTGGAAGGAATGATGCTGAAGGTGAAACGCCAATACTTTTGGCTTCCTGATGCAAAGAACTGACTGACTTATTTGAAAAGACCCTGATGCTGGGAAAGATTGAAGGCGGGAGGAGAAGGGGACAACAGAGGATGAGATGGTCGGATGACATCACTGACTCAATGGACATGAGTTTGAGTAAACTCCACGAGTTGGTAATGGACAGGGAAGCCTGGCGTGCTGCAGTCCATGGGGTCACAGAGTCACATATAACTGAGCGACTGAGCTGAACTGAATAAGCACATGGAAGGACATTTAACATCATTAGTCATGAGGGAAAATATGAATTTAAAACACAATAGGAAACCACATCACACCCAGGAGAATTAAAGTCTTTTTTTAAGTAAATAGCAAATGTTGACAAAAATGTGGAGTAGCTGAAATTCTTACTCACTGTTGGTACAATCTAAAGACTATTTTTAAAGATTTTGTCCATTTTTTAATAAAGTTAAACATATACCACAGGTATATGCTGCTACTGCTAAGTTGCTTCAGTCGTGTCTGACTCTGTGCGACCCCATAGACGGCAGCCCACCAGACTCCCCCGTCCCTGGGATTCTCCAGGCAAGAATACTGGAGTGGGTTGCCATTTCCTTCTCCAATGCGTGAAAGTGAAAAGTGAAAGTCAAGTCGCTCAGTCGTGTCCGACGCTTAGCGGCCCCATGGACTGCAGCCCACCAGGCTCCTCCCTCCATGGGATTCTCCAGGCAAGAGTACTGGAGTGGGATGCCATTGCCTTCTCCACCGCAGGTACATAAGCTGTCAAAATACATCAAATTATATTTAACATCTGCATACTTTATTGTATGGATAATATAATGCAATAAAATTTTTTTAACTTTTAAAAATTTTAAATTTTTAAAAATTTTAAATGTTTAAAAATTTAAAATGTTTAAAAATTTAAAATGTTTAAAATTTAAAGTTGGTCAAATCCTTACAGCTGAAGAGGCCAAAGTTGTTGAAACAAATTGAGAAACTTGTTCTAAGCAATCTGTTGTTTGAAGTTATACTCTTAATTTCCTGTTTGCCACAGCTATTATTTAGGAGACTGTATTTTTTAGTGGTTCTCAAATGGTTGAATTTTTGTTATTTAAATACAGTTGTTGGGGCTTTCCTGGTGGTCCAGTGGTTAAGAATCCACCTAGTAATGCAAGGGATACCACCAGTTCAATCCCTGCTCCGGGAGCAGCTAAATCCGTGCACCACAACTACTGAGCCAGAGCTCTAGAGCCCTTGAGCCACAGGTACTGAGCTCGCCTGCTGCAACCACTGAAGCCCGCGTGCCTAGAGCCGGTGCTCCACAACAAGAGAGGCCACTGCAATAAGAAGCTCACGCACTGGAACTTGAGAGTAGCCCCTACTCACTGCATCTAGAGAAAGCCCACACATAGCAACAGAGATCCAGCAGAGCCACAAAATTAAATAAACAAATAGATTAAAAAAATAAATAAATACAGATGTTAATTCCTAGTTTTAGTATATTATGGTCACTAATGTAATCTGTATAATTTCTATTATTGATATTTATAATGATTTTTCTTTTGGAGCAACTGGATGATGAATTTCCATAAAAGTTTTATTAACAATTTCTTAAAGGCTGCCTGAAATACACAAATAGATATAAAAGATATAGAGAATAGAAAATAGAAATGAAAATAGAAAAAATTCTATTTTTTATATTTTTTGATATTCTGTCAATATTAATTTTTCCTTATATTTTGAATGAATTTTGCACTATGTATCTCAAGGGAATGTTATCTTTCTGCTTAAAAATATTTTCATTTAGAATTATACCTATTATTAAAATAACATTTTTCATTTTAAACTTGTATCACATTGCTTTAGATGTATTTCCTGCAACCAGAATTTAGCTGACTCTGACAGAATGTTTTAAAAGGCAATCTGAAAAAATAAATAAATAAATAAAAGGCAATCTGAAAATTCAAATCTTTAATTATGTCATTCTTATCTCAGTAATTTACAGCTATAATTGATATATCAGATCCTATTCTTTCATCTTGTTTTGATGTTTTCTGTTTTCATGTTTCCTTAGTGGTTTTTTTTGTAAGACTTTCCAGATGGATTATGTTTCTTTTTGTCCTGCTTTTTTATTCTATTGATTGCTTTTTAGTTTTTTTAAGTCTCTATTCTCTGTCAGTCAAATATAAAATGGTATTTGCTACCTTTCTCTGTACAACTTCTCACAAGTAGCCTGATAGTAAATCTATTAATTTCTAAATTCCTTTACAATTAATTAGAGTTCTACATTCACATTATTATCAAATTTATTAATCTATTATATGTCTCCTTTGATAACAAATTTTGACATCTGCCCTCAGTTCTATAGGGAGATTTACAATACTTAGTTTGAACAATGGTTTTCAAACTTTGTTCCATGGAGTCCTCTGGTTCTGAAGAGGTCCCTCACAGTTACCTGTGGTTGGGTCTCTTGGTTCTTCATATCTTTTTAACCAGAGAATGACAAGAATAGATGTTTCATATTTGGGGTTTTCCAGGAAGAAATTTTTATCTCCAGATAAAGAATTTAATGACTAAAATACATTTGATAAACACTGATTCAGACATGTCCTTATTTTAATTGGATTCAGACCTAAGGATAGCCCTTTTCCAGCCTAAGTTCTCCATTCTTTGGCTTTTCCTTCAAGTAATTGCTATCAAGGAGAATATATATTTCTGAGTCTCTGCATATCTGAGATGTCCTTTTGATATTTCACTAGCTAACAATGACTAGGCTGGGTGTAAAACACTAAGTTACAAACTTTGCTTCTCAAAACTGTATAAAACACTCCATTTTCTTCTAAATTTAAGCTTTCCGAGTAAAAGTCAAAAAATGGCCAGATTTTTGTTATTTCTTCCCTCCCCCCCTTTTTTAGGTAGTCTGTTTCTTCCACTTATGTTTGTGGAAGTGTTTTCTTATCCTTATGAATTAAAATTGTTGCCAGGACATGTCCTTATGTGTGCCTTTGTGCATTGACTGTCTGGAACATAATGATTTTTTTTCAATATGGATCTTACTTCTGCTCATGAATTTTTCCAGTTATATCTTTAATTATTGCTTTTTTTCCATTAGTTTATCTTCTTCAAGAATACCAATTATCCATATAATTACTCTCTGTTCTTTAATATCCTTATACTTTGTATTCTATGGAGGAAGCCAAATACTTCCCAGTTTCCAGACACTCCAGTTATCATTTCAGAAACATGTTCTTTCTCTAGGAAGGACTTCTAGGTCTCCTAGATACTCTTTCTTCCCTTGCAATAAAGTATTCTTCACACAGTCCATGTGGTTTTTTTCTCCCTCTGTATTTATATTTGAGTAAGTGGAAATCTGTTCATATATCGAGTTTATCAGAGGAAGGCACAGTAACCCACTCCAGTATTCTTGATGGGGAGAATCCTATGGACAGAGGAGCCTGGCAGGCTACAGTACATGGGGTTGCAAAGAGTCAAACATGACTGAAGTGACTAAGCATGCATATGGTGTTTATCAAAAGATAGGAAAGTTGAAATAGCCTCAGCTCCACTCTTAACTATTAGATGTGCACAGCCTCCAGACCAAGGCCTGGTTTCCAGCATGATTTCCTCTAATGCACCCTTCTAATGAGGTTCCATCTTGCTCCAGCAACACTGTCTAATTTCCTGGGCCAGTGAACCTACAATGTATATAACAATCTGCAATTTCTAGCACGAACTATTTACCAGGGTTTTGGGGGGGGTGCTTTGGTTTTATTTTTGCTTTTGTTTTTGGTTGGTTTTTTTCTGATCCAACCTAAACCTAAGGAGCTTTACCTATAAGACATTTTCCCCTGAAAATGCAATATGCCTTCCCCAGTCCTCTGACTCAGCCAAACCTGACCTTGTTTTCTTAGAATCCAAGCTGTTTTCTGAGAATTTTAATTTCTCTGGATGTAGAATGATGCAACAATACTCTCAGCCCACACAGGTGAAAGTCTAGCTACCCAGTTATCTTAATAATGGACAGACAAGAGGACACAGTGCCTCCCTTCCTCATTTCAAAGGCTGTGCTGTGTCATGCAGTAAAGCTGACTGGCTGTGCCATAGACAGAGATTTGCGTAGTTTCACCTCAGTCTTGATTTATAGTTAGTATAGATTCTTTCACAATTTTGAGATGATTCTGCCCATTGTTTTTATTTTGATATTTAATTTATTATGCTTTTTCTTTGTCTTCATAGGCATTTTAGTTAAAAAAAAAAAAAAAGTTGGGAAAGACTTCACCAGGGGCATCAAGCCAGGCTCCGTTTTCAGCTGGAACTCCTATAGCTTCTTAATAAATAATTAAAACACGTCTGGGAAGGATATTCAGCAACTAAATCAATTCTAGAGATTATTCACTAAAGATGTGAAATCTGGGTATCTGGATGTAAAAAGAGAGAAAACACTGTTTTTTCAAGAGCAAAATAAAATTCCTAACTACTGACTAAGATCCCTTATAGAAATGATGACAAAGAACAGTATTCCCAAAATAAAAGGCTTATGCTGAGAGCTCAAGTTGCTCTCCTCCCAAGCAGAATTAAGAGTACCGTTCTGCAGATTTGAGACTAATGTCACCACATCGAGCCCTAGCTATAATGCAGGCAATAATATTTTGTAGAAAAGAATGCCATGTGGCGGCCCTGCTAATCTTCTGGATGAGAATAAGTTGGAAGTTGGCAACATGTATTGACATGCCTTGGACTAAAAGAAGTACTTAACATGACACTGCAGTTTTTAGGGCTATTCATAGATAAGAGATACATAGTCAAACATAGTGTGAAATATGGGCAATTGTAAAACAGTTGAATACTAAGCACTTCAGTCAAATGGAATTTTAAAAACATGTTCAAACAAAAGCCTAGAGGTAATAGACAGCAGTTAGTAGTTGATGGCTCTTTGAGTGGAATGTGGGGGAAATATTTCTAGATGAGGGTCCAGTAAAGGCTGAATCGTGTCATCATTTTTAAAAAGAATTTAGGTTAAAATTTTCAGTTAAAGAACTTAAAGAAATGGGTAGATGGCTCAGTATGGGAGTTAAAACTGCTTCCACAAAGAACAAAATGTTCCCCCACGAGAAATATGAGCTCCACATGTCTATGCCCTAAATAAAGAAAGCTCCATCACTTTTCTGAGGTCAATGTTGATATCCCCAACCTTCCAGAAGTTGAACAGCTCCAAGTTTTTCACCAGCCAAACGAGCAGAATTTAACAAGAAAAGAGCTTTGCCATGTTAAAGAAAGGCTAAAACTGCAGCCTTGTTGTTGTTCAGTTGCTAAGTCGTGTCTGACTCTTTGCCACCCCATGGACTGCAACACGCCAGGCTTCCCTGCCCTTCACTATCTAAGGCAAAATTGCAGCCTGCTTAAGCCTGATTTCCCAAGTAAGAAGTACTATAAAGCAAGTCAGGAACAGGGATACAGAAAGGGGATGGAACCTGAGCAGCTGAGACCAGGATGACATCAGGAGGTGCACAAAATATCTTTAAAAGCAGAATCTCAGTATTCTGGCAACATATAACAGGGAAGCATCTTGTTTGAGCTAGTCTGCCCTGGCCTTTCAAGAGGAGGGGCCCTGCTAATCTTGGATAAAATTATTTTAGAACTGAGAGAGAATTTAGAGATTATCTAGTCTAGCCCCCTCACTTGAGGACACTTAGGCCTTGGGAGATTAAAAGGCTTGCTGGGCTCATGCAATAAATTAGTTGTAGAAGTGGAATTATAACCCCAAACCTCCTGATGCTCACTGAGATATTCTTTCCACTACAACACCAATCTCCTTATGACTCTTTTTATGGAAATTCTAAGAGAGGAAGTATGATATAGTGAAAAGAGAACTTTATCAACTATAAATTTTGAGTTCCAGGCTTTTCTCTCCTAGCTTGAATAACTGAATCCTAGAAGTCATGACTACATTTAGTTCAACTTGCCTCCCAAAGAAAGAAACCCCTACGTAATATCCTGAACGTGGGTGACCGGGCTCTTGCAAACCCCTCCCAGGAGTTGATATCTCACTACCTGGGAGGGAGCTGATATTGCTCAATGATCTGGAATCTTCTGAAGCATCTATAAAACTTCTATTTTAACCTCCAAGAAGGGGTTTTTATCTCTTCTACATGTTAGCACTGTTCATTTAGATTCTGGGGCTATAAACTGAGAATTATAAAGCTGAGATTGAGAAACAAGAAAGAGCTTTGCCATGTTAAAGAAAGGTTAAAACTGCAGCCTTGTTGTTGTTCAGTTCATAATGTAGTCAGGGAGATGATCCTTAATTACTATTAAATATGAAAAAGGATGCCAACAAGTACCAAGCACATATAAACAATAAATGTTAGACACTATTTTTATTAACTATTACATAGTTCTTTCATTATCTTGTGTTCAGACTACATTTCCACTTCCTTCAAGTAGGCAGCATAGAAAGTGGCTTACAGATCAGGAGTCAGCAAACTTTCTATAAAGGACCAGACCATAAATATTTCAGGCTTTGAAAGCCATACATTACTGTCACAACTACTCAACTCTACATTTCTAGTATGAGAGCAGCCACAGAGACTAGGGGAATAATGGATGTGACTGTGTTCCAATAAAATTTGACTTATAACAACAGAGGGCTGGCTGGGTTTGACCACAGGCCATAGTTTGCCAGTCTCTGCACTAGATCCTTCATTGTCCTCACCACCCTCCTTTAGCTTGTCAATGCCCCTTTTAAAATGTGTCATTGAAAGCTAAACACTCTGCTCTAACAGACTGCTTTTATGTCAGGGCCAGTAAAAAAATATAAGATAGGGTTATTAGATACCATGAATAGGATACAATAAGTCAGTTGTGGTTCAAGACGGTCACTTTTTTAAATAAGGAAAGTACTTACATTAATTTTAGTTTACGATGTGCTTTCAGAAATACTCTCATTTAATTTTACTCACTGCATCCCATTATTGGCTTATATTAGTTCTGAGGTCAATTAGAAATCTTGAGAATAAGAATGAGGTGCTTTATTAAAGCAAAGAGAATAAGTGATACTCAACAATCTACATAGTGCACAACCTCCAGCACCTTTTTGCTAATTATCCCTCAAAATTCTGAGAGGAGGACTTATATTTTCTAATCCTGAGAAGAATAAGAGATTAAAGGATTACACTGTCAGGAAATATGCCTTTAAAAATGATACTAACATTTTAGAATCATGAACTAAACAGCGGGGTTCTTTCTGAATGGAGGGTGAAATCCACTTTGGCAATTTTCAACCTCTGCCCATAAATCTGTAATCTTCAATTAGCTTTTTAGTGCCTCATTTTTAAATACAAATGGAGAGCCAAGGATCACCAGGCATTTCAAATAATTTTCCAATTAATATTTAGAGATCAATATAAGCATGAAAACAAGGAAAGGAAGGAAGGAAGGAGGAATTAAAAAGGAAGGGGGAATTAAATACGAAAGCTGAAGAACTAGAAATAATACAAGGAATTTTAAAAGAAACCTTACTCCAAAAATCTGTTTAATATTTTCAGAGAGATTTTTTTAAAAATCTACTAGATTTACTAAACAAGAATAAAACGCCATGAAAAATGAATATTCAAATATTTTAAAATATAACATAGGAAAAAGTAAATAGATGAGAAGATAAAATTGAGAAGGTCATCAAAAGAGGAGAATAAAAAGAAAAGTGAGAATATCAACAAAGAATATTTAACAAATAACAAACAGGAATTCTACAAAGAAGTAACAGAAATAACAGAGAAGGCATTAATAGAGAAAGGCATTATCTAAGAAATAACATAGGCAAATTTTTAGAACTGAAGAAAATTAAGATTCCCAGTTGAAATGATCCCTGAGAGCACACAGCCCCTTGGCAAACTATAGATCAAGTGTTAGAAGTTACTCAGACAACTAATCTTTATTAATCTGGTCTAGGCACTGGTGGTTCCACAACAAACAAAAAGACAATTTCTGACTTCAGAAATTTATACTAATGGTGACCAGTCCTCTTCACACATATCCAAAAGATCCTGTCCACTAAAAGAAACAATTTTCCCATAGTAAAGAGAGTTTGTGCATGCTAAGTTGCTTCAGTCATGTCTGGTTCTTTGTGACTCCATGGACTGTAGCCCATCAGGCTCCTCTGTCCATGGGACTCTCCAGGCAAGAAAACTAGAATGGGTTGCCATGCCCTCCTCCAGGGAATCTTCCCAACCCAAGGATCGAATTCGAATCACTTATGTCTCCTTCATTGGCAGGTGGGTTCTTTACCACTAGTGCCACCTATTTAGCTCTTAGTAAATCGTAAGCCTGGTCCAATTAATCATCCTGCCCACTCATGCCTAACAGACCCACTCCTAGCCCTGAATTACTAATTAACACAGTGTAAGAGACAATCACTGAGGCATGTATTAATAGAAAGAATACTGCTTACCTAGGACCTACCCTGGCTTTCACACTTTCACAATTTTTCAGAACACAGGAATCATTTGCTAAACAATGACAAGAATTCTTAGCAAAGAATAGACGGTCCATCAGAAAAGACAGATTTGTCCCTGCCCTTTGATTGGTTTGTAAGTGGCCATTGGATTCCCTAACTCACTGCTGCTGCTGCTGCTAAGTCGCTTCAGTTGTGTCCGACTCTGTGCGACCCCACAGACGGCAGCCCACCAGGCTCTCTCGTACCTGGGATTCTCCAGGCAAGAACACTGGAGTGGGTTGCCATTTCCTTCTCCAATGCATGAAAGTGAAAAGTGAAAGTGAAGTCACTCAGTTGTGTCTGACTCTTAGCAACCCCATGGACTGCAGCCCACCAGGCTCCTCCGTCCATGGGATTTTCCAGGTGAGAGTACTGGAGTGGGTTGCCATTGCCTTCTCCCCCTAACTCACTAGTTTAATTTAAACCCCAGGGACCTGAGAACAACGGGGGTGATCTGACTCCTAGAAAGAAGGAAAGAACTCTGGAGATCAGAATGTGTTCCAAGATGGGATTTTGACTCTAGACAGAATAAGGAATCAGAAATTAGAAAGATGTGCTCACCATAGGCAAGAATTCTAGAATTTTATATTGGAGAAGACCTAAGAGACTGTCATACAATCCAGGTACCTATACAGTGCATGAATGGCCTCTACAGCATTCCAGATGGGTAATTCTCCTGAGACTGCCTCACCTTACAATTGAATAGAGCTTCCTTGCATATCCTAAACTGAAATTTCCCTCCCTGTAAGTTTAACTTTAGACTTAGGTGGTGCTGTCTGTGTCACTCGGAAATCAATCCTGGTTGCTTCTGTCTAAAATGAGATCTGAAAAGGCAGGATGTTACAAATCTGAGATAGTGTAGGGAATGAATGGAACCCAATGAGTGGAACTCAAACTTCATATATCCCATCCACTTTTTTTTCCTTCCCTTTGCCTCAGAAGAAGAGGTTCTCTCCTCCCATGAAAAGCTCATCTCTCCATCTACTCTATCCCAGTGGTTCTCAAACTTTAAAGTGACTCAGAATTACCTGGAGAAATTAATAAAATATAGATTTCTGGTTATCACCCCAAAGTTTCTGATTTAAATGGTCTGGGGTATGACTCAAGGATTTGCATTTCTGAATTACCAAGTGATGCTGATGCTGCTGGTCCAGGAATCATATATTAAGAACCACTACTCTTGACTGGGGTAAAAGACCTTCTGTTAAGGGCCAGATAGTAAATAGATTAAGCGTTGCAGGGCAGATGGTCTCTGTTGCAGCTACTCAATTCTGCTGCTGTAGTGTGAGGGCAGCCAAAGACATTATGCATAGATGAATGGATATGGCTGTGTTCTGTGGTGTTGGAGAAGACACTTAAGAGTCCCTTGGACTGCAAGGGGATTCAACCAGTCCATCCTAAAGGAAATCAGTCCTGAATATTCATTGGAAGGACTGATACTGAAGCTGAAACTCCAATTCTTTGGCCACCTGATGTGAAGAACTGACTCATTGGAAAAGACCCTGATGCTGGGTAAGATGGAAGGCAGGAGGAGAAGGGGACAACAGAGGATGAGATGGTTGGATGGCATCACCGACTCAATGGACATGAGTTTGAGTAAACTCCAGGAGTTGGCGATGGACAGGGAGACCTGGCGTGCTGCAGTCCATGGGGTTGCAGAGTTGGACACGACTGAGCAACTGAACTGAACTGTTTAAATAAAACTTTACTTTTTAAAAACTAGGCCATGAACCAGCCTGCAGGCTGTCATTCACAACCTCCTGCTCTAGACTCTTGCTCAGAGTTCTACTCTCATTTTTTCCTTTTATAGACAAGTTTCTTGAACAACTCAACATGCATTGTTTCCACTTCATCACTTCCCATTTACACTGCAATCCTTGTAATCTGGCTTATACCCACTCTGTTCCACTGAAATTGATCTCAGCAAAGTCATCAGTACTGTCACATGAGAGCTTTCAGTCCTTTTCTTATCTGCATTTTTCTCTTACAATGATTGTTGGTTTTATCATCTTTCTTAGAACTTCTTTCTCCATCAGCTTCTTTGACAGCACTCCCTTATAGCGGCTGTCATACTTATCTTTCTGCTGCTTCTGAGTTTTCCATGTCTCTGGCCAAGACCAGTTTCATGGAATCAGACCAATATAGCTTCACAAAACCCAGTTTTAGAAGGGTCCCTGCATGAAGCTTAATGTACTATAGTCACTGTCTCAAATTCTTAAAAATTTTCTCTTTGAATTTCTATTTTGTAAGTGAAGTCCAATGGAACATGCAATGGGCTTGGAGTCTCAGCTCATGTTCATCCTCCTCCTGCTACCTCCTGAGATGGGTTCTCCATGCCCACTGCCATGCCCCTACACATGGCTTCCCTCACCCTACACCTCCACTCCAAAACTGTTGCCACTCTCTGCCCCTGGAAAGGGCCTGGGCACCATACTGGGAGGATGAGGGTTGGGGACACATTCCATTCTTGTGCCACACCAGCAGCACCATGGCACGTGTGCCAGGTGACCAACAAGAGGCTGTCTCAGCCCATGAACTTCTTGGTACTCCCATCTAGGCACTCAGTGTGTTGTGACTCAGAGGTTTAAAGATCCTTGGGGGTCACACATCTGCCATGAGTTGGGGCAGGAGACCATGACTGGCTCCAACTTCCCCATACCCACCAACCTCTGGCCAGAGTGTGGTATGGAAATTCCACACTGACAGAAGGAAAACTTAGCATCCTCTGGGCCTAAGCAAATGAGGATGCATATGGTGGGGCAGGGCCTGCACTTGACACACAAGCATCGCCTTGCCAGAACACACCTTCAGCCGGCTCTAACGGAAGGAGAAGGAAAGAATCCCTTCTCTTCCTCCAATCTTCCTGAGTTTGGGTTGAATTTATCTCTTCTGCCAGCTCAAGGCAATCTCCATAAATGAGCCATGAAATAATATGAAATGTGTTATTTCAGAAATTCCACATACAAGTGAAATGATATGATATTTGCATTTAAAACTGGCACTCCTGAAAGAAGCCAGTCATAAAAGACCACATAATGTATAATTCCATTTATCCTAAATGTCCAGAATAGACAGGACTACAGAGAAAGAAAGTAGATTAGTTGGTTACCTAGGGCTAGGGGAGGGTGTAGGTGGGACTGCTAATGGGTGTGGGGGATTTCTTTCCGGGATGATGAAAAATGTTCTAAAATTAGATTGTGGTTGTGATTGCATAACTCTGTTCATGTACTAAAATTACTGAACTGCACACTTTAAATGGGTGAATTTATTGTATGTAAATTATATCTCAGTAAAGCTGCTGGGAAAAAACTGGCATTGCACAATATAAAGATGAATGATAAAATTCATGCTAATAACTCAAAAGTTTAAATTTTTTCTTTATTGGAATGACATTAAATGCAAATAAAAACTACCATGATGTCAATACAGAGACCACAGAAGAAAAAAAACAGCTTTGTAGAACTTTTTTTTCTTGTTTTGACCAATGAGTCCTCTATTTTCATTTACATTGGCTTTGCCTCTGACCTCTTAAATATTGGTGATTCCCATGGTTTTACCTTGAACTGTTTTTCCATACAGTCTCATTCAAGATCCAAATTTTAGCTACCATATGCTTCTTCATGCCTCACAAATGTTTATTTCCAGCCCAGACCACTCCATCCACAAATATCCAAAGGCCCACTGGCTATCTCCACAGGCACTTAAAATGCAGCATATATACCCATGAAAGCATCCTCAGTTTGTTAAGTCATGTCCAACTCTTTGCAATGCTATGGACTGTAGCATGCCAGGCTCCTCTGTCCATAGGATTTTCCCAGAAAGAATACTACAGTGGGTTGCCATTTCCTTCTCCAGGGCATCTTCCCCACCCAGAATCAAACCCATGGCTGTGCAACGTTTCCTGAATTGCAGATAGATTCTTTACCGCTAAGCCACCCAGGAAGCCACCTACATACACATGTATCCATAGTCTGCTCTTTCTGTGTTTCCTATTTGGTGAAGGATATTACCACCCACCAAACTGATCAAACCAGAAACATTAGTGTCCTTTTGATATTCCTCTCCACCTCCTTCCAATTCAATCATTCACTAAATTCTACAAATTCTAAAACTCCAAGTACATTCTAACCTAGACCTTCTTTTTAATTTCCTTTGATTCTGGGCTTGTTCATATCCTTATCAAATCTTACCTTGACTATTCAAATGGCTTTCTTATGAGTCTCCTTATCTTTAATTCCAACCACCTGCAGTTCATCTTTCACTCTTTTCAAAACGCAAATCTGATCATGTCATCCCCTTGTTCAAAATAGGCATCTGTGTCACTGTGACCTACATGATAAAATGGAAATTCATCATGATGATCATGATGTCAGAGACCCATGCATACATATTGTATTTTTTAACTTTCATCATAATCTTTTTATAGTAGAGAAACACTGGAAACAAGGCAAATACCACAAAAAAGAGCAGTGGTTAAGTAGTTGTGGTACATCACCATGATGAACAAGTTCATTTAAAATGTTAAAATGTTAATTGTAAAAATAGACGGTGACATGTTCACATTCTACTTTATTAATGATACAGTCATTTAAAATCAAATGTAAAAATAGTCATTTCCAGTAGTATGGTGAGCTAAGTATCACAGCTGAGCACTGGTTTTAAAAACAAAGAAACTGAAAGGTAAAGATTTTTATGTCTTCTTAAATTAATTTATAAGAAAATGATACCTAATCCAAAAACTAAGTGAAAGCAAACACTCAGAGAAGAAAAGAGAACACTAAATTTGGCTTTCATCAAGAGACTATTTGCCAAATCAGCTCAATTTGACTTTTAGGTTTTCACAATCTCATGAGGATTGTTCCAGGAAGGAAATCTAGTGAGCAACTCTTTCCATAAAGTTGAGATCTCAAAGGGTTATATCTTCAGGGTAAGAATAAATCAGAAATAAACTGACTCCCACCTTCAAAGAACTTATAAAGAAATTTTCTTGTCTGAGACTTTCATAATGAGGAGAGGCCTTCCCTGATGGCTCAACTCAACGGGTAAAGAATCCACCTGCAATGCAGGAGATACAGGAGACACAGGTTCGATCCCTGGGTCAGGAAGATCCCCTGGAGGAGGAAAATGGAAATTCACTCCAGTATTTTTGCCTGAAAATTCCCATGGACAGAGAAGCCTGGCAGGCTACAGTCCAAAAGGGTCACAAAGAGTTGCACATGACTAAGCAACTATGTACACACATACACAACAAAATTTAAATCTCCCAAGACCTTGAGAACTGGTAATAACAACCAGTATTCATTCACATTTGCAACCCACTCCAGTATTTTTGCCTGGAAAATCCCCATGGACAGAGGAGGCTGGTGGGCCACAGTCCATGGGATGGCAAAGAGTCAGACATGACTGGGCGACTAAGCACAGCACAGCAAACTAAATTTACATTACTTGATAGGTTTCAAGGAAATTTTTTTTAAATCTCAAGTTGAGAATTTAGCTTAAAATGTCCCTGCCATACAAACACCTGTTACTCCTCAGGCACCTGATAAAAATAAATGAAAATCCTGTCTGAGTGAAACCACCTTTATCATAGTCTCAGAGTTTACCCAAAGTTCCAAGGGCTTCCCTAGTAGCTTAATTAGTAAAGAATCTGTCTGCAATGCAGGAGACCCTGGTTCGATTCCTGGGTCAGGAAGATCTGCTAGAGAAGGGAAAGGTACCCACTCCAGTATTCTTGGGCTTCCCTGGTGGCTCAGTTGGTAAAGAATCTGCCCAAAATGCGGGAGACCTGGGTTTGATCCCTGGGTTGGGACGATCCCCTGGAGAAGGGAGTGGCTACCCACTCCAGTATTCTGGCCTGGAGAATTCCATGGACTGTATAGTCCATGGGGTCACAAAGGACCCCATGGGGTCACATTTGACTTTCACTTTTCCAAGGCACAAATCAGAGTCAAAATTCACAAAATACATAACAAAATAAGATTAAACAATAGCCAGCAGAATAGAACTGCAAATAGTTGTTTATTGGAACAAACAAAGACCAAAAGTTAGGAACAATTTATCAATGGAGGGGGGTTTAATAATAGATTAGAGACAGTGGAAAAGAGAAGTAATGAATTAGAAGATAGATCTGAAGAAACTATTTACAATGTAGGGCAGAGGGAAAGTATGAACTAAAGTTAAAAAATATAGAATGTCAAGCATATATCTATTTGGAATTCTAGAAGAATTCTAAAACCTTTTAAAATTGGAATATTCTTATAACCATTAAAGCAACTGAATCAGAGATGTAAAGTTTCCACATCTAGAGAAAACTCGAGATCCAGATGGCTTCACTAGGAAGTTCTACCAAACGTTCAAGAAAATTATAATTCCAAACTTACGAAAACTCTTCCAGGGAATTAAAAATAAGGGAATAAATTGCAATATATTTTCTTATTTTATGAGTATAGCATAGCCTTGATTCTAAAATCTGAGAATGACCTATGAGAAAGGAAAAGCAATGACCAATTTCAATCAAGAACATGAATTCAATAATCCTAAACAATATATTAACAATTTAATAATATACGACAATTATCAGTATATAGACAGGAAAATCTATCAAGTTAAATTTGCACCAAGAATATAATATTAGTTTAAACTAGAAAATCAATGGAATGCTCCACACTAATAAAGGAGAAAATACAATTATCTAAAGATGAAGAAAAAAGTTTCTTTAATTCAATATACCGTTACAATTTATCCCTTCACTATGCTTCCCAGGTGGCACTAGTGGTAAATAATCTGCCTGACAATATGGGAGATGCAAGAGATACAGGTCTGGTCCCTGGGTCAGGAAGATCCCCTGGAGAAGGAAATGGCAACCCACTCCAGTATTCTTGTCTGGAAAACTCCATGGGCAGAGAAGTCTGGTGGGCTATAGCCCATGGGATTGCAAAGAGTTGGACAAAATTGAGCAATGAACATTCTGTATTTGACTCACAATGACAAAAAAAAAAAAAACTCTTGGTAATCTAAAAAGAGAAATGAGCTCCTTTAACCTGATAAACTGCTGCTGCTGCTGCTGCTAAGTCACTTCAGTTGTGTCTGACTCTGTGCAACCCCATAGACAGCAGCCTAGCAGGCTCCCCCGTCCCTGGGATTCTCCAGGCAAGAACACTGGAGTTGGTTGCCATTTCCTTCTCCAATGCATGAAAGTGAAAAGTGAAAGTGAAGTCGCTCAGTCGTGTCCAACTCTTAGCGACCCTATGGACTGCAGCCTAACAGGCTCCTCCGTCCATGGGATTTTCTAGGCAAGAGTACTGGAGTGGGTTGCCATTGCCTTCTCCGGATAAACAATATAAACAATAACAAATATAAGCCTAAAGAAAACATCATAATTAATAGGAAAACTGAAAGTTTTTGCTTTACCATAGGAAATAATACCCCATTATTCCCAACTTTATAAAGTATTTTACTGGAAATCCAAACCAGGGTACTAAGGGAAGAAAATAAACAGTGATATAACAACAAGAAAAGAATTGGAACTATCACTTTTGCACATGATAGAATCCAAAATAATTTATAGACAAATGATTGGAATTAAAAAGGAAATTTAAGTATTCTTCTTGATACGGTGTCAATTTACAAAAATCAGGCTTCAATTACAGAGGAAACATTATTAGAATATTTTAAGGTACTATTTTCAATACCATTAAAAATAAATGTAATAAAAGTTGAACAAATCCTTTATGGAAAAAAATCATTTTAGAAAATTATAAAAGCCTGACAGCTCTGAGCCCCACAATGGGCTCCCCAGTCCAGGGTTTCTACCCCAGGAAGACAAGTCCCCACTACGTTTGGCTTTGAAGGCCAGTGGATTTTTGGGGAGACCCAGAGGGTTGGAGGAAATAGAGACTCCATTCTTAAACAGCACACACAAAATCTCACATGCTCTGGGTCCCAGGGCAGAAGCAGTCATTTGAAAGAAGCAATAATTTGAAAGAGACTGATCTTGGAGAGTCTCCCACCAAGGCAAGAGGCAACTGAAAGCAGGAGCTCACCCTGGGGATACAGACACTGGCAACAACCATTTTGTGGAGCTCAGTCTGTCACTTGTTGACAAGCACCATTGTGTAATCCTCCTTCTAGTTTATTAGCCTCACGACTCCCACCCCACCCCACCAGCCTATAGACTATAGTAATGGTATGCCTCAGGCCAGGAAACTAAATGATCAGGGACACAGCCACACCTACCAGCAGACAGGCTTATTTAAGGCACCCTGAGCCCACAGCCCACAAAAGAGTTTGAAATGCAGTACTTGGATGCAATCTCAAAAATGACAGAATGATCTCTGTTTGTTTCCAAGGCAAACCATTCAATATCACAGTAATCCAAGTCTATGCCCCAACCAGTAACACTGAAGAAGCTGAAGTTGAATGGTTCTGTGAAGAGCTACAAGACCTTCTATAACTAACACCCAAAAAAGATGTCCCTTTCATTATAGGGGACTGGAATGCAAAAGTAGGAAGTCAAGAAACACCTGGAGTAACAGGCAAATTTGGCCTTGGAATACGGAATGAAGCAGGGCAAAGGCTAATAGAGTTTTGCCAAGAAAATGCACTGGTCATAGCAAACACCCTCTTCCAACAACACAAGAGAAGACTCTACACATGGACATCACCAGATGGTCAACACCGAAATCAGATGATTATATTCTTTGCAGCCAAAGATGGAGAAGCTCTATACAGTCAACAAAAACAAGAACAGGAGCTAACTGTGGCTCAGATCATGAACTCCTTATTGCCAAATTCAGACTGAAATTGAAGAAAGTAGGGAAAACCACTAGACCATTCAGGTATGATCTAAATCAAATCCCTTATGATTATACAATGGAAGTGAGAAATAGATTAAAGGGACTAGATCTGATAGAGTGCCTGATGAACCACGGACTGAGGTTTGTGTCATTGTACAGGAGACAGGGATCAAGACCATCCCCATGGAAAAGAAATGCAAAAAAGCAAAATGGCTGTCTGGGGAGGCCTGACAAATAGCTGTGAAAAGACAAGGAGCGAAAAGCAAAGGAGAAAAGGAAAGATATAAGCATCTGAATGCAGAGTTCCAAAGAATAGCAAGGAGAGATAAGAAAGCTTTCCTCAGCGATCAATGCAAAGAAATAGAGGAAAACAACAGAATGGGAAAGACTAGAGATCTCTTCAAGAAAATTAGAGATACCAAGGGGACATTTCATGCAAAGATGGGCTCGATAAAGGACAGAAATGGTATGGACCTAACAGAAGCAGAAGATATCAAGAAGAGGTGACAAGAATACACAGAAGAACTGTACAAAAAAAGATCTTCATGACCCAGATAATCACAATGGTGTGATCACTCACCTAGAGCCAGACACCCTGGAATGTGAAGTCAAGTGGGCCTTAGAAAGCATCACTATGAATAAAGTTAGTGGAGGTGATGGAATTCCAGTTGAGCTATTTCAAATCCTGAAAGATGATGCTGTGAAAGTGCTGCACTCTATATGCCAGCAAATTTAGAAAACTCAGCAGTGGCCACAGGACTGGAAAAGGTCAGTTTTCATCTCAATCCCAAAGAAAGGCAATGCCAAAGAATGCTCAAACTACCACATATTTGCACTCATCTCACATGCTAGTAAAATAATGCTCAAAATTCTCCAAGCCAGGCTTCAGCAATATGTGAACCACGAACTTCCTGATGTTCAAGCTGGTTTTAGAAAAGGCAGAGGAACCAGAGATCAAATTGCCAACATCCGCTGGATCATGGAAAAAGCAAGAGAGTTCCAGAAAAACATCTATTTCTGCTTTATTGACTATGCCAAAACCTCTGACTGTGTGGATTACAATAAACTCTGGAAAACTCTGAGAGATGGGAATACCAGACCACCTGACCTGCCTCTTGAGAAATCTGTATGCAGGTCAGGAAGCAACAGTTCAACCTGGACACGGAACAACAGACTGGTTCCAAATAGGAAAAGGAGTACATCAAGGCTGTATATTGTTACTGTGCTTATTTAACTTATATGCAGAGTACATCGTGAGAAACTCTGGGCTGGATGAAGCACAAGCTGGAATCAAGATTGCTGGGAGAAATATCAATAACCTCAGATATGCAGATGACACCACCCTTATGGCAGAAAGTGAAGAGGAACTAAAAAGCCTCTTGATGAAAGTGGAAGAGGAGAGTGAAAAAGTTGGCTTAAAGCTCAACATACAGAAAACAAAGATTGTGGCATCTGGTCCCATCACTTCATGGCAAATAGATGGAGAAACAGTGGCAACAGTGCCTGACTTTATTTTGGGGGGCTCCAAAATCATTGCAGATGGTGATTGCAGCCATGAAATTTAAAGAAAATTTAAAATTTTCTTCCTCGGAAGAAAAGTTATGACCAACCTAGACAGCATATTAAAAAGCAGAGATGTCACTTTGTCAACAAAGGTCCGTCTAGTCAAGGCTATGGTATTTCCAGTAGTTATGTATGGATGTGAGAGTTGGACTATAAAGAAAGCTGAGTGCCAAAGAATTGATGCTTTTGAACTGTGGTGTTGGAGAAGACTCTTGAGAGTCCTTGGATGGCAAGGAGATCCAACCAGTCCATCCTAAAGGAAATCAGTCCTGAATATTCATTGGAAGGACTGATGCTGAAGCTGAAACTCCAATACTTTGGATGCCTGATGTGAAGAACTGACTCGTTTGAAAAGACCTTGATGCTGGGAAAGATTGAAGGTGGGAGAAGGGGAGGACAGAGGATAAGCTGGTTGGATGGCATCACTGACTCAATGGACATGAGTTTCAGTAAACTCCAGGAGTTGGTGATGTACAGGGAGGCCTGGTGTGCTGCAGTCTATGGGATGCAAAGAGTCGCACATGACTGAGCGATGGAACTAAACTGAGCCTCAACCACCAGTGGGCAGACACCAGCCCCAAGACATCTGCAGTACTGCAGCCTGCCTGGGCAGGACTCAGCCCAACCACCAGCAGGCCATTACCAGCCCTGGAAACCACTGGGCCCCAACCCCACTTGCCAGCAGGCCAACAAAAGCTTCAGAACACCCCAGACCCTGCAGCCAGCTGTCAGAAAGCAGCTCTACCCACCAGAGGTCCAACACCAGCTCTGGGATCCCTGGGCCCTGCAGCCAGGCACCAGGTCCTGGCTTTGCTCATCTCTGGGATGACACTAATCCTGGACCCCAACCCCACCCACCAGTGAGCCAGCACTAGCCCTGGGCCCTTAGGATTCTACAAACAGCCAGCTCGTGACCCAGCCCTGCCAACCAGCAGCCAGCAGCCTCCGCACAAGACAGGACCTGGCAACCAACTGAACCAGGACCAGTCACACCTACCAGAATGTCCACAGTAGTCAGCCTGATACAACAGAAGGACCCACACAGACCACAATAGAAGGCACACTAGAGAATATGGCTCTGGGGACCAAAAGCAAGTGAGCTGCTGGAATGCATAGGACATCTCCTACAGAAGGCAGCTTATCCAAAATCAAGAGACATAACCAGCCTAACAGATACATAAAAATTGATAAACAGAGTGAGAAATTAGTACTTTTTAACAAATAGTTAGAAAAGATAAAGAACAAACAGAGATGAAGACTACAATAACTGAAAAGAAAAATTCACTAGAAGGAATGAACAGTAGACTAAAGGATACAAGGGAATGGATCAGCAAGCTGGAAGACAAATTAGTGGAAATTACTAAAGTTGAATAGAAAAAAAAAAATGCACGTAAAGGAATGAGGACAGTTTAACAGACCTACAGGACTAATAGTAATATCACGTGTACTAAAATTCACACTATTAGGGCTCCAGGAGGAAAAGAGAGAGAAAGGGGCAAACAATATATGTGAAGACATAATAGCTGAAAACTTCTCTAACCTGGGAAAGGAAAAAGACATCCAAACCATGGAAGCACAGAGAATCCCAAACAGGAGCAACTCAGAGAGGATCACACCAAAACACACTGCCATTATAATGGCAAAAATTAAAGACACAGAGAGAATATTCAAAACAGCAAGGGGAAAGCAAGATACAGACAAGGGAATTCCATTAGGCTATCTGCTGACATTTCAGCAGAAACTCTGCAGGCCAGAAGGGAGTGGCATGATATACTTAAAGTGATGAGAAGGAAATACTTACAACCAAGAACACTATCCAGCAAGGCTCTCATTTATATTTAATGTTTTACAGACAAGAAAAAGTTTAAAGAGATCAGCACCATCAAAGCAGCTTAATAAGAAATGTTAAAGAGATTTCTCTAAAGAAAAAAGAAAAGGCCACAACTAGAAGCATGAAAATTACTATAGAAAAAAGCTCATCAGTAAAGGCAAATATACAGTAAAGGTAGCAAATCACCACGTATAAAGCTAGTAGGAAGGTTAAAAGACAAAGTAGTTAAGATCATATATATCCACAATAAGCAGTTAAGGGATACATATAACAAAGAGATGTAAAATACGATGTCAGAAACAAAAATCATGAGAGGAAGCAAGTGAAAATGCAAGTTATTAAAATACATTGAATGAAATATGTTTCAATTTAAGAGATTAGTAACTTAAAATAATCATATATTATATATAATTGCCAACATCTGTTAGATCATAGAAAAAGCAAGGGAATTCCAGAAAAAAACATCTACTTCTGTTTCATTGACTACGCTAAAGCCTTGTACTGTGTGTATCACAACAAAAATTCTTAAAGAAATGGGAATACCAGACCACTTTATCTGCCTCCTGAGAAACCTGTATGCAGCTCAAGAAGCAACAGTTAGAATCAGACATGGAACAACAGATTGGTTCCAATCTGGGAAAGGAGTACATCAAGGCTGTATACTGTCATCCTGCTTATTTAACTTATATGCAGAGTACATCATGCAAAACGCCTGGCTGAATGAAGCTCAAACTGGAATCAAGATTGCTGGGAGAAATATCAATAACCGTAGATACACAGATGATACCACCCTAATGGCAGAAAGTGAAGAGGAACTACAGAGCCTCTTGATGAAGGTGAAAGGGGAGCATGAAAAGGCTAGCTTAAAATTCAACATTCAACAAGAAAAAAAAAATCCCAAAATGGCAGTTATAGCACTAAAACAACTATACAAAGATACCACCAAGGTCCTAGGATCCTTCAGTCTTTTCACTCTACCACCCTTAGCATGCATCTTTTTTATTCATGCTTCCAAAATGGTGTTACACCTCAAGGGATGAGAGTATTGTACTAAGTTCCAGGCAGGAAGGGGGAGAAAGAATAAAGGGTTAAAGGCATGTGCCACCTGTCTGCCTTTTCTTACTTGAGGGAAAATAATTTTCCTGGAAACCTAATCCAGTGGACTTCTACTTACTTTTCATTGACCAGACCGGTATTTTCTAGCAAGGGAGCTTGGCATGATGATATTTAACTAGTACACTGCATACTGAACAAAAGTGGGCTTCTTTAACCAAGGAAGATAGGAGGATTGGTGTAGGGCAGGCAACTATGAGTGGGTGCCTCACCAGATATGCCAGCCATCCAGAGCTTCAGCTAGTCTCTAGAGCACTAATTGGATTTTTTTTCTTCACCACCTTTAAAGGCTTTAACTCTAGAGTCCAAGCAATGAAAACAATGAATAATTACTTTAAATGTAAATAGACTAAATGTACCAATCAATACACATAGAGTGACTGAACAGATACAAAAATAAGATTCGTATACTCACTGCCTATAAGAGACTCACTTCAGATCTAAATGTGTTAGTTGCTCAATCATGTCTGACTCTTTACAACCCCATGGTCTGTCCATGGAATTCTCTAGGCAAGCATACTAGAGTGGGTTGTCATTCCCTTCTCCAGGGGACCTTCTCGACCCAGGGATCAAACCAAGGTCTCCTGCATTGCAGGCAGATTCCTTACCATCTGAGCTACCTCAGATCTAAAGACACACACAGACGGAAAGTAAGGGAATGGAAAAAGTTATTCTGTGCAAATGGAAATCACAAGAAAGCAAGTGTAGCAATACTTAAAATAGACAAAGCGGACTTTAAAACAAAGACTGTTACAAGAGACAAAGAAGGACACTACATAATGATCAAAGAGTCAATCCAAGAAGAAGATAAAATAATTGTAAACATATATGCACCTAATATGGGACCACCTAAATATACAAAGCAAATACTAAGAGACATAAAGGGAGAAATTGACAGTAACAATAGAAGAATTTAACACCCCATTCACACTAATGGAGAGATGATCCCAACAGACTATAAGAACTCCTACAAACCAATAAGGAAAAGAAAAATACAAGCAAAAGATTTGAACAAACACTTCACTAGAAGATAAACCACCAGAAAAGATATTCTACCTCACTACCAATTTGAAAATTGCATATTTAAACCCAATGAGAAGCAAAAGATTTGAACAAACACTTCACTAGAAGATTAAACCACCAGAAAAGATATTTTACCTCACTACCAATTTGAAAATTGCATATTTAAACCCAATGAGAAAGTATTTTATACTCACTCAGTCAGTCAGTTCAGTCTCTCAGTCATGTCCAACTCTTTGCGACCCCATGGACTGCAGCATGCCAAACTTCCCTGTCCATCACCAGTAAAGAAATGAAAAAAAAAAAAACTTTATACCCACTAGAGTAGCAAAAATTATACTGCTAGATAATATCAAATTTTGACAAGGGTATAAACCAACCAGAATCCTTACACATTGCTAGTGGGAGTGTAATTTGGTTCAAGCACATTGAAAAACAATTTGGAATTATATACGTATTTGAAGAAGTACACATCCTATGATTTAGCAGAGTCATTCTTACATATATACCATAAAGAAAGTCTTGAACAATTGTAATAGAAATTGCATAATTACAATGTTCTTTACATTACCATTTATAATGGGGAAAAATTGGAATAAGCTCAAATGTTTATCATAGACAATAAGTTGAGGCATATTCATACAGTAGAATACTTTATACCATGCAAATGAATACAATATAACACACAATGGCATGGAAAAAATATAGGTGCTTAATATTGGGTGAAAAAAAATACACAGAAAATGTATTTGTACGAGTCCATTTAAGTATAGATTAAAAATATTCATAAAACTATATGCTATTTGGGAAATTAAAAAGAAAATCTAAAAGTACAATTAACACATTTTAGGATGGTGGCCATGTGACCTCCAGGAGGATGAGGATGAGATAAGAAGAGGCACTCAGGGACCTTCAAAGATAATGGAAATGTTCTTTATCTTAAACTGAATGATAGGCATATGAGTGTTCATTATTTTCTGATTCTTTATATCCTGCATGTAGTTTATAAATTTTTGCATATATTCAACATTGAATAGTTAAAAGAATTGTATGATGTAATACTGATGTGAAAATGCATTGAAATTACCATTACAAATTATACTATGCAGCAACATGTAAACATACTTTTGATATATTATTCTAAAATTAGAAGGTTACATATCAAAAGCTACACACAAATTACAGTTTTAAATGGATACAAACAAAATAGAATCAAAGAGAAAGTAAGACACTTGATTTTTAGTTTAACTTTTTCTCCTTTATTTTTATTTCCATTAATGTGGTCATATACTCTGAACAGGACTTCCATTAAAGCTATTTGGATACCACCATTCTCCTGGTGGCAGCTTATCTCAATTGCAAACAAAGTACCCAAAGAAAAAAATCAGTCTCATGACAGCTACACTTGTGAACCTTGCTTTACTTAGCAACCAAAATGTGCCTCATTGGCCTTCTTCATCCATGTTACCTTTGACCATATCCTGACAGAAACATGGTCCCCAGATAGCTGAGAAAGGACACTGCCACGAAATCTTTCTTAAGGCCAACTCTACCCCCAATGACCTCTTTTTATAAAAAAACATTGATATTAAGTGTACAGAAAAGAAAGATTATGACCAACTTACTTGCCATTGAGGGACTAAGAACAGGGAATATGATTTCAGGAAACTGCATCGGGTTCAATTCAATTTGCAATCAAAACTGTTTTTACTATCCTATATTTAAGTATTGTGAACAATCCAAGGTCATCAGAAACACTTTAAGTCAATCATATTAAGAAATAATCTAAATGGTTCAGAAAGAAATATACAGAGGAAACTTGAAGAGCATTAATACTTACTGTTGTACCTGTTCAAATATCTAAAGCTTGTGAAAGAATAGGAAATGAAGTGAAAATTAGTGATGGTGTTTAAATGACTCTAAATCACAACTAAAAATGTTCATACCATCAAACTTAGAAGAAAGAAATCAATACTGCTATATTGAAGTTAAGAATAAATTAGAGGCATGTAAAAGTCTGGAATAACAATATGCTATAAAAATTACTGATATAAAAATATGCCATTTAACAAATTTGATACTACAGAGGCATAAAATTCTACATAGAGTCTGGAAGCAACCATGTGAACATAAGGAGGTAGCTGGGGTGATGCCAACATGGTTAATTCAGAAAGAAACTCAAATTTATAACTGGTGAGGTTTAATTTCTGTTTTGAAGATAAAATACATTCCAGAATCTATATGTTTCAGAAATTTTTCTACTGATATTTAAAGATTAAAAACTGGACAATATAAAAAATACATTTTCAGGAAATATCTTCCCTCTTTCCTCCTCCAAATCTCATGAACAGCTCAGTTCACACACACGCATGCACGTACTCTCACACACATTCATATGCACACCTCCTAAACTATATTTCAATAATTAACAATTCTAGGTTACCAACTATAACAAAATATATAGATATAAAACACTGTAATTGTTTAAAAACTAGCTGTATAATTTGGGTATTCAAAGATTATTTAAAGAAATTGATTTCAGAAAAGTTGGAAAAGAAGCCTAAGTTGATTGACAGTCTGGAGTTAGTGTTTCCACCATCTGATCATAGCCAAAATGCAAATGTGATTAAGTTCTGAGAGACAGGGATCTGAAAAGTGTCTGAAGCTTATTAGAATCTTCCCTCTAGGGACCATCCAGCAAGGTCATCAAGGGTGACCTCCCAGCTTGTGGCCTCAAGAGCCCCTTAAAATAGGGAAGGGCAAATAATCTTTACTTTATGCACCAAATCTGACCCATTGGTGGAGTTGCTATTGGAAGACAGGGTGTTGAATTCACATCTAAGATCAAATAGGAAAAAAAAAAACAAACCTGAAATGGCTTGTTTGCCAAGGGCATACAAGAAGAAAATGGTGGCAGAAGTGCCCCAAGGTTTCTGTCTTTGCCCTAAGAAAATTCTGCAATTATCTATATCATAAGGAGCTAAAACATACTTATACACATATATACACCCGGCTACAAGTGCATTTCTTTATGCTATTAATCATGCAAAGAAAAGTAGCATAAATGTAACCCCATTTTATATAATCATTCAACAAAAACATTTAGAAAACCTATTTTATATATCCATTTAACAGCATCATAATTATATGTACCACACATTATTCTAGGTACCTGAAGATAAAGACTGAGAATTGGTTTGTGCTCCCAACAAATTCACAATCTAGACTAAAAGATAGAAAAATTATCATCATACACAATGCCAGTGGAGAAATGTATAAAGTATTAAGCAACTAACTCTTCCTTCCTAAGGGAAGTTACAGAGCTTTCTCAGAGGAGGTGACATGGCTTTTGGTCTTGAAAAACAGACATCTATCAAATGAGACTGGTCAAGTCATTCTTGACCAATGTGTGCATGCATGCTCAGTCGTGTCCAACTCTTTGCAACCCCATGGATTGTAGCCTGTCAGGATTCTCCATCCATTGGATTCCCCAGGCAAGAATATGGCAGTGGGTTCCATTTCCTTCTCCAGAGGATCTTCCCCACCCAGGGATCAAACCCATGTCTCTTGCATTGGCAGGCAGATTCTTTATCACTGAGCCAAATGGAAGCCCACAAACAGTCGTTTAGTAAATGACAATTCATACCTTCCAAGACCTGTGGTCCAAAAGTTTAGAGGCAGATGAATAATATCCAACAAAGAAAGACACTGGAATGGTCATAGGAATTAGAATGGCAATAGGGATTGTGATTCAAAGGAATATTACAAAAAGTTATTTTACAAAGTGAAGAATACCTTTATAAATCACCCTCTTGGGAGTTCTGTTTCTACTTAGGATATAAAAAGCTGGGAGGAGCTCAGTCCAACCCTAACAACAATAAAAAGCTGGACAGACTACAAATCATAACTTGTCTTGAACCATCAGAGAGCTGCAGTTGTAAGACAAACAATTAACCTGAACTCTAAAGAAAGACAGGGCCTTCCTAGGAGAGCCAGGACAGGAGCACTGTCTCATGTGAGCCAAGACAACAGAAGAGGAGACACTGGGTACCATATAATGAGTAAGAAGAATTCAGCTAAATTTTTTAACTAATTGCAAAGATCAGGTGTGGGTCAGCTTTTACCTCTCTCAACTCATGGCCACTACACTGCAACCATTGAAATAACAGGCTTGGGCAGAAACACAGCAGCTTTTTCAATGCTGCCAGGTCCTACATTTCTAGACTCTCTCTACTCCTTGTTTCTGCTCTCAAATTAGCTAATCTTTGCTCAAGCTCACCTCATTCTTGAAAGATGTTGCTGTAAGCAGCAAATAAAAGCCAAAACACAGCAATACTCTGGCTTTTTGTAATCACTTCCCCTGGAGTACTCACATGAGAATTAAATAAGTGATCTTGTGTTCACTAAACACACACAGTGTTCAAGTGGTAAAAGATGCTTACTGTGGACTCACACTCTAACTCATACACCTCTACACGCCTAAGACTCTCAATCTATTCCTCTTTCAAAATCACTATCAACACTTAGAAAACAGGACTAGAAATAGAATGGAGTCCAAAAATCGGCCCATACACATACAGTCAAATGGCTTTTGACAAGGTACCTTAGCAATTCAGTGGAGAAAGGGAAATCTCTTCTATAACTGGCTTAAAATAACTGGATATCCACACTAAACTGAGAGAAAGTGAAAGCAAGCAGGAAGTAAGAGAGAGAATGAATATGAATCTTAACTCTTACCTCACACCATACACAAAAAATCATCACGAGATGGGTTATAGACTTAAATGTAGAGGTAAAATAATAAAGTTAGGGAAAAAACATAGGAGAAAATCTTTACAATATTGCAGTAGGAAAAAACATTTCAAGAAGGATAAAGAAAGAATGAACCATGAAAGAAAAACATTGACAAATGGTACTACATTAAACTGCTCACCAAAAGACACCATTAAGGGTGTGAACAGACAAGCCACAGACCAGAAAAAATTTTACATTACATATATCTGAAAATATGTTTTCAGTTCAATTCAGTCACTCAGTCATGTCTGACTCTTTGCGACCCCATGAACTGCAGCATGGCAGGCCTCCCTATCCATCACCAACTCCCCGAGTGTACCCAAACTCATGTCCATTGAGTCTGTGATGCCATCTAACCATCTCATCCTCTGTCATCCGCTTCTCCTCCTGCCCCCAATCTTTCCCAGCATCAGGGTCTTTTCCAATGAGTCAGCTCTTTGCATCAGGTGGCCAAAGTATTGGAGTTTCTGTTTCAACATCAGTCCCTCCAATGAACACTCAGGACTGATCTCCTTTAGGATGGACTGGTTGGATCTCCTTGCAGTCCAAGGGACTCTCAAGAGTCTTCTCCAACACCACAGTTCAAAAGCATCAATTCTTTGGCACTCAGCCTTCTTTATAGTCCAACTCTCACATCCATACATGACCACTGGAAAAACCATAGCCTTGACTAGATGGACCTTTGTTGGCAAAGTAATGTCTCTGCTTTTCAATATGCTATCTAGGTTGGTCATAACTTTCCTTCCAAGGAGTAAGTGTCTTTTAATTTCATGGCTACAATCACCATCTGCAGTGATTTTGGAGCCCAGAAAAATTAAGTCAGCCACTGTTTCCACTGTTTCCCCATCTATTTGCCATGAAGTGATGGGACCGGATGCCATGATCTTAGTTTTCTGAATGTTGAGCTTTAAGCCAACTTTTTCACTCTCCTTTTTCACTTTCGTCAAGAGGTTCTTTGGTTCTTCTTCACTTTCTGCCATAAGGGTGGTGTCATCTGCATATCTGAGGTGATTGGTATTTCTCCCGGCAATCTTGATTCCAGCTTGTGCTTCCTCTAGCCCAGCATTTCTCATGATGTACTCTGCATATAAGTTAAATAAGCAGGGTGACAATATACAGCCTTGACGTACTCCTTTTCCTATTTGGAAAGTATGCTTAGAACATACAAATAAAACCTGTAAATCAGTAATTAAAAGACAAAGAACTCATTTTTTTAAATGGGCATAAAATTTGAACAGGTAACTTACAAAAGAAGATACTCAAATAGCCTATAAACACATGTAAAAATATTCAACATTTTTAGTCATCAGGTTAATGCAAAGTAAAATACAATGAGATATTACCACCACATACATACATATACATAGAGTTGTAATTTTAAAAATTATTAATGCTAGATGTTGAAGAGGATATAGAGAAACCTAAGTTTTCATAAGTTCTGGTAGAAGTGTACATTGACTTTGGAAAAGTGTTTAGCAGTTTCTTTAAAAGTTAAAACTTATGACCCAGAATATTGCTCATAGATATTTTCCCAAGAGAAATGAAAACATACATTTACATGAAAGTTTATATAAGAACGTTCATAGCAGTTTTATTCACAGTAGCCCAAAACTGAAAACAATCCAAATGTTCATCAACAGGGAAGGAAGTTTTTTTAAAACTGTGGTACTTTCAGTGAATGGAACACTGCTCAGCAATATAAAGGACTGAACTAGTAACACACACAGCATGAATGAATCTCAAAAATATTATGCTTAGTAAAAGAAACAAAACACAGAAGAGTACGTATTTTATGATTCCATTTATGAGAAATTCTAGAACAGAAAAAACTAACCTATGGTGACAGAAAGGAGCTCAGTAGTTGAGGCGGTGAGTATAAGGACTGACAAGCAAAGGGCACGAGGGGACATTCTGAACTGATAAAAAGATTTTACATCTTGACAGGCAGTTGTCAAAACTAACTGAACTTAAAGATCTGAGCATCTTATTATAAACAAATTATACCTCAGTTTTTTAAAAAAGTTAATAAATGTTGCTGTGTGTTATATTTTAGGTGGTACCTCCTTAGATGTAATTTATAAAACTGTAAACTTTTCTAAAGACCTGGCTCTGCACATTGGTTTCTGTCATACACAGAGTTTGATCCTCCCTATATGTCCATGAACCCCCTGTACTTAGGCTAGAGGAGTGGTCACCCCTACCCAACTAAAATTCTGCCCTGAGTTTTTGGTAGAGGTAGGGAGGAAGTAGCATTTCAGAAGAAACTCTGAGAACAGGGTGAGACAAATCCCATGGACACTGCAAAAAGAACAGGAGCTTTACCACCCTACTATGGGACAGTTGTCCAGAGCTGACTACCAGGTACAAAATTCTATAACGAGGTTATCAAGGAGTGATTCTTCACACCCACCCCTTTTTGCATAGAAGCAGAGAGGCAGTGAGGATATCTTACCTTAACTTTTCAATTAACCATAAACTAAACAAATTACCCAATTCATTGACTTGAACTCCATTTTGTCTTTAGAATACTCAACTTTGAATATAACCTTGGCTGGAAGAAGCCACCTGATCTTTGCTGTCACAAAAGACGGGACAAAGAAGAGAACGCAATTGACTTTCACTTAAATGTTTTGTTTCGCAAATGCATTAAGTCATTGGTCCCAGGCTCAAGCTGTTTCATACACCAAAATAACCGGTTTGGCCTCATGACTCCCAATAAAAGCTGGCACAGATTAAGCATGCTACCATCCTCCAAAACTGAAGTCTTTGGGGAAATGTGTAAGTGAATGAAAACGTTCAGCTGAGGAAGTTGGTAACTTCATTTTTAATGTGCTTATTCAGGGCTGAGACTAGTGTTGCTGGATTTTAGAGGCATTTGGAAGAAGAATGGAAGTTTGGTGTTCTTTGGTCATAAGAACACACTGTGACTTAAATATAGAAGCAGATAACATTGTTTTTTAGAGGAAAATAAGTGCTTTGATGATTTTAGGTCCTTGGTCTATTTATTTTACAAATGCAAGCATGGGTCTTGCAGAATCCGATTCTGGACCACAGTCGTCACTAACAAAAGCTACAACCTAAATGTAGTTTCTCTGCCTGTGATGAGCAGATGCAGAAGTGGGGAGACCCTGACCTTAAGCTTGATTTGTATCCATCCCTTAAACAAGTCAGAGAAGGCAATGGCACCCCACTCCAGTACTCTTGCCTGGAAAATCCCATGGGCGGAGGAGCCTGGTAGGACAAGAGTCAGACATGACTAAGTGACTTCACTTTCACTTTTCACTTTCATGCATTGGAGAAGGAAATGGCCACCCTCCAGTGTTCTTGCCTGGAGAATTCCAGGGACAGCGGAGCCTGCTAGGCTGCCGTCTATGGGGTCGCACAGAGTCGGACACGACTGAAGTGACTTAGCAGCAGCAGCAGCTTACACAAGTATCAGATGCTGAATGCAACCACATTATGGGGATAACAGCCTTGAGGTCCACAGAGTAATTTTTTTCCTGGTCTATTGTTGCTTAAATCAGAGAAGTATATATATGATGGTGTAATAAGGAAGGATGATGCTTAGTGGTTAAATTTCTGATTTTCTTGTAATCATACCCTTCTATGTCTCTGACCGCTTCTTTGTAGGTTCACCTTACTTGGTCAGTTCACCTTACCCAGTGGTGATATTCTACACAGTTCAACTCCTGAACCCTCTATTACTTTTCTTCACTATCCCCCCCCCCCAACTTGTAGACCTCTCCATTATTATCTTAACTACCACCACTTTATTGATAGAATCCAATCTCATGACTGCAATCCTCTTGTCTCTCTTTTTTCATTCTGATCCTACTGCTTACTTTTCACTTGGATAACCCATCATGCCCCTAACTCCGCATATCCAATCAGCACAATCCCCCCTTTCTATAATATCCCTTAATCGTATCGCCAGGCTTTAAGACTCCCTTCCCAAAACCTTGACTGCTAATTTATTTTTCTCCTTTCTTCATCTACATCCTGCCGTGCAGGTGGTGCACTGAACAATCCCTGAAATGCCATTAATATCACCGTCTAAGTGAATGATATCCCTGGAGTTAAGCAGGGCATAAACGATGTGGCCAAACACAGCAACCCCATGAACATCTTAAATTTCTGCTCTCTTACCTCCCACATTTGATAAAACGTTTGCTTGGTCTGGAATGCCCTTCTTGGTCTCCACCAATCAAACTCTAACCTATCTCCATAGTCCTGTCTCACTTCTGTACTCAGTCACAATGACTTGCATCCCCGAATTCCTATAACACATCTTACCTTGATATTTACTGTAGCCTATGTATTGGTTTTTAAATTTCTGTAGTGTAGTGTAGAGGAAAGAGCACTCGAACTGGAGTCAGAAGATGTGCCTAGGTCTACTTCAGCAACAGCAAGGGCACTTTGGAGAACACAAATGAGTGGTCTCAGGTAAACAGCATAAGGTCCAGAGCCTCAGTTTCCTGTCTGAACAGTGGGAATAGCAGTACCCTGCAGGTTGTTGTTGAGTGTGCTTGCAGGCTTTTGAAAGGGAGAATGATTCGCCTGAAGACACATGGCAAACAATGAAGTACTATACAAAGCATTTGCTAACTGGTAACTGTCTTCCAAACAGACTAGAAACTCCTTGCCGGAAAGGGGCTGTGTGTTTTACTCCTGGGTGTCCCTCAGAGTAGCTAGCAGTGTCATCCATGCGATAAGTAGTCAATTAACGTTTGCTGTGAAAGAACGAAGTCAGCCTGGCAACACAGGCAACAGACGATGGTGTCCCACAGCTCTGCTGTGCACGGCTGCCATCCAGTCTGCCACTGCCATGCTTAACCCCTCCCTCCCTGCTATACCCACCCCCCCAGGCTGCACATCCCAGCCTCCCACAGCACCAAACTCTTGAGGCAAAACAATGAACCCAGGGGCCGCACTATACAGAGTCAGTGACTCGTGGGTACTTTCCATTTTTTCTACGTTCACGACAAA
The DNA here is from genome assembly GCF_029407905.1 of Bubalus kerabau. Taxonomy (NCBI): domain Eukaryota; kingdom Metazoa; phylum Chordata; class Mammalia; order Artiodactyla; family Bovidae; genus Bubalus; species Bubalus kerabau. The sequence goes on from NC_073627.1 coordinate 131,296,551, forward strand.
GAATGGGAGCAGCAATAGAAATTCTGTGGTGACATGTTAGGCACCAAGGGGGATAGTACAGAGTTCCTTCAGCAAGTCATTCAGTTCTCGGGGATTGAGAATGGGATATAATCACACCTCGGTCTAATCAACAGAGTTCGTACAAAATCACTTAAGAGTCTGTATCTCCATCAGCAAAGTACTGTTAAAGATTGAGGATGGAGAGGCCATCTAAACACACAAAAAGATTTTTTTCTCTAGAATCAGAATGGAAAGAGATCTTTGATGTCATTTAGATCAAATTCCAATCAAATAAAATAATGTCTAACATATCTCATGGCCTCTACTGAAACATTTCCACTGACAGGAAACCCACTGTCTAGGAAGACAGCCCATTGAGAGACCAACTATAATTTCCATTTTATAGTGCATTTAATCCAAACCCTGATTTCATAGATTATGAAACTGAAGGCTGTAGCAGAAGAGACTTGACATCATATAGTAATATACAGGCAGAGCTCAAACAGGCTTCTGTCATTCTTCAGCTCGTAAGAAATTTAAATTACATCTGGAAAAAAAAATACATCTGGGCCCCACCACATCCCTTTTTATTCCTACTCTCTGCTTCTGGTTCTGTCTCCAGAGCCACAGGGACTCTATCTAATTCCTTTTCCACATGACAGTCTTTCAAATTTTTCAAGAAAGTCTTACTGCAGCTTTTGAATCTTCCTCCAAAAGAGAAGCCACATTCTTTACTCCTTCCCATCTTTTCAGTTTTTCTTCACTTGGCATGAGTCTATACCCTTACCACCTTCAGCACTCACTCTCTGACAGGTTGAAGACACTTTTCTAATTAGAGACATCGACTATAAAGAAAGCTGAGCACCGAAGAATTGAAGCTTTTGAACTGTGGTTTTGGAGAATACTCTTGAGAGTCCCTTGGACTGCAAGGAGAGCCAACTAGTCCATCCTAAAGGAGATCAGTCCTGGGTGTTCATTGGAAGGACTGATGCTGAAGCTGAAACTCCAATACTTTGGCCATCTGATGCAAAGAGCTGACTCATTGGAAAAGACCCTGATGCTGGGAAAGATTGAGGGCAGGAGGAGAAGACGACGACAGAGGATGAGATGGTTGTATGGTATCACCGACTTGATGGACATGGGTTTGGGTACTCCAGGAGTTGGTGATGAATAGGGAGGCCTGGCGTGCTGTAGTTCATGGGGTCTCAAAGAGTCGGACACGACTGAGCGACTGAACTGAACTGGAGTACTGAATAAAATCCCAGAAGTAAAAAATACAGTGGGTCATGAGCTTCCCTTGATCTTGACACCTCATTTCTATCATTGTTCAGAGAAACAGCTTTACCTTTTTAGCAACCAGATCACACTGTTGAACAAGTTACAGTAGTTATCTATTGAGCACTTAATATATCTCAGGTACTATTCTAGGTACTTTACATGTGTTTAATTCTTACAACAATTCCAACTATATTATTTAGAACTAATATCACCATCTTCCTCTTCCAGGCAAGGAAACTAAAACACAGGCTCTAAGAAACACATCCTAGATCATGCAGCTGGTAAGTGGCAGAGCCAAACTCTCACCCAGGCTGATAGATTCAAAGCCTGCAGGCTTAATGCAACAAATGACTTAATGAAAAATAAACCCCTGAACAAAAAATTGTAAATTCTGTTCTTTACTGTGAAGGGAGCTATTTCACAACCTGTAAAATGGAGTATTTGGCTTTATTCTGCATCCATCTCTATTAAATTTCCGATTGTAAGTTTGGGTTTCTCCTTTTTTAAGCCTCCTTTCTGTAATTCAAGATATTCACTAATTGGGACCTCCCTGGCAGTCCACTAGTTAAGACTCTGAGCTTTGACTGAAGCAGGTACGGGTTCCATGTCTTGTTGGAAAACTAAGATTCTATATGCCATGCAGTGTGGCCCCCCAAAAAAGATATTAGCTATTAACAGTTATCCTCGGGTTATGTCATCTTCAGATTTGATTGTGTATTTGCTTTCTAGCTTTTTATTTAAGCTGTTGATAAAAATGATGACTTAGCAAAGGGCCTCATGATACAAAAACTTAATTAGTAGCAAAAAATGATATCAGGGTTTACCCTGCTTCTTCTTTGTTCTTGCTTAGCCATTAGAAAGCTATATAATTATAGCTATTTTCTGGCCCATATTTATTGATTTTTGTCAGAAAGATATGATAATGAAATTTAACAAACACTGTATAAAAATTAAGACTGCAGAATTTCCAAAGCATACCTTTCAAAAATGGAAATAAAGCTAGTATGGTCTGATTTGTTCTTTGTGGATCCATGTTACCTCTAAATCATTACAGCTTTTGGTAAATTACTCAAAATTCATCTGCTTATTGATCTGTTTTAGAAATGGTAGCTGAAGTTGTCATCAAGCTTACTGACCTACAATGTCCAATATTTACCTTTTGTCCTTTTGGGGGTTTACTGGAACTAATTACAGCTTTCTCATTCCACATCCATCCTTAGAACCCTAATAAAAGTTTCCAACAGTTCCACCTCAAACACATATGCACATTCTTTCATTATCATGGGTGGTTGGTCATCTGAACCTAGGAACTGAAACATCCTCACAGCTTCAGACTCTGACATTCAATTTCCTCCTTGATATTTTCATTTGAACATCTACAAGGCATTTTCAATTTAATATTTCTCCAATGGAGCTTCTAGTCACCCCATTCTAAAACCAGGTCTTCCCACAATCTTCTCCATCTCAATAAATGGTGAGGCCCCTCACCTTGGAGTCAACCCTGATCTCACATGTGAGACTCAATCCATTAGCAAATCTTGTGGGCTCTGTGTTTCAACATTTTCCAGAATCCAACCACTTCTCAGCACCTCCACTGCTACATTCTAGTTCAAGTCAGCTTTGACCCTCTTCCGGACCACTGCATGAGTCTCCTAATTGATGCCTCTACCCCACCCTCATTCCACGTAGAAGATGCTGTTGGCATGCTTAGTTGGCCCTGTGGAATCCCTTGATCTCTTTGGTTGGCAAGCCTTTCTCTCAGCTGCTGTGGGTGCATCAGTGAGAACTGCACTTGGGCAGTGGAAGCCACCACACCTGGAGTGCCTAGGATTTACACTGTCCATACCTTTCTCCAGAGTCTTTACCCAACAACCAAGGTGAAGGTAATCATAACATGACATTTATCCTCCATGGCTCCCCGTGAAGCTGCTAATGCATGACCCCAAACCACATTCTTGTCCTTCTCCCCTTCTAGCCTGTTCCCTCACCCCCTACCAATTTCTCTGGAAATCACATACACATTCCCATCTTAGGCTCTGCTTTGAGGGAACTGAGCCTAATGCAGTCCCATTAATAGCAGACACAGTGGTCCTGTTAAAATGTTTATGTCATTCCTTTGCTCAAAATCCTCCACTGGCTTCCCATTTTACCAAGGGGAAAAACTCCCAAAGTCTTTACCATGGCCTCAAGGACTCTACATGATCTTCTCCAGCTAACTTTCTGACTTTACCTTTTTCACTCCCCCTTATCAATTCCACTCTGCTCTTACTGATCTCCTTGACATTTCTTCAGAGGCTCTGCAATCTCCTATACCAAGGCCATTGTATCTAAGTTTCCTCCGCTGAAAAAGCTCTTCCCCCAGACATCCACTAGGTTTGCTTATGTTTTTCAAGTCTCTGTTCAAATGTTAGTTATTACAGAGGCATTCTCTAACTACCCTACTTTAAAACAGCACACATATCCCACATCCTGTCACTCCGCTTGTTATCTGTCTCCCACTATAAGAATGTAAGTTCCCTGAGAGTGAAATCAGTGCTTGGTACGTTCATATCCCCAGCACTGAAACAGTGTCTGATGTATTTCAGGCAATAAATAAATTTGTTGAATTATATATGTAGATGATCTTTTGACTTTCTACACAAAAACTACACAATATACATACACATCCAACAACTTTCTTTGATTTCAAAGCCCTATTACACTATGTGTTCTGTTTTTTACACCTTGGAAACCATTACCTGTGATGGTCACAACAGAAGCAAAATAAAATTTGGGTTCTTACAACTTTTTGCTGTAATCTATTAATGTTGTTCCACTAGGGAAAAAACTGGATAATATGTGGAAGTCAAGAAACAATAGAGTTTTGCAATCCAGAAAGCTTGAGAATTGTACTGTTAGCTCAAATGGCTCACAGTCAAGTTGCTAGGCAGTTAACTCCAAAATATGGAGCACAGTTGCTATTAGCAGTGAAAATTAAAGAAATAAAATGTGAAGTTAAGAAAAACTTATGTAGCAAAGATCACTGATATTTAAAACCAAAGAAAGCACAATAATTATTTAATCATATAAAGAGTGGCTATATTTCCCTTATTACTCATAGGAAGGGTTCTGTGGTAGGTTCTTGGAATGGACAAAAAGTAACATAGAAGAATTTTGGAGTTTTTAGCGCTGTAAGTTATAAGTTGACCATGAAAATGAAATGGGTATTTTTAAATGTAAAAAATTGACCCTGTGGCAAATGGTATGAGAGACACAGGTTGATCTATGAAGGAACGCCATACTTCACTTCGCTCAAACCATAACTCAAAACTCTAGGAAAACATTCCTTATCCCATAGCTGAGAATATCTCCCTCCTCTATCTCAATATTCTTAAGATTCTCTTCTTTTTACAAAAGATAAATTAATGAAAATGGCATAAGAAGGCGGTCTTCACTGTGCACATATTAGCTTCAGGGCCTGTGGTTGGGGGAGTCCAGCTTGTTCACAGTTAGCGGAAAGAGTGGTTGATTCCAGGCTTCTTCCTACACCAAGCACAGAGCCTCCACTCCCTTATTCAGCTTCACACTCAGCTTCCCAACCCTCTGGGACATGCTGCCTCTGCCCTAAGGTCTTCTCACTAACTCTATCCAGTGAGGTGTCCCAGAAATCCTCCCCTCCCACATCCTTCTGGCATAACTGTCTATCCCTTAGTTGGCTCATTCAAACATTTCCCAGTGTGCCCCATGCTCTCTGCACCCAGGCATGATGGCTTTCCCTGCCTATCCTCTGTTCCTTCAGCTACCAGGCCCCTTGCTCTGTTTCCTTATTGATCCTGGATGGGGGAACCTCTCTCTCTGACAGTCTTCATTCCTCCCAGAAGGAATCACTATTTATTTCCCAAAGGAGACGTCTTTTACTCTTTGACCTTCCTCTAACAGTTCCTCTACAATCTGCTGCAGAGCCTTTCAAGGAGTAGTCTCAAACCTCCTGAGTCAAGCTCTTAGGTCTGGGCCAGAAATTCTCACTGCATCGTGTGTCATTTCTAATGAGGTTCCTAGGAGATTTTGTTGCAGGAATAAGTTTAAGAACCACTGCATTCATCCACCATGAGAGAGCATCTCTATAAACCTCTCTCCTCCTTTTATAGAAGTCAACCACTCCCCATGGGCAGCATCGAGGGTGGAGAGGCACATGGTCAGGGCTTCTTAGAGGCCATACAACTTTCAATTCCTGAGAATGGCCATATTTAAGAAAATGAACAAATTCCAAAGAGCATTACAAAGATTGCAATGTATTCTAAATGCTTACATTCAAATATATATTGTTGTTGTTCAGTCTCTAAGTCGTGTCCAAATCTTTGTGACCCATAGATAGCAGCATGCCAGGCTTCCCTGTCCTTCACTATCTCCAGGAGTTTGCTCAAATTCATGTCCATTGAATCAGTGATGCTATCTAACCATCTCATCCTCTACCACCCTCTTCTCCTTTTGCCTTCAATCTTTCCGAGCATCAGGGTCTTTTCCAATGAGTCAGCTCTTCACATCAGGTGGCCAAAGTATTGGAGCTTCAGCATCAGTCCTTCAAATGAATACTCAGGGTTGATTTCCTTTAGGATTGACTGGTTCAATCTCCTTACTGTTCAAGGGACTCTGAAGAGTCTTCTCCAACACCATGGGTTCGAAAGCATGGGTGTTCAGTCCTCTTTCTCTCATATCCAACTCTCACATCCATACATGATGTACATGACTACTGGAAAAACCAAAGCTTTGACTACACAGACCTTTATCAGAAAAGCGATGTCTCTGCTTTTTAAACACTTCTAGGTTTGTCATATCTTTCAAGGAGCAAGAGTCTTTTAATTTCATGGCTGCAGTCACTGTCTGCAGTGATTTTGGAGCCCAAAAAGAGAAAATCTTTCACTGCTTCCATTTTTTTCCCCTCTATGTGCCATGAAGTGATGGGACCAGATGCCATGATATTAATTTTTTGAATGTTGAGTTTTAAGCCAGCTTTTTCACTCTCCTCTTTAACCCTCATCAAGAGGGTCTTTAGTTCCTCTTCACTATCACTTCAAAAGTGGTAAGAACCTCCTTCCCAGGATGTACATATTCCAAGATTTGTTGTACAGTGAAAGAAACAAAGAAGGAGAACAGCCACTGTGTAAGAAATAAGAAAGCTGGGAGGGTTTAGGGACACCTGCAAGGTGAGTGCTCCCCAAGTGTGCTCTTTTGCTCATCTGTAAGCAAACCCTACAGATGCTATTGACCCAGCCTGGGGAGAGAAAACTGCATCTGCCCAGCCAGATCAGTGTACATGTGTCACTCTCTGTGACTGACACCTCTCTGTTACCCTCATTCTCTTCCCCTCCTCAATCCTGTAGCCAAGGCTTTATTGAAATTTCCAGCCTGGTCTCCACTATGTTACAGGAAATTAAGGCAAAACATGATGCCTGTTTGGCCCAGGGTGACCTTACTGGTGGCCATGGTAACAACTAGTGAGAGATTCTCAAAGAGGAGGCAGATGGCAAGGTCACAGGCCCCCTCATGGCATCCAGTGACACCCTGGGGACCTGGGACATAGTTTCAGGAAGGGAGCTGGTAGGGCTCATTCTAGTTGCGTAAATTAAAAATTTCCTCCATGCTTACCTTGTTCCAGTCATGAAAATCTGAACCTTTATAATCAGTGACACTCACTAGAGAAAAGAAGTTTTATAAACAAAAGGGGTATGTCCTCTTCCTTTGGGCCGCATTCCCATTTCACCCTGAAAAACCAGGTTTCAAACTGACAATACTTAGCAGAAACTTACAGTTGGGGGTGTTCAGTTCATCCATTTCTCCCCAAGGAAAAATAAAAATACTTTCCACACCTGGAGCCTTTCTTTTCTACTATCGTACCAAAGTAAAGCAGTATCTCCTTGGCAACTTGTGCCGGGATAAGAAAACAGTAAAACCCCCGGGCAAATGCATTCAGCAGCCTGTCTGCCAGGAGAGGGGTCTCCAAACTTCCTCCTTCCTCCTCCAAACAGGCATTCTGGAGTTACAGTCTACCCATGACTATGTGGATTTATTTAGCTACAATGTTATCATCTCCACTGAGCCACAAGTAGGAGACAATTCTCTGCTTTTATTTATAACCTGAAGGGATTATTTTTGAGTTAAGGCTTTGAGAATTCAGATCTATCAGGAAAGAACAGCTTGTGTAATGAACTTCCTGTTTTCATCATATTTGGACACCAAGCCTCCTTGTTGCCTGTTATTATTACCCAGTTAATATGAACTGCCTGCAGTTTATTTTTAGCCATGTTGACTCCATTGTAAGGACTGCATAACTGCTTTCAAAATGGGAAAATGTAATTACGGGATCTAACACTAAGTTGGGGATATTCTTAGGTTCTTTCACAAGGCAGTGGCTTAAAAAATGAAAATAGACCATTTTAAATGGCTAAAGAAAACACAGTTATTTGATCCAAAATAGCCCATTGATCCTTTTACAAACGAAACACGTTCTTCACAGAATAAAGTCCCATTTTTGTTTCAGTGACCTAAACATATGAATTTATTTCCAAGCTCAGAGTAGGGGGAAGAGAGAGAGGAGGAGAATTGGTGGAGAATAGAGGCAGGAAGGGTGAAAGCACACTTACCAAAAGAGCAAAATATTAAAACTGTGCTGAAAGTACCAAAACACCTAACAGAGGTTACCAGCTGAGGGCTGGGAAGGTGCGTGTCACTGCAGCCCCATCACCCGACTGTTGTACCCAGTGCACTCATCAAGCGGTGCCACGGGCGTGAAGGGAGTCTGCCCTCACGTTTGGTGGCCTTGGGTCAGTCACTCACACAGGCCACGGCCTCAGCGCCCACCTCCTCCATGACTCCAGATACTTGCCCACTCCATTATTCATCTGTTCAACAGAATGGAATTGAGCACTCCTCCAGGAATGCAATGGGAAACAAGACTTCAAGTCTTTGCTTGAAGTGTGACAAATGAACTGGTAGAGAGAACTTCAGAGGATTCCAGAAACACAAAAAAGGGGATACCTAACTGAACCTGGATGAGAGGAAGAAGACTTTCTGGAGGAGGTGATGTCTTGACTTGAGTCCTGAGGTACAAGCTGGGCTTATCCTGAAAAATGACATCCTAAACTGAAGAGGAAGCTGGGACAAAGGCCCAGATGTGAAGGGGATGGCAGTAAGGCCAGGTCTCCTGACTGAAGTGGAGAGGGTAAGGAGACATAAATAGAATGAAAGTCACAGTGTTAGGTGAGGGTCCTGTAAACCAAAGTTAAGCCTTTTAACTTTATCCTGAGAGTAATGGGGACAAGTTACAGTAAACTTCTAAGAGTGACAATATTTAACAAATATCATAAACATCAATGTATGAATGGATAAACAAGATGTGGTATAAACATACAGTGGAATATTATTCAGCCTTAAAAAGGACACAAATGTTGACAAATGCTACATGTATGAACCTTGAGGAAATTATGCTAAGTGAAATAAGCCAGTCACAAAAGGACAAATACTGTATGACTCCACTTATATGAGGTTTCTACAATAGTGAAATTTGTAGAGACAGAAAATAGAATGGTAGTTTCCAGGGTCTAGGGTAAGAGGAAAATGGGCATATAGTGTTTATCATGGATTTAGAACTTCACTTCAGGATGATGAAAAAAGTTTTGGAGATGAATGGTGCTGATGGCACCACAACGTGAATGTACTTAATGCTGCTGAAGTATATACCTAAAACTGGTTAAAATGGTAAATCTTGTATTATGTATATTTACCAAAATTGTAAAATTTTTAAATAAAAAAAAAATAAAACTGCAGTGGCTGGATTTAGGTAGATAGATAAGCAGAAAAGTAGAGGTAGGAGGTTGTTGCAGTAATCCAGTGACAGATAAAAGGGCCTGAACTTAGGCTATGTGAATAAACAGAAGGGAACACAGTCAAGATTCACTTGGACATTACACTAGGAAATCCTAGTATTAACTGGAAGGGAGCACTTTGAGAAAAGTAGGAGTTAGAATAAAGTCCAGATTTCGAGCAGGAGAAATTGTATGGATGGTGATGAAGCCAGTCTCTAGGAACAGTGAATGATTTAAAAAGAAAAAGAAAAAAGGACTGCTTAATTTCTCATGGAATAATTTAGAAAGTAGATGAAATAAGGTCATTTCAATAAGGAAAAACGATATTTCTCTGTCTGGTGGGATGTGAAAGCTATAAATAGAATGTAGCTAAACCTACAACTAAAATGCAAAATTTCAGAGAATAAGATGGCAGAAGAGTAGGTGGACATGAAGTATATCTCTTTCCATGGATACATCAGGATATACCTTCAAACACAGAAGTGCATGCAGAACACCAGCTGAGAGCAGACAGGAGTACCTGACCAATGAAAAAGAATATATAGAACCACTGAAAATTTGAGATCAAGCCCTGAGCCTTTGGAGTGGGAGCACTGACTCCAAGACCCTAACCTTCAGGAGTATCAAATAGTGAGAACTCACACAAAGGAAACCACTTGAGTACAAGATGCAGTATCACGCAACTACCAGTAGCACCCTGTGCAAATGCCTCATCTGAACAACAAACAAAACAAAAACACAAACCCAATCATCAGCAGACAGGATTACCACCTCACTCAGCCTTGCCCATCAGAAGGAAAACAAACAAAAACTCAGCACAAATATCACCCTACAGAGAGCTTACACAAACCACTGAGTGACCAACGTTAGGAGTGCAGAAACCAAAAGGAAGAAAGAATTCAACCTTCTTGAAAGAAAGAATTCAAGTTTTCTTGAAGCCTGGGAAAAGGAGACCTCAAACACAGTAAGTTAAAAAAAATAATAATAATAATGAAAAGGCAGAGAAATACTACACAAATGAAGGAACAAACTAGAAACACAGAAGTCCAAGTAAATGAAGAGGAAATAGGCAAACTACCTGAAAAAGAATTCAGAATAATGATAGTAAAGCTGATCAAAACCCTTGAAAACAAAATGGAGAATATGCAAGAATCATTTAACAATAGACCTAGAAGAATTAAACAGTAAACATACAGAGACAAATTACACAATTCTCAATGCTGAAAAACTAAAAACATTTCCCCCAAGATCAGGAACAAGACAAGGGTGTCCACTTTCCTCACTATTATTCAATATAGTCCTGGAAGTCAGCTACAGCAATCAGAGAAGAAAAAGAAATAAAGCTCTCACTGTTTGTAGATAACATGATACTGTAGAAAACCCTAAAGATAGTATCAGAAAATTACTAGAGCTAATCAGCAAAGTTGCAGGATACAAAATCAATACACAGAAATCACTTGCATTTCTATATACTAACAAGGAAAAGTCAGAAAGAGAAATTAAGGAATCAATCCCATTCACCATTGCAACAAAAAGAATTAAATATCTAGGAATAAACTTACCTAAGGAGACAAAATAACTGTACACAGAAAATTATGATACTGATACAAGGAATCAAACATGACATAAATGGATGGAGAGATATTCCATGTTCCTGAGTAGGAATAATCAATACTGTGAAAATGATTATACTACCAAACACAATCTACAGGTTCAATGCAATCCCTATCAAATTACTAATGGCATTTTCATAGAACAAAAATTTTCATAATTCATATTGACACATAAAAGACCCTGAATAGTCAAAGCAGTCTTGAGAAAGAAGAATGGAGCTGGAAGAATCATATACTACAAAGCTATAGTCATCAAGACAGTATGGTACTGGCACAAAAACAGAAATATAGACCAATGGAACATGATAGAAAGCCCAGAAAAAAAACCCATGCACCTATCAGTACCTTATTTTTGACAAAGGAGGCAAGAATATACAATGGGGCAAAGACAGCCTTTTCAATAATGGTGCTGGGAAAACTGGACAGCTACATGCAAAAGAATGAAATTAGAATACTTCCTACAGAAATGGTAGGGACCTAACAGAAGCAGAAGATATTAAGAAGAGGTGACAAGAATACACAGAAGAACTGTACAAAAAAGATCTTCATGACCAAGATAATCACGATGGTGTGATCACTCACCTAGAGCCAGATATCCTTGAATGTGAAGTCAAGTGGGCCTTAGGAAGCATCACTATGAACAAAGCTAGTGAAGGTGATGGAATACCAGTTGAGCTATTTCAAATCCTGAAAGATGACGCTGTGAAAGTGCTGCTCTCAATATGCCAGCAAATTTGGAAAACTCAGCAGTGGCCACAGGACTGGAAAAAGGTCAGTTTTCATTCCAATCCCAAAGAAAGGCATTGACAAAGAATGCTCAAAGTACTGCACAATTGTACTCATCTCACACAATAGTAAAATAATGGTTAAAAGTCTCCAAGCCAGGCTTCAGCAATACATGAACCATGAACTTCCAGATGTTCAAGCTGGTTTTACAAAAGGCAGAGGAAACAGAGATCAAATTGCCAACATCTGCTGGATCATGGAGAAAGCAAGAGAGTTCCAGAAAAGCATCTATTTCTGCTTTACTGACTATGCCAAAGCCTTTGACTGTGTGGATCACAATAAACTGTGGAAAATTCTGAAAGAGATGGGAATACCAGACCACCTGACCTGCCTCTTGAGAAACCTATATGCAGGTCAGGAAGCAACAGTTCGAACTGGACATGGAACAACAGACTGGTTACAAATAGGAAAAGGAGTACATCAAGGCTGTATATTGTCACCCTGCTTATTTAACTTATATGCAGAGTACATCATGAGAAACACTGGGCTGGAGGAAGCACAAGCTGGAATCAAGATTGCCGGGAGAAATATCAATAACCTCAGATATGCAGATGACACCACCCTTATGGCAGAAAGTGAAGAGGAACTAAAAAGCCTCTTGATGAAAGTGAAAGAGGAGAGTGAAAAAGTTGGCTTAAAGCTCAACATTCAGAAAACTAAGATCATGGCATCTGGTCCCATCACTTCATGGCAAATAGATGGAGAAACAGTGGAAACAGTGTCAGACTTTATTTTTTTGGGCTCCAAAATCACTGCAGATGGTGATTGTAGCCATGAAATTAAAAGACACTTACTCCTTGGAAGGAAAGTTATGACCAACCTAGACAGCATATTCAAAAGCAGAGACATTACTTTGCCAACAAAGGTTCATCTAGTCAAGGCTATGGTTTTTCCAGTGGTCATGTATGGATATGACAGTTGGACTATAAAGAAAGCTGAGCACTGAAGAATTGATGCTTTTGAACTGTGGTGTTGGAGAAGACTCTTGAGAGTCCCTTGGACTGCAAGGAGATCCAATCAGTCCATCCTAAAGGAGATCAGTCCTGGGTGCTCATTGGAAGGACTAATGTTGAAGCTGAAACTCCAATACTTTGGCCACCTGATGTGAAGAGCTGACTCACTGGAAAAGACTCTGATGCTGGGAAAGATTTAGGGCAGGAGGAGAAGGGGAGACAGAGGATGAGATGGTTGGATGGCATCACCTACTTGATGGACATGAGTTTGGGTAAACTCCGGGAGTTGGTGATGGACAGGGAGGCCTGGTGTGCTACAGTTCATGGGGTTGCAAAGAGTCAGACACGACTGAGTGACTGAACTGAACTGAACTGAACACCATACACAAAGATAAACTCAAAATGGATTAAAGGCCTAAATGTAAGACCAGAAACTATAAAACTCTTAGAGGAAAACATAGGCAGAACACTCGATGATATAAATCGAAGCAAGATCCTCTATGACCCACCTCCTAGAGTAATGGAAATAAAAACAAAAGTAAACAAGGGGGAACTGATTAAACTTAAAAAGCTTTTTCACAGCAAGGGAATACAAGCATGGTGAAAAGACAACCCTCAGAATGGGAGAAAATAATAGTAAATGAAACAACTGACAAAGGATTAATTTCCAAAATATACAAGCAGCTCATACAACTCAATACCAGAAAAACAAATAACCCAATCAAAAAGTGGGAAAAAGACCTAAACAGACATTTCTCCAAAGAGACATACAGATGGCTAACAAACACATGAAAAGATGCTCAACATCACTCATTATTAGAGAAATGCAAATCAAGACTACAATGAGATATCACCTCACACTGGTCAGAATGGCCCTGATCAAAAAGTCTACAAACAATAAATGCTGGAGAGGTTGTGGAGAAAAGGGAACACTCTTGCACTGTTGGTGGGAATGTAAATTGATACAGCCACTATGGAAGACAGTATGGGAATTCCTTAAAAAACTAGGAATAAAACCACCATATGACCCAGCAATCCCATTCCTAGGCATATACGCTGAGGAAATGAAAATTGAAAGACACATATATCCCATTGTTCATTGCAGCACTATTTACGATAGCTAGAACATGGAAGCAACCTAGATGTCCATCGACAGATGAATGGATAAAGAAGTTGTGGTACATATACACAATGGAATATTACTCAGCCATAAAAAGGAACACATTTGAGTCAGTTCTAATGAGGTGGGTGAACATAGAACCTATTATACAGAGTTAAGTAAGTCAGAAAGAGAAAGATAAATATCATATTCTAATGCATATACACAGAATCTAGAAAAATGGTACTGAAGAATTTACTTACAGGGCAGCAATGGAGAAACAGACATAGAGAATAGACTTATGGACATGTGGAGAGGGGAGGAAAGGGTGAGATTGTATGGAAAGAGTAACATGGAAACTTACATTACTATATGCAAAATAGATAGCCAACAGGAACTTGCTGTATGGCTCAGGAAACTCAAACGGGGGTCTGTATCAACCTAGAGTGGTGGGATGGGGAGGGAGATGGGAGGGAAGTTCAAAAGGGAGGAGATATATGTATATCTATGGCTGATTCATGTTGAGGTTTGACAGGAAACAGCAAAAGTCTGTAAAGCAATTATCCTTCAATAAAAAATAAATTAATTTTAAAAAACAGATGAACAAAAATTGACAGAAATTCGACAACCTAATGATTGACAACAAAGATATTTTAAACTCAATAAATGTAAAACAGAAACAGAAAAAAAATAAAATGTAAAAATTTACTTTGCAAACCCTCAGAAGAAAGCAAACATGATTGTAATGGATGAGTGAGACTCAAAGTGGAATGAAGAGGGAGGCCAGTCTGGAGGCTGGAGTTGGGGTCCAGGAGACCTGTGGCAAATATTGCTTGATGGTTTCTAAAATGCTTTACATTCTGCTGAGTCAGTGGCTTCCAGGGGACCCATCAGAATGTCATGCTTCATTCCTCAGTCACCATCTCCCAACCCTCCCGTGAATTTTCCCCCATGTCAGTCTTCCAAACCCACCCACCATTTTCTTAACAGGCTATATACCCTTAGATGCCTTCATACACACTTCTCACAGGTTCATGTCTCTGTCTTGAACGCCCTTCTCTCTCCTTCTGGACCCAGAAAATTTCTGCTTATTCTTCAAGATTCATTAATTTTGAGTCTGTTAACAAGCACCTTTTGACCTGTATTGGATACTGGGTAGGGACAGAGCTGATAAGATACAGTCTCTGCCATTAAAGGGTCAGGCATACAGGGCAGACAGTACACAGATAATTGCAATAAACAGGGCACTGCTGTAATCAGAAACAGGTAAAAAGTGCCACAGGAAAACAGCAGAAAGAAATACACTGCCTTGGGTTGGGGGAGGTGGGGGAAGATCACAAAAGAGCTTTGACAGTTCAAATGGCATTTGCCCTACAAAGAATTTCCCAGCTTCCCTGACCTCATGGAACTTTGTTTTTTTAATGCATGATATTTAACACAGTGTACCATATTAGATCAGTTCTTCTTACTCACCTGTGAGTTCCTCAACATTGTAGTCCTTCATGGAACGCTTCATTGTTCAGTCTATAGTATGTGTTCAATAATTTTCACTAGATGGATGGATGGGTGGATGGATGGATGACTGGCTTGAAAGTGGCTATTAATCCTCTAATTTAACACTTTCTATGGCAAGGAACTCATTGAACCTCAGCTACCAGTTTTCTCTGAAGTCTATAGAAGTAATAGACATGAATTAACAAGATTTTCTCACCGTTGGAAGTACTCCCAGAAAACAGAGGAAGTAACTATCTTGGATGTTCTTTAATTCTTTCAAATCACTAAAATATCATTCAGATATTTTGTACTCTAATACATATTTTGACATTTGACATTTTAGGTAGACTTTATACTCAGTAAAATCAGCCATAGACAAAGATGTGATGTAGGTAAATTTTCTTTTCATTTGACAATCTTCTTCCACTCCAGAACCTCAGAATTTCAAGGATGAAACTGGTCCTGACAATTCAGCCACACTAAGGTGTTAGGCTAGGTATGAATTCCCCTTCCAGGAGTGTTTGCATCTTGGATAAGGATGCCTTATCCTTATCCTTATTTTGGAAACGAAATTATTCAACCAACAAGTATTTTTCTGAGTACTTGTTATATACAATATCTTGTGCCAAGTACATCAGGGACTACAGAGAGGATAAAAACGTGTCCCAGTCTTCAACAGGTTAACAGTCTAGTTGACAAGAAAGTCACAGACCCATGAAATCTTGAAACCAATACAAGGAAGCCTCCAAGCTCTGGCTCCCTTGTTCTTCAGTGGTCTCCCACAATTCCCCTCCCATCCTCCATTCCTGCCACATCTGTCTTTCCTCAAACACACCAAGCACACACCTGCTTTAGAGTTTTTGCACAAACTGTTCCCTGTGCATGGAAACTCTTCCTGGAGAGATACTGCTCTCTCCTTCCGATCTAGGCTCATACGCCACCTGGTCACACTACTTAAAATAGCAAATTCCACCCCCACACCCTGTACACCCTATCTCTCTCTTATCCTCTTGACTTTTCATCACAGCACTTAATACCAACTGTTAACATCATATAATTTTTTGTTTATTACTTACTGACTGTCTTCCCCCCTTTCCATTAGAATACAATTCTGTAAAGGCAGGATGTTCTGCCTGTTCTGTTTACTGATACATCCTGGGCACCTAACATGGTCCCTGGAACATATTAGATGCACAGGTTGAATGAATGAAAGAACAAATGAGCAAATGAATGACTATGTTCCCCATTAGATACACTGGGGTGAAATCTACAAAAGCAATTCTACTCAGTTGCCTACACTTTCCTTATAAGATACCATAGTTTTACCCACCATATTTCATTAATTTCTTCTTAGTATGCGGCCAAAGGTATTGGCTTAATTCAATTATGAACCTTATGTCATAATTTCCTTAAATAGTAGAGCTATAGATGCTATAATAAATGATCTCTTCAAGGCTTAAAAAAAATCTATGAAGAACACTCTCGTCTAATTTTGAATTTTAATGAATAGTTTTAATGATGACTAATTTTGATATTTATAGAAATTGAAATGCATTTCTTCTTTTATGAAAAATCTAGTATTTCAGGAACAACAAATTCTTGGAGAAAAAAATTCTAATGAGATCATTAAAACTGAAAGTGTTGTACCTACTTACCTAAGCCAAAACAGGCACAGCAACTGAATGGGCACCAAATATTAATAGTACCCTCTTTCTTTTGCCTGACTCTGCTGAGTTCCTCACTTGCTCTGATCTGTATGAAATTGTGAGAGGAGTATTACTAGTGACTAGGAGTTTCCCAGTACCTAAACGACAAAGAGAAAAACCTGTTTTCTAATATGTGTTACAAGCAAAGCTAATGTCCTAAATCCAGAAGGAATTTACCACTTAATTTTTTCAACAATAGATTTTAGATAACATAAGGTACAAAATCCTCAGCATTATTTGCAAAAAAAAAAAACAAAACAAAAATGCAAAAGCATGTTCCAATAGACCATTCTTTGTATTTATTTATTTTATTTTGTATTAGAGTATAACTGATTAACATTGTTGTGATAGATTCAGGTGAACCAATGGACAATTCTTATATTGAATCTCATAAGAGCTCAGAGCATAACACTAAATTTTTAACTCAATGAGAGCATTCCTGTTGGGAGCAGAGGTGATCTGGCCCAGGTATGCTGCTTCTTGATACTACAACAAACCACAGGCACAGAGATTAGAGCCCTTAGAAGAGGAACAGAGGGCTTGCCTGTTCATCATCTCTACAGCTTCACGTCTTAGGTGAGCCCTGGGCAAGCGCACAGATACAGGTCACTGCAAGACTGAACGCTGACAAGTGCCTGAAGTGCCAGTAGTCTTTGATGTTGATTATCCATACACTTTCAACACCAGATGTGCAGGAAGTGAGGTTGACATTCTGTTGTCAATTTTTTAAGAACATGACTTGTATATCTGCCATCCCATTTCTGCTCAAAGATAAGCTGCAAGGGTTCCTGCAGGTGACAGCAGTATTGTCCTCAAAATGGAGTTTGAATCCACTCACATACGTAGACACTCTTTTAAAGACCCTGAGTGTTTCACCATATTGCAGACGATTTGGTCCAAGACTTTTCTTAGGAGAAGCATAACTGATCAACCATTTCAACTATTGAAAAAAAAAAAAAAAGCAACAAAATGAAACACCCTCCTTATGGCCCCCATTTAAATAATACCTGGTGTGCTTGTCAGGAGTTAGCTGCAAAAATAAAATGGTTTTTAAAATGCTCCTTTGTACCAGAAGGAGTTGCCTTCTTGGTTAAGGTTATCTGATAGTATCAACTTAAATGCTGGAGAGCATCTGTCAAATGCAGTGATTTTTAGCTCTGACAGAGTTGATGCTAAGCTGCTCTTTCTAACAATAATTAGTCAGCAGGTTCAGCTGCTTCTTTTATAGTATTGTTTATTGCAAAACATTACAAAAACATTGACAAAACTCAAAATAAAAGAAAGAAAAATCCACCCAAAATTCTGCCATCCTACAAACCAAACTGTTTACATTTTTTTTTTCATGCTCCCTTTCAGTTCCTGTCCATATGCAGACAGAATTTTTACAGTTGTAATCATAGCACAGATACAATCTTGTAGTCAGGTTTGCCTCAATTAGAGTTCTTAAAGCATTTTTCCAGTTCACTCTCTCATCTTCATTTCTACTACTAGGAACACTTCACCCCCACCGTTCTTGGTGACTTCCATGGGATCTTAAGTGTTGAGGAAGGCTGAAAAAGAATAATTCACAGAAGTGGGGGAAAGGGTTAAGTTTCCACTTGTAAAGAATGGAGTCTCTAGAATTAAACTCATGTGGAAAGGATTTATTTCTTTCCCACTTTGTTCCCATAGCTGGAAACCTTTATGAAAGTAGCTACATTTCCCCACCATCAACCATGCTTTTGTTATCTTCATAAAGAGCCCTCACAGGTATTTCCTCTTTACCTAGTTTGTTTTTAAGGCCTGCTCAGTATTTAGGATATAGGCATATTAGGCATCTTTTCTTCCATCTGCTATAACAATTTATGTAACTTGGAATTTTTTAAGTGTGGCTACTACTTCGTGCTATATCCATGTGAACGTGAAGTGGTATTCTCAGTTGTCAAAATGTTGGATACCTGGATGCATCTTTTTACATGTTAACTTGTATTCTTCAGTTTCTGGCTTCCATACCAGACTGTACATCAGACTCCTCCGGGGGTAGGGAGCCAGTAAAAAAAAAAAAATATATATATATATATATATATACACACACTCCAGGGTTCACCCTTGCTCAGATGAAGCAGAATCTCTGGTGCTGTCTATGGACTGATGTTTGTAACACTGTACATTCAAAATGTCATAAAGTCTCTTTCTTGATAACAGCTCTGACTGTTACAGTTTGTGGATTTTCAGGGGATGGAAAAGAAAAGAACTGTAAGGATTTGGAGAAGGAATGGAAGAAGCATGTGGCCCGTAGTTTTGTTTAAATGGCCTTTGAGTTTTGAGTTAGGCAGCCCCAAAATGTGAATCATCTGCTCTGATAACCTGGTGAGTGGGTGAAGCCTCCATCCTCGATACACAATCCTGGAACCCTGAGGGGGAGATGGCCACAAAGGTGGGGGGCATGTCTGGTAGAGACAATGCTGAGGCAGTGTGTAGTAAAACTTTTTTTGTTTTTAATGAGAATGCTTTGACCCTGGAAAACTCACTTTTATTAAAAATTCTATGTCCTATATTGTTTCAACTTTTATAAGCACGGATTTATGCATTATTGGCTAATTTCCAATTTACTAACGAGGGGCAATTTTGTCCCCTGGGGGATATTTAGCAATGCCTTGAGTTATTTTTGGTTGTCATAGCTGGGAGAAGAGAGTACCACTGGCATCTAGTGGGTAGAGGCCAGGATGCTGCTGAACATCTTACAGTGGCACAGGACAGCCCCTGCCCCCCAACAATTACCCAGCCCCAAATGTCAACAGTGCTGAGGCTGAGCCCCATGCTGCAGCACACAGTGTTAGGCAATGAACAGCATGAAGGAAATAAACCGGAGAAGCTCATAAAAAAGCCAGATCAGGAGAGGCCTTATAGTTTATGCCAAGGATCTTTTTTTTTTTTTTTTACCGTGGATGATGGAGAGCCAATGAAAGGAAATTACCTGATCAAATCTGGATTTTAAATATATCGCTCTGAAGGGTAAATCAGAGGAGGCCATTACTAGAGGCAGAGAAAGCCCTTAGGATGCTTTTGGAAAAGCCCAGAGAGGAATGTGAGAGCCTGGACAAGATAGTGCCAGAGGGATCAAGAGGGAGAACGGAGTCAACCAACACATCTTGAGGATGCAAAAGTCAGCAAATCTTGGGAACTGCATGGATATGGGAAGGGCAGGGAGGACTCCAGGGTAACTCCCAGGTTTCTAGTTATGATTATTGGATGGATGATGGTTAGATACAGAAAGAGATTTATGGAGGAAAAAAATAATATAGCTAGATAAAAGTTTCACAAAGTCTCAGTTATTCTCTGGAGGAGATAAAATAAATAACAGAAGCTACTCATTCAACAAATATTTTAATAGCAATTATCTGTAGAAAATAATTTATACATAGAGCTGGTTCCTTATGCAAGCAAGCTATTAGGCTGAGACTTAGTCTTTCAATTTAAGAAAAAAATATGTGATATTATTTTGAGGAAGTATCTAAGACACTCAATGGTTCTGTAATTTTGGGAGATGAAGGGTTTCCCTTTTTAAATCTAGAGTCAACCACACTTAGAGATCATCTTGAGGAAACCATACCTGTGGAGTTAATTGAGGTAAATAAGTTGGCAAGGACTTCAGCCAACTACTCAAGCAAGATCAAAATAATTCTGGCAGCAGAAATTCTCTTCTGGAGCTCTCTTCAGCCTTGAAAGACTAGGTTTTTTTAGGGTTGATGAAAATAATGGGTTCTTGCTATGGAGACTACTGGGGACAACAAAATGCAGAGAGGCAAAGTAGTAATTGAAATGATATGTTTAGTAATCAATCCATGCACATGATTCTGAATTTCTTCATCCTGAAGTGATACCAAAGAAGATCAAGTTCCCAAATGTGCTATGTTGGTATCCCTGTGGTCAAGCCCTGAATATTCCAGAATAGTTTAAGTTTTGGAAAGGACAATTTGTTTTTTAAAAGAACTGCAACTTAACGAGTCTTTAGATAACTCGATCTCAGTTATATTTGAGATGACATCTTGATAATATGGCCTAGAGCTTTTCGTTTCTTTCTGATCTCTCTTATAAAGCAAGAAATAAAAGCTCTTGTTCTTGAATAGTCCAGCAACATAGCAGTATCACCACAATTTGTTAATATTATGAATAGTTAGTCATGAAGACTTCCCGAATAAAATATGTGCCATAAATTCTTTATTATCATACATTTATTTCTTCGCTTCAGTTTAACTTCATTCCTAAAAATCTCCCTGATTGAGTTACGTTTAGGGACAGTTGCAAGGACATTTTGAAAAGTTCAGATTAAGTTTAAGAGAAAAATATTTACTTTCAACCAGTCTAAAACATCCAAGTCAAGGCTGTAGATAAGCCCTGAAGATCTAATTCTTCAATCATCAATAATGCTGCCTCTGGTTGGAAAAGTAAGTGAAAGTCCACAGATATATCCCACAGCCTGCCATTTACCATTATTGGAACTATGATTATAAATGAGTTTGACCAGATATTTTCCTCTTTGATTCAGACAGTTTATTCTTGGAGAAGTGCCTTAAAAGGAAGAATCAGACAATTGTAGGGTTCTGATGGATGTAGCTCTGATGGACCTGCTGCCAATCCTGGCATTCACATCCCCTGAAATTATGTCAGCTAATGAATACTTAGAAAACATAAAGTTCAGAAGGCTGTCAAATCACTGTACAATTTGAAGTACCAGTGTGCACGCTGTAGGAAAAAACGTACATATTAAAACCTTGATCAGCCTTGTGAGGACCTGGAGTAGTAAAATTCCATATAGTCTATGAATGCCATTTTTATTCAGTAAATGCCCCCCAGGTGCTGACCACCATGAGAAAAGTTTTCACAACAATATATTTCATCTATCCAACAATCCTTTGAAATAGTCATTATACTGTCTCATTCAGAGTTGAAGAAAGAGACTTAAAGTTCAAAGTCATCTTTCTAATAATTGGTGAAGCCACGATTTAATCCAGGTCTTCTGATAATAAATCTATCTTTTTGTCATTACACCACTCTATCTCTTATAAGCCCTAAAAGCACAGTAGTATAAGTTCATCATTTCTCCTTTCCCTTCCCAATTTAGCTCCTTCTGTTGGAAACTCACCATCTCTCTGTCTCCTTCCCTTAAGGCCAATCAACTGTCAATCCTCCTATTTTTGAGGGCTCCTAAATTACCATCAAAACTCTTGCTATTCAGTGTGGTTATGAACCAGCATCATTGGCACCACCCAGGATCTTATTGTAAAACACAGCACTCCAGACCCACCTGGACCTACTGAACCTGCATTTTTATAAGATCCCTAGAGAATTCATGTACATGTTGAGGTTTGAAAAGCACGTCTCTCATCTAAGTGAGAGGCTCCTCTCCATCCCTACTACCGCCATCATTTACCAGCCTCTCAGTGCCTCTGATCCAGAGTGTTTACCAATCCCCTAACGACTCTCTTCCCTCTTTTGGTCTCACCCTAATCCCTCACTACCCAATTCCTATTCATAAACACACTGACTTTCCTAAAGAAAAGATTGAGTCACTCTCCCCAACTCCCAACTCAAAACCTCTCACCTGCTCCTCAGGGCCAGTGAAAAATAACAATATAAGTATATCCCTTGTGCCACATATTTCATAAGACCTTTAACTAACTGGTTCATGCCTTACATCAACCCTGTGAAACTGATATATTATTAGCTGCATTTCAGAGATGAGAAGACTGAGTGAGGTTAAGTAACTTGGCAAAGGTCACGAGGCCGGTAAATGGTAGAACCAGTATTAAGTCTTCAACAAACTCCTTAGCTTGGCCTCAAATGTCCTCCACAGTCACATGAAAAAGGAACGGAATATATACAATATTACTCAGCCATAAAAAGCGATGAATTTGAGTCAGTTATAGTGATGTGGATGGACCTATAGCCTGTTATACAGAGTAAAGTAAGAAAGAGAAAAATAAATATCATATATTAATGCATATGTAAGAAATCTAGAAAAATGGTACTGATAAACCTATCTGCAAGGAAGGAATGGCGACACAGACGTAGAAATTAGTCCACATAGTCCACATACATAGTCCTCATAGACTTGTGGACACAGCTGAGGAAGGAGAGGATAAGACAAACTGAGAAAGTAGCAGCGACATATATACACTACCATATGTGAAACAGACAGCTTCTGTGTAACACAGGGAGCCCAGCTTGGTGCTCTGTGAGGACCTAGATGGGTGTGACGGTGGTGGTGAGGGGAGTGGGAGGGAGGCTCAAAAGGGAGAGGACACACACGTGCACATGGTTATCACTGATTTGAGCTGTTGTGCCACAGAAACCAACACAACATTGTAAAACAATTATTCTCCAATTAAAAATATTTTTTAATTTTTTTAAAAAGGAAGGGAGGGTCTTGGTCCAAGTATCCTTTTGCCAGGAACTTGGCTAAGAATTTCCTCTGGATTATACAACTTAAACCTCACAACAACCCTGTAGCAGGGTTTTGATGCTATAATTTCAATTTTTACAGGTCAAACTAGTAAAAACAAACCTGAACCAAAGTTCAGTTAACTCCAAGCCAATACTATTACCACTATATAGCACTACTGTTCCTTCCACTTAGGTGTTCCCTGCATCCCTGAAGGCCCGAATTTTACTGCCTTTTAAGGCCAGTACAAATTTTAAGCACAAATTTTCTTCTTTTCCTCTACTCTTTCCCTCTTCTGAAATTTCAATAGCGCTTTACCTCCAATTTTCCTTTGGCATGACTTCTATCTTCTATTATGGCTATTATGGTTATTTCTGCATGTGCGTAAATACATACATGTATGAACTGTAATTCAGTAACTGTGATTATTGTTCCTAAACTGTCCAAAGATTGATCTAAGGAAACAAATGAAATTAGAGTTCTTATATTATGACAATTTAACATGAATTCCTGAAGAGGAAAAAAGACAAGTATGATAATTGAGACTTGA
The DNA here is from genome assembly GCF_029407905.1 of Bubalus kerabau. NCBI lineage: Eukaryota > Metazoa > Chordata > Mammalia > Artiodactyla > Bovidae > Bubalus > Bubalus kerabau. The sequence goes on from NC_073627.1 coordinate 131,320,295, forward strand.
AACAAGAATTATTATCCTGGATATGACAGAATTTGAGAAACAGATAAAAGTTAACATTTACCACTTAATTTCTTCCTATCAAATCAAGAAAAACCCTGTTATGAGTTGATTTTCCTGTAAGATGTTGTCTAGATAAGAAAATTTATAATATAAAAGTTGTAGCCAACTTTTTCACTCTCCTCTTTCACTTTCATCAAGAGGCTTTTTAGTTCCTCTTCACTTTCTACCATAAGGGTGGTGTCATCTGCATATCTGAGGTTATAGATATTTCTCCTGGCAATCTTGATTCCAGCTTGTGCTTCTTCCAGCCCAGCGTTTCTCATGATGTACTCTGCATATAAGTTAAATAAGCAGGGTGACAATATACAACCTTGATGTACTCCTTTTCCTATCTGGACCCAGTCTGTTGTTCCCTGTCCAGTTCGAACTGTTGCTTTCTGATCTGCATACAGGTTTCTCAAGAGGCAGCTGGTCTGGTATTTCATCTCTTTCACAATTTTCCACAGTTTATTGTGATCCACACAGTCAAAGTCAATAAAACAGAAGTAGCTGTTTTTCTGGAACTCTCTTCCTTTTTCCACGATCCAGCGGATGTTGGCAATTTGATCTCTGGTTCCTCTGCCTTTTCTAAAGCCAGCTTGAACATCTGGAAGTTCACGGTTCACGTATTGCTGAAGCCTGGCTTGGAGAATTTTGAGCATTACTTTACTATTGTGTGAAATGAGTGCAATTGTGCGGTAGTTTGAGCATTCTTTGCCATTGCCTTTCTTTGGGACTGGAATGAAAACTGACCTTTTCCAGCCCTGTGGCCACTGCTGAGTTTTCCAAATTTGCTGGCATATTGAGTGCAGCACTTTCACAGCGTCATCTTCCAGGATTTGAAATAGCTCACCTGGAATTCCATCACCTCCACTAGCTTTGTTCGTAGTGATGGTTTCTAAGGCCCACTTGACTTCACATTCCAGGGTGTCTGGCTCTAGGTGAGTGATCACACCATCGTGATTATCTTGGTTGTGAAGATCTTTTTTATACAGTTCTTCTGTGTTTTCTTGCCACCTCTTCTTAATATCTTCTGCTTCTTAGTATCTTCTGTTAGGTCCATACCATTTCTGTCCTTTGTCGAGCCTATCTTTGCATGAAATGTTCCTTTGGTATCTCTAATTTTCTTGAAGAGATCTCTAGTCTTTCCCATTCTGTTGTTTTCCTCTATTTCTTTGCACTGATCGCTGAGGAAGGCTTTCTTATCTCTCCTTGCTATTCTTTGGAACTCTGCATTCAGATGCTTATATCCTTCCTTTTCTCCTTTGCTTTTCGCTCCTCGTCTTTTCACAACTATTTGTAAGGCCTCTGCAGACAGCCATTTTGCTTTTTTGCATTTCTTTTCCATGGGGATGGTCTTGATCCCTGTCTCCTGTACAATGTCACGAACCTCTGTCCATAGTACATCAGGCACTCTATCTATCAGATCTAGTCCCTTAAATCTATTTCTCACTTCCACTGTATAATCATAAGGGATTTGATTTAGGTCATACCTGAATGGTCTAGTGGTTTTCCCTACTTTCTTCAATTCCAGTCTGAATTTGGCAATAAGGAGTTCATGATCTGAGCCACAGTCAGCTCCTGGTCTTGTTTTTGCTGACTATATAGAGCTTCTCCATCTTTGGCTGCAAAGAATATAGTCAATCTGATTTCGGTGTTGACCTTCTGGTGATTTCCATGTGTAGAGTCTTCTCTTGTGTTGTTGGAATAGGGTGTTTGCTATGAATAGTGCGTTCTCTTGGCAAAACTCTATTAGCCTTTGCCCTGCTTCATTCCGTACTCCAAGGCCAAATTTGCCTGTTACTCCAGGTGTTTCTTGACTTTCTACTTTTGCATTCCAGTCCCCTATAATGAAAAGGACATCTTTTTTGGGTGTTAGTTCTAAAAGGTGCTGTAGGTCTTATTAGAACCGTTCAACTTCAGCTTCTTTAGCGTAAAGAGTTGGGACAGCTTCAAAATTACTATGTGACTTTGGTTAGGTCATTCAACTACTTTGACCTCCAATTTCCTCTTCAGCATAAGGAAGGGAATGTATTCATTTGCTAAACAAGTATTTATATGCACATATACAAATACTACGCCGGGTGCTGGAAAAATCTGCAATGAACAGAAGAGTTGAGGTACCTTCTCTCATGGAATGTATAGTCTAGTGCTGTTAAATTATATAAATTCAAAAAATATGTAAATTCCAAGGCACTTTTGAGTTTATAGCAATGTAAGTATAATGAGACTTCCACTTAGTTTCAATTCTCTTCTGAATCAAATATAGAAACAACTTATGTGTGAAGTTTGTTTTGGACTTTTGGACATTTGTTTGACTTCAATAATTTGCACTTTGTCCTACAGGGTATTCCTTGGAGACCAGTGGGAGATGCTCTATCCAGAAAGGATTCAAGTCAAAATCTGCATACTGTATCCCCCTCTCTTTTAAAAAAAATTGAATTGATTTATTTTCTTGGCTGTGTCACGTCCTGCAGGCTTAATTGTTCTGGGGCATGTGGGGTCTTGGTCCCCCCACCAGGAATCAAATCCCCACTCCCTGAATTGCAAGGCAGATTCTTTACCAGTGGACCACAAGGGGAGAACATATCCCCATTTAAAAGTGAATCTTATAACATTTTTGGAAATACATTTTAGATCTCTGCTTTCTGAAGCACATTAGAAAGAAGAATTATTATAATAGTGCTCACTGACCTTTAATTTAGAGTGGGAGTCATCAGCATCAGTCAAAGAGGAAATGAAAGTTTTCTTGGTTGTGGCCAATATGAAAATACTTAGTGAACTATAAAATTGCATTCAGCTATAGATTATAAGATTCAGACTGAAATTGAAGAAAGTAGGGAAAACCACTAGACCATTCAGGTATGACCTAAATCAAATCCCTTATGATTATACAGTGGAAGTGAGAAATAGATTTAAGGGACTAGATCTGATAGATAGAGTGCCTGATGTACTATGGACAGAGGTTCGTGACATTGTACAGGAGACAGGGATCAAGACCATCCCCATGGAAAAGAAATGCAAAAAAGCAAAATGGCTGTCTGCAGAGGCCTTACAAATAGTTGTGAAAAGACGAGGAGCGAAAAGCAAAGGAGAAAAGGAAGGATATAAGCATCTGAATGCAGAGTTCCAAAGAATAGCAAGGAGAGATAAGAAAGCCTTCCTCAGCGATCAATGCAAAGAAATAGAGGAAAACAACAGAATGGGAAAGACTAGAGATCTCTTCAAGAAAATTAGAGATACCAAAGGAACATTTCATGCAAAGATAGGCTCGACAAAGGACAGAAATGGTATGGACCTAACAGAAGATACTAAGAAGCAGAAGATATTAAGAAGAGGTGGCAAGAAAACACAGAAGAACTGTATAAAAAAGATCTTCACAACCAAGATAATCACGATGGTGTGATCACTCACCTAGAGCCAGACACCCTGGAATGTGAAGTCAAGTGGGCCTTAGAAACCATCACTACGAACAAAGCTAGTGGAGGTGATGGAATTCCAGGTGAGCTATTTCAAATCCTGGAAGATGACGCTGTGAAAGTGCTGCACTCAATATGCCAGCAAATTTGGAAAACTCAGCAGTGGCCACAGGGCTGGAAAAGGTCAGTTTTCATTCCAGTCCCAAAGAAAGGCAATGGCAAAGAATGCTCAAACTACCGCACAATTGCACTCATTTCACACAATAGTAAAGTAATGCTCAAAATTCTCCAAGCCAGGCTTCAGCAATACGTGAACCGTGAACTTCCAGATGTTCAAGCTGGCTTTAGAAAAGGCAGAGGAACCAGAGATCAAATTGCCAACATCCGCTGGATCGTGGAAAAAGAAAGAGAGTTCCAGAAAAAAACTATTAGCAAGGTGAAAAGGCAGCCTTCAGAATGGGAGAAAATAATAGCAAATGAAGCAACTGACAAACAACTAATCTCAAAAATATACAAGCAACTCCTACAGCTCAACTCCAGAAAAATAAACGACCCAATCAAAAAATGGGCCAAAGAACTAAATAGACATTTCTCCAAAGAAGACATACAGATGGCTAACAAACGCATGAAAAGATGCTCAACATCACTCATTATCAGAGAAATGCAAATCAAAACCACTATGAGGTATCATTTCACGCCAGTTAGAATGGCTGTGATCCAAAAGTCTACAAGTAATAAATGCTGGAGAGGGTGTGGAGAAAAGGGAACCCTCTTACACTGTTGGTGGGAATACAAACTAGTACAGCCACTATGGAGAACAGTGTGGAGATGCCTTAAAAAACTGGAAATAAAACTGCCTTATGATCCAGCAATCCCACTGCTGGGCATACACACTGAGGAAACCAGAATTGAAAGAGACACGTGTACCCCAGTGTTCATCGCAGCACTGTTTATAATAGCCAGGACATGGAAGCAACCTAGATGCCCATCAGCAGATGAATGGATAAGAAAGCTGTGTTACATATACACAATGGAGTATTACTCAGCCATTAAAAAGAATACATTTGAATCAGTTCTAATGAGGTGGATGAAACTGGAACCTATTATACAGAGTGAAGTAAGCCAGAAAGAAAAACACCAATACAGTATACTAACGCATATATATGGAATTTAGAAAGATGGTAACAATAACCCTGTGTACGAGACAGCAAAAGAGACACTGATGTATAGATCAGTCTTATGGACTCTGTGGGAGATGGAGAGGGTGGGGAGATTTGGGAGAATGGCATTGAAACATGTATAATATCATGTATGAAACGAGTCGCCAGTCCAGGTTCGATGCACGATACTGGATGCTTGGGGCTGGAGCACTGGGACGACCCAGAGGGAGGGTATGGGGAGGGAGGAGGGTTCAGGATGGGGAGCACGGGGATATCTGTGGTGGATTCATTTCGATGTTTGGCAAAACTAATACAATATTGTAAAGTTTAAAATTAAAATAAAATTTTAAAAAAAAAGAAAAAAGAAAACAAACAAACAACAAAAAAAACCCAGCTACTTCTGCTTTATTGACTATGCCAAAGCCTTTGACTGTGTGGATCACAATAAACTGTGGAAAATTCTGAAAGAGATGGAATACCAGACCACCTGACCTGCCTCTTGAGAAACCTGTATGCAGGTCAGGAAGCAACAGTTCGAACTGGACATGGAACAACAGACTGGTTCCAAATAGGAAAAGGAGTACGTCAAGGCTGTATATTGCCACCCTGCTTATTTAACTTCTATGCAGAGTACATCATGAGAAACGCTGGGCTGGAAGAAGCACAAGCTGGAATCAAGATTGCCAGGAGAAATATCTATAACCTCAGATATGCAGATGACACCACCCTTATGGCAGAAAGTGAAGAGGAACTAAAAAGCCTCTTGATGAAAGTGAAAGAGGAGAGTGAAAAAGTTGGCTTAAAGCTCAACATTCAGAAAACAAAGATCATGGCATCTGGTCCCATCACTTCATGGGAAATAGATGGGGAAACAGTGCAAACAGTGGCTGACTTAATTTTTTTGGGCTCCAAGATCACTTCAGATGGTGACTGCAGCCATGAAATTAAAAGACACTTACTCCTTGGAAGGAAAGTTATGAGCAACCTAGATAGCATATTCAAAAGCAGAGACATTACTTTGCCAACAAAGGTCCATCTAGTCAAGGCTATGGTTTTTCCAGTGGTCATGTATGGATGTGCGAGTTGGACTGTGAAGAAAGCTGAGCACCAAAGAATTGATGCTTTTGAACTGTGGTGTTGGATAAGACTCTTGAAAGTCCCTTGGACTAAAAGGAGATCCAACCAGTCCATTCTGAAGATCAGTCCTGGGTGTTCTTTGGAAGGAATGATGCTAAAGCTGAAACTCCAGTACTTTGGCCACCTCATGCGAAGAACTGACTCCCTGGAAAAGACCCTGATGCTGGGAGGATTGGGGGCAGGAGGAGAAGGGGATGACAGAGGATGAGATGGCTGGATGGTATCACCGACTCGATGGACATGAGTTTGAGTGAACCCCGGGAGTTGGTGATGGACAGGGAGGCCTGGTGTGCTGCAATTCACGCAGTTGCAAAGAGTCGGACACTACTGAGTAACTGAACTGAACTGAACAGCACTTAGAACTTTAGTCTATAACCCCTGGTTTGGTATCATTTCTGCTGATTTCAACATAAGCAAATGCATATGTTGAGGTGGAGATGAAATGAATGAAAAGTGAAAATAAAATAGAAGCCTTGAGACTATTGTAAAACATCTCATCAGAAGCCAAAAATAAAAATATCTATAAGATTGGGAAGTTAGTCGCTTAATTGTGTCTGACTCTTTGCAACTCCATGGACTGTAGCCCACCAGGCTCCTCTGTCCACGGAATTCTCCATGTGAGAACACTGGAGTGGGTAGCCATTCCCTTCTCCAGGGGATCTTCCTGATTCAGGGATTGAGCCTGGGTCTCCCTCATTGCAGGCAGATTCTTTACCATCTGAGCTACCTGGAAAGCCCAAAGATTGGGAAGGGAGTATGCCAAAAAAATTTTTTAATTAAAAACTCTTCCAAGAATAAACAAACAAAACTCCCACCTTGTCTGATTGATGTCCACAACAACAATTACAGAGGTTTAGGAAAAAGAAAAACAAAACAGTTTTTAATAGTAGAAAATTAGCCCTTTTAAGGAAAGCAAAGCAGCACACAAAACAGAGCAGGTTAGCTATAAACTGAAAACTAGACCAAATATAATTTGAAAAATACTTTGAAAAGGACTCCAAAGGCAATAAAATACTTTTAATACAAATTTTTAAGTGAGCTGAAGACTCTGTAACAAGTTAATGATCAGTGTCTAAAAGAGGTACACTCAAGAAAAAAGATCAGATAGCAATTGAGTAAATGAATCACTCATCTTGGTTTTTGTGGGGAAAAAAATGGCTAGAGGGGAGATTCATGCATTATAAATGTGTTTTGTAACATACAAATCAGGTCTACTGTAGCAAATAGTGATATTTCTTATTAAAATGCTGGTAAACATCAAGTATCATAATACAGTAGATTATGTATAGGTATACATTTCTGACTACTATTGTTAAAAAAATAAAATAGAACTGGGCTAGAACAAGAAAAAACAAAAGAGGAACTAATGGTCAAGGAGATTATGGAATTAACATAGATGATCAAGGCAGAATTTATGCTCTTGAAATTTGTATTTAACCTAGGAATTCCACAATCTCTTTGGGCAATCTATTCCAGTACATGAATGTGGCTACCATTTTACTAAACCCTTAATCATAGCACTGTGCTAATCACTTTATCTCATTATCTCATTTAAACTTCAAAATAATATGAGGAATTTGGTGTTATTATCCTTACAGATAAACAGACTGAGGTTTAGGTAGGTTAAGTAGTTAGATCTACATAACACAGCAAATAAATGCCTGGATACGAACCAAGGCTGGTCAGCTTCTATACCAAGATTTACCACCATGTCACACTGCTTTACTCTTACCCATTCTTTCTTTGTTTACCCCTTTGAATGTAGCTGAATTGGTTTGCCCAGATCTCACCATGATATAACACATTAAACAGCCAGGTTTCCAAATACATGCAGGAGGGACCTTGTCATATTTGACTTTGTGTCTCCAAAGCCTAACTATCACTTAGCACAAGGTAAATGTTCAGTAGGTGCTTGATAAATTGAAATGAGTTGGATCAATATAATGAATATTGTAGTATCACAGCAAATTTCTGACAAGAAATACAGTTGATTATGTCTAGGTATACAAAGCCTATACATTAAAAATTGAGATTTAATGCAACAGATAAAGGTTAGACTTTCCTACGTATCAACACATTGGCTCTGACATAAAGAAATAGCCACTGTAGTTATAGGTATCTGTCAGTGGATCACAGAAAATCAGTGCATTAGGCAGACTTTCATGATGCAAACAATAAGATTGACATTGGCTACTGGGAAAAAAAAGAGAGAGAGAGAGAGAGAGAATTCATCGAAAACTACTGGGTACTTCACAGAATCAACAAAAAGACTGAAGAACTAAGGTCAAAATACATGTAAAAATCAGGAAAATACAGGTAACCAGAACCACCGACAAGTTCATATGCCAGGAATAGCCTGGTTAGGCACTCAGTCATCACCACTGAACTTTGGGTGGCATGGCTGGACTGCCACCACCTACAGCTTAGGGAACTCCACTAAAACTGCTGACACAACCATCACCGGGCACAACAGCCGCCACCACCACCACCACAAGAAATTTTAAACTGTCCATTTCTTTAGGTAATTCACCACAGATTGAAATTCTTGAGCAGGAGAATATGGCTAAAGTTAGCAAGCTTTTTTTTTTTCCTGCAAGACAGAAGAAAATAAATGACATTGTTGGCCTCCACATGGTGGACCCTGCTTCTCCCCAGATCTACACAAGATTCCACAAACACAGAAAGTGAATTTGAATGCTAGGTGACAAAGAAAAGATATGTATTTACTATAGAACTACAATCTGAGAACCTTCTACTAAGGGGGTACTAAGTCATTTTATTCTCACAATTACTCTATAAAGTAGATTCAGTTCAGTTCAGTTGCTCAGTCGGGTCTGACTCTTTGCGACCCCATGAATCGCAGCACGCCAGGCCTCCCTCTCCATCACCAACTCCTGGGGTTCACTCAAACTCATGTCCATCGAGTTGGTGATGCCATCCAGCAATCTCATCCTCTGTCATCCCCTTCTCCTCCTGCCCCCAATCCCTCCCAGCATCAGAGTCTTTTCCAATGAGTCAACTCTTCGCATGACGTGGCCAAAGTACTGGAGTTTCAGCTTTAGCATCATTCCTTCCAAAGAAATCCCAGGGCTGATCTCCTTCAGAATGGACTGGTTGGATCTCCTTGCAGTCCAAGGGACTCTCAAGAGTCTTCTCCAACACCACAGTTCAAAAGCATCAATTCTTCGGTGCTCAGCTTTCTTCACAGTCCAACTCGCACATCCATACATGACCACTGGAAAAACCATAGCCTTGACTAGATGGACCTTTGTTGGCAAAGTAATGTCTCTGCTTTTGAATATGCTATCTAGGTTGCTCATAACTTTCCTTCCAAGGAGTAAGTGTCTTTTAATTTCATGGCTACAATCACCATCTGCAGTGATTTTGGAGCCCAAAAAAATAAAGTCTGACACTGTTTCCCCATCTATTTCCCATGAAGTGATGGGACCAGATGCCATGATCTTCGTTTTCTGAATGTTGAGCTTTAAGCCAACTTTTTCACTCTCCTCTTTCACTTTCATCAAGAGGCTTTTTAGTTCCTCTTCACTTTCTGCCATAAGGGTGGTGTCATCTGCATATCTGAGGTTATAGATATTTCTCCTGGCAATCTTGATTCCAGCTTGTGCTTCTTCCAGCCCAGCGTTTCTCATGATGTACTCTGCATAGAAGTTAAATAAGCAGGGTGGCAATATACAGCCTTGACGTACTCCTTTTCCTATTTGGAACCAGTCTGTTGTTCCATGTCCAGTTCGAACTGTTGCTTCCTGACCTGCATACAGGTTTCTCAAGAGGCAGGTCAGGTGGTCTGGTATTCCATCTCTTTCAGAATTTTCCACAGTTTATTGTGATCCACACAGTCAAAGGCTTTGGCATAGTCAGTAAAGCAGAAATAGATGTTTTTCTGGAACTCTTTTGCTTTTTGGATGATCCAGCAGATGTTGGCAATTTGATCTCTGGTTCCTTTGCCTTTTGTAAAACCAGCTTGAACATCTGGATGTTCACGGTTCACGTATTGCTGAAGCCTGGCTTGGAGAATTTTGAGCATTACTTACTATGATTATATTCATTTTATGGATCCAGAAAGTGAGGCAGAGAGGTCACCTAATTTGCCCAAGGACAGTAGGAAAGCAGCAGGGCCAAGGCTGGAATCAGGCAGGCTGGCTACAGAACCTGCCCTCTTCACCGCCTCCCTTTGAGAGGATTTCCAGCAAATCTTACTGGATGGCTGACTTATACCATTTATTTCCTTGATCAGATCAGCCACTACAGAGAATTAGCATTTTACACATGAAGCATAGTAATTTTGTGGCAATTCCAACACTTCTACTTGCACACCTCTATCAACCCTTATGGATCAAGCCTATTTATCAGGAAAAAAAAAAAAAAAAAAAAAACAGAAACAATGTTGAAAAGAGAAATCATCACAGAAAGAACAAGCGAACAGAGTAATGGGTCCCTCACTAGCTCTGGCTGACTGTGAGCTTTTGATGGATCTCAATCTGCTGCACTTGAACTATACAGTTAAAAGGACCAACCAGTCAGCCAACCACATCTGCAAGTTCTGTACCCTCAGATACAACCATCTTTGGATCACAAATATTCAAAAATAAATTCCAGAAAGTTCCAAAAGGCAAAATTTGAATTTGCTGCACATCAACAACTATTTACATAGCATTGACTTTGTATTTACAACTATTTACTCAGAATTTATGTGGTATTAGGTAAAAGTAAGTAACCTAAAGATGATTTAAAGTACATGGATGGAATGGGGAGGGAGGAGGGAGGAGGGTTCAGGATGGGGAACACATGTATACCTGTGGCGGATTCATTTTGATATTTGGCAAATCTAATACAGTTATGTAAAGTTTAAAAATAAAATAAAATTAAAAAAAAAAAAAAAAATAAAGTACATGGGAGGATATGCAAAAGTTAAATGCAAATAATAAACCATTTTTTATAAGGGACTTGAGCATCCACAGATTTTGATGTTCATGGGGAGGGGGCTCCTGGAACCAATCCCCCCTGATACTGTGAGACGACTGCATGACCTTAGTACTCTGTGCTATAATGAATGTACATACATTTTGTTCCATTGCACTCTGTCCCCTGGGCGTCCTTGCCCTCAACCTGTTCATTTCAGGGCCAGGAAATCTTGGGGTCATCATGCCCACAACTTCCAGGCAAATCTCAGCTTCTGAATTGGCTAGATTCTTTCAGAAAATGGCCATTCTCAGTTTAAAGAGCAAAAATTTTCTGCCCATGATTTCTTTTTTTTTTTTTTAATTTTATTTTATTTTTAAACTTTACATAATTGTATTAGTTTTGCCAAATTCCTCTCCATTAATATTACATATATAAGGCAGGGCTCAAACAGGAAAACAGAATTACTCTAAGTACTTAAAGAAGAGGGAAAAAAAAAAAAAAGTCAAGTTAAAGAAGAGGGAAGGCAATGCAGTGAATTGGTTACACAAGTGACAGGTGAGTCAATTCGCCAGAGGACAGTGAAACAACACAGAGCTTAGCAACAAAGGGAAGACACTACCACTTCTAGACTGGAGGGACAAAGAAAACAGGTGGTGACACCGGAGCCCAGGGTGGAGGGTCCATTGCAGGCATGTCTGTTGAGAGCTAGCGTCACAGAGAAGCTGCAGTTACTACTGTAAAGGCTGCCCATGGTAGAAAGGGGGAGAAACATCCCCTTTTCTCCTTTCCTCTTCTTTTCCAGCCTCCTGTCAGTGTCTCCCATGCCTGACTTCTGTACCCCGGCTGATGGAGGAGTCTGAGAAAGGTGCCTGCGGGATCAGGCCCCTTGGGACACAGAGTAGATCAGGGCAAGGACAAGGAATGGGTCTGAGAGCAAACAGATCTTAGAGAGTACATGCCTCATTACCTAAATTACATGTTAGAGAATTATTTAATTTTTAGACTAAGTGAATTCACATGCATTAAAGAAGACATGTGTATTTTAACATAAAAGTATTTCTGAGATAATTCTCACTATTTCGAATCAACCCTGTTTAGGAGTGGTCCTAAATGAGGTGTATCTATGTATTTATTGTAATTTATTATATAGTGGTAGTATATTTGTGCTTAAGCTGGTTCTTTAATGAACTATATATAATCCATTAAATTATATAGCATCACTTCTTATTAACTAACATATTTGATAACATTTCTTTCCACTTTGCTATTTATTTTTCCTATATCTTATTATGAAAATTTTTAAACATAGAGAAAAGTTGAAAGAATTCTATGGTGAATATATATATATATACACACACACACCCACTGACTAGATTTTACAATTAACATATTGCTGTATTTGCTTTATCACATAGCTATTCAACTATATTATATTTCCACCTGTTCATCATTCCATATTAGTTTTTAATGCATTTTGAGATAACCTGCAGTATCAGAACACTTTCCCCCAAAACACTTTTGCATATATGCAATTAACTGGATTTTAGCATTGGTTTATAGCTGTTTTTGAGATAAATTTATGTACAGTTAAACTCATGAATACTGTGATAGCTGATGAGTTTAACAAATGCATACCTGTATAAATCACTAGAAATCTCCCTCTTGTTCTTTCCCTGTCAATCTCAGCCCATACTTTACCAGAGGCAAACACTATTCTGATTTTTTCAACATATATTATATATGGTATATATTATATTGTGTATATTATATATTCAATATATATTGTGATTGTTCTAGAATTTTATATAAATGGAAACATAAACTTTTTATTCTTTTGTATACTTCTTTCACTCTGTATAGTTTTTTAGAGTTTGGGGGTTTGTTTTTAGATTGTTTTCATGTTGTGTATAAGAGTAATTTGCCATTTTTAGTGCTGAGTAGTATTCATTGTTTAAATAGACCATAGTATTTTTATCCATTCTCATGTAGATGGACTCCTAGGTTGTTTGAAGTTTTTATTTATTTGAACAATGCTGTACATTAACCTTGTGCACGTGCTTTCATGATATTTCTCATTTTTCTCGGTTAAATACTTAACAGTGAAATTGCTGGGCATAAAGAAGTGTCTACTTAACTATTTAAAAAATTTTCAGGCTATTTTCCAAAGCGATGAAGTCATTTCACACACCAACCTATCAACCATGAAAATGTCCTAGTGGCTCTACATCCTCTTCAAATTGAAGACTTTTTAATTTTATTCATTCTAGTGGGTATTAAATGTTACCTCATTGTGGTTTTAAGTTGTACTTTCCTGATGACTAATGATGTTGAGCATATTTTCATGTTCTTATTATTGGCCATTTGTATATCTTCCTTTGTGAAATATCTGTTCAAATCTTTTGCTCATTTTTATTAGGTTGCTTTTCTTCTTTATTATTATGATGTCTTTTACAAGATCCAAGTTAAAAGAATCCTTTCAAGTACAAAAAGCAAGATACATGAACTGTTCTGCCTAAGTCACATTTTCAGTTGTTATATTAGTACTTAGATTAATTTTTTTAACTTTTAATTTTCCACTAAAAAAACTGAAACCCAATTTTTCACTAAATTCTTTATAAAATAGACAAATTAAAAATGTCTCCTTATGTTGAACCATAGATACAGAATATATGCAGTTGGTACACACAAATGTTGAATTCCTAGGTAAATGTAAAATCCCCTGGTCTACTTAAACATTTCTATAAAACAAAACATACCACTTCCCCATATTCTAAATCAGTGGTTATAATCTGACATCCATTTTTTTCCCCTAGGTTCTCTCAACTTCAAAGTTCAAACTCCAGGTCTTTTCACTTATTTTCTAGGCAAGATTATGGTCTTCTGTCTTCTAGAGAACAAGTTTTGACCAGCCTTAGATGTGAATCAGCTCTCCTTACCAATCTTCTAGCTATGCTTAAATCATTTCTCTTGGGATTTCCCCAATGGTCCAGTGGTTAAAGAATCAGTCCTGCAATTCAGGGGACATAGGTTCAATCCCTGGTTGGGGAACTAAGATCCCACATGCTATGGAGCAGCTAAGCCTGCCAGCCGCAACTACTGAGCCCAGGTGCTCTGGAACCCATGTGACACAACTAGAGAGTCCATGTGTTGCAACAAAAGATGCCACATGATGCAACAAAGATCCTGCATGCTGAAACTGAGACCTGATGCAGCCAAATAAATAAATAAATATTTCTTTAAAAAAACATTTCATGTGTTCTACCTGATTTTCTAATGACACCATTAATTGGACCACTCATTGTACATTCAGCAAAAGTGTTATCAATGTAACTCATCTAATATCTTCAGGACATTAATAAAATAATATTAACAAAATACATAGAATAGACTATACAGAGGAAGAGATGAGAAAAGTTGTGCTTCTTTAGGTTGCAAGCCAACAGAAATCCAGCTTGAATTAGATTAGGCAAAAGAAGGGATATATTGGTTCAGGTACTACAAGAAGGGCAAGATACAACTGGACCACAGACAAAGACTTGAATATAAGCATCTTTGGAACCAGAAGCTTGGGTACCACCAGGATTTTCTGTCTCATAATTGCTTTTTCTGCAAGTTTATTTTATTCTTCTAAACTAGCTGCAAGCACATGACGAGAAAAGTGGCCGCCCTCAGCTATCATACTTCATCTTGCCTTTACGGTGAGAAAAGAACAGCCCACACCTTCAATAGTTCCTAGTTCAAAAATCCAAACGATGAGTTCTGACCATCCATTAGCCATCAACTGTGACCAGGTGCAAGGTCTGTAAGAACACAGCAGCTCACATTCAAATCAATGCTTAGGGTGCAAAAACAAGTATGTCCCAGAAAGAATGGATAATGTTCCCAGAAGAAAAGAAAAACCTGGTGGGCAGACAAAATAACAGAGATTTACTACAATAGTATATCCTGAGCCTCAAAATACTTAGGTGAAGGAAGAGAAAGAGGCTGAAAGGAAGAGAAAGATTAAGGGAAAACTCTTATTGTGGGATCATGAAAGCAAAAGCTTACTTTGTATGTGAAGAGTTTTCTTTCCACTGCCTTCTTCTAGAGAACCCCTTTTAGATATGTAATACTAATACCAAAATGTCCCAGCTCTTCACTTCCCATGCCTAACAATACAGGCCCTACTCCTTCATTCTGGTCTATTCATGTGCTTCTTCTCTTCAACTAATATGCCAAAATGCCATACAAGATTTTGTCTAGTCTAAGAAGCTCAACCTTCCACTTTCTGAAAAAAGTAAGTAAAAAGATGGAAGTTAGTCACAACTTGAAGTCACTATTTGCTTAACAAAAAATAACTACCTTATAGATGAGTTGCATTTATTTCTCAACAATGCCAACATATCATAAATGATTTGGAGGAAAGATACAGAAATAGTTGAATCACACAGTAATTAGGTAGGTATTTTGGCTAAAACTTAATAATCTATCCCACTCTTAAGTAGTTGAACTAAATTTTAATCCAAAATAAATCTATTCATGTATTTATCCTGTATCATAAACCCTCAATTAATGCTTATTATATAAATAATACAGCACCCATAGGTACAGAAAGAAAGAAAAACTTAACTCTTCCTTTAGGAAGGAGGTCAAGAAGAGCAGCCTGGTTCAAAATTGGGAAAGGAGTACATCAAGGCTGTATATTGTCATCCTGCTTATTTAACTTCTATGCAGAGTACATCATGTGAAATGCCAGGCTGGATGAATCATAAGCTGGAATCAAGATTGGAATCAAGAGAAATATCAATAACCTCAGATATGCAGATGATACCACTCTAATGGCAGAAAGCAAAGAGGAACTAAAGAGCATTTCTGATGAATGTGAAAGAGGAGAGTGAAAAAGCTGGCTTAAAATTCAACATTCAAAAAACTAAGATCATAGCATCTAGTCCTATCACTTCATGGCAAATAGATGTGGAAAAAGCAGAAACAGCGACAGATTTTATTTTTATTTTATTTTATTTTCTAGGGCTCCAGATGGTGACTGCAGCCATAAAATTAAAAGATGCTTGCTCCTTGGAAGAAAAGCTATGACAAACATAGATAGTATATTAAAAAGCAGAGACATCACTTTAACGACAAAGCTATGATTTTCCTAACAGTCATGGATAGTTGTGAGAGTTGGACCATTAAAAAGGCATAAAGAAGGTCAAAGAACTGATGGTTTCAAATTTTGGTGCTGGAATAGACTCCTGAGAGTCCCTTGGACTGCAAGGAGATCAAACCAGTCAATCCTAAAGGAAATCAACCCAGAATATTCATTGGAAGGGCTGATGCTGAAGCTGAAGCTCCAATACTTTAGCCACATAATGTGAAGAGGAGGGTCAGAGGAGAAGAGGGTGACAGAAGATGAGATGGTTGGATGGCATCACTGATTGAATGGACATGAGTTTGAACAAACTCCTGGAGATAGCGAAGGACAGGGAAGCCTGGAATGCTGCAGTCCATGGGGTTGCAAAGAGTCAGACACAACTTAGTGACTGAACAACAAGAAAAGCAGCATGAGTTCACTAAGGGGAAGGGATAAGTAAAGGAACGTAGATAAGGGAAGAATATGTGCAATCACGGAGGTCTGAACAAGCAGGAAAATGCCAACTAGTTAACTATTAGAAGAATGGAGAATACAAATGGGGAAGTGGTGAGAGATGCAGTAAGAAAAGCTGGCAGAGTTTGAATCATAAAGGGCTTTATAGTCTTGTTAACTAATTACATTTTCATTCTGAAAATACTGGGAGACTCTGAAGACTTTTTAGTTGGGAATGAGTGAGGGAGAAGAAAAATTATCATATTTGCAGTTTTTCTGTTTTATAGCAACCATGCTAAAAGCATGAAGGAGATAAAATGAAGAGATCTAGGCCAGAAGCTTAGGAGAACCATTATGGGTGAATATTATATCAATTCATGGGATAAATAATGAATGGTCCAAATTGAGACATTTCAAAAATGTTTCATCAAAAGAAATAATAGCATTTGAAGCTTGGAAATCAGGAAAAGGGCAGAGACAAGTGGTACTATTGAATTCCCAGCTGAAAGAATGTTGGTGCCACAGTTCAAGATCAAGAATATAGAAAAATGTCTCTAACGGGCAATAATGAGCTCAGTTTAGGACATGGCATGTTTCCTGTGGTAAGTTCAGGAGAAGCTTCCCTGGAGGCAAAGTTGTATGCCCATCATCTGGGACAGAGGCCTGAGCTAAAGAAAGACATTTGAAACTAAGAGCAAAAAAGGTGGTCATTCAAGCCATGAAACTGGATGAAATAATCTAGGGGACTGAACAGAATAAAAAAGAGGAGTCCCTAGGACAGAAGCCTAGATGGTAGTCAACTTGTTTTTACTTTAGCCTGCTTCTCAATTATAAAATACACTTGTTTATAAAAATTAAAAATATAGGAAAAACTGCATATTGGTTGAAAAATTGGCATAGGACATAAGTCAGTTCAGTTCAGTTGCTCAGTCATGTCCAACTCTTTGCAACCAGGCTTCCCTTCCCACCACCAATAAACAGACAATTTTTTACATGAAAAATATAAATAGCTAAACATTATATATATGTATGTATATATGTGTGTGTGTGTATATATATATGCAGAAGATATGGTTGATTCACTTAGAGAGGAGTGATGACATTCCACAGAGCAACCCCCCTCAAAGGACCTTGAGTGGAAACATTCCACTTTCAGCTCAATGGCATAACACACACAGATATTCTTCCTGAAGGCCAAGGGCTAACTTGAACACTTCTTGTAGTAGTTCTTTGATAGCTCAAGAGTGTCCTGAAGGTCCTTCTGAAGGGCTTGCATTTTTCCCAGGTCATGGAAGACATCCATGATGTGAGAGCTGCAGTGAACTGAAGTAGCAGGGCTGCAAGTAACAGCTACTATGGAACTGAATATCATAGAGAATAACAAACTCTGGCATGAGAATTCTATAGCAGTAAAAAGGGTAGGTCCCAAAACTTTCTGTGGACTGATATCAATGGCTTCAATGACAGACTTGTTTACATTATATAGTTGTAACATTTGGGTAAGGACATAAAGCCAACCACCCTTATACCTCTGACCCAGAAAATCTCTGAAGGGAAAAATGAGTATCACCCTTGTGCTCTCAAATACAAATTTTTCAGAGTTGACCTAGAAATACTACACGAGGCTTATAAAAACTATCCAAAGATGGGACTTATGTGACAGGAAATCATAGAAGTATATCATGTCCCCCAAGAAAACTGATTTCTCAGTCCCAGCAGTCATTCAAGATGCTGTTCAATGGGTGTTGGAAGATGGCCAAAGAGCACAGATGCCAAATAGCCTTGCAATATATTCAGACTCTCTAAAATAACACTGGAAGGATAGTGTTTACTTGCCACTTCCCAAAAAACAAAGTTATAACTGTCCTGGCTGTCAAATTTCATAAAGACTTATACCCTATGTTCAGGAAGATCAACTGTAATGATAATAATAAATACCATTTATTGACTACATATCATGTGCCAGGCCCTATGCTAAGAACTGTACATGTATTAATTCAATTAAGGTTATGGCATCCCATCCCACTACTTCATGGCAAATAGATGGGGAAACAGTGGAAACAGTGATAGATTTTATTTTGGGGGGGCTCCAAAATCACCGTGGACAGTGACTGCAGCCACAAAATTAAAAGACACTTGCTCCTTGGAAGGAAAGCTATGACAAACCTAGACAACATATTAAAAAGAAGAGATGTCACTTTGCTAACAAAGGTACATACAGTCAAAGCTATGGTTTTTCCAATAGTCATATACAGATGTGAGAGTTGGACCATAAAGAAGGCTGAGTGCCGAAGAATTGATGCTTTTGAACTGTGGTGCTGGAGAAGACTCATGAGAGTCCCTTGGACTAAAAGGAGATCAAACCAGTCAATCCTAAAGGAAATCAACCCTGAATATTCATTGGAAAGACTGATGCTGAAGCTGAAGCTCCAATACTTTGGCCACCTGATAAGAAGAGCTGACTCACTGGAAAAGGCCTGATGCTGGGAAAGATCAAGGGCAGGAGAAGAAGAGGGCAACAGAGGATGAGATGATTGGATGGCATCACCGACTCGATGGACATAAGTTTGAGCAAACTCCAGGAGATAGTGACGGACAGGGAAGTCTGGCATGCTGCATTTCATGGGGTCACAAAGAGCCGGACACGGCTTAGAGACTGAACAATTAGTTCATTAAATTCTCACAACAGACCTATGGTGGGTTAAAATGCTTATGGCAACTTCTTACAGATCACATAGTTAGAAAGTGGTAGAGCCAGAAGTCAAAGCTAGATCTTACTGATTTCAGTGCCTATCTATCGTAGTTCTTGCTCTATGCTATATTGCCTCCTCTACTGACAGCTGTTACAGGTTGTATATATAAGCATGCTAGAGTGACAACTGTCATTCTAGAAAAGGTAAACACCAGTCTTTTTCTCATTAAAGAGAACCAAGATAGCTCCTGCAGGTGTGCAAAGCTGATAAATCTACCACCATAACTGCTGTCATACTCAAAAAGAACTTTAGCTTTGGGTTGAAAAGAAAGAACATCTTTGGTTCTGTGGCAGTAGAAATTCAAGGTTCCAGCTCCACCACGTGCAATCCTGGTGATGAGCACAGAGCATGAGAGTCAGGGTAGCTCTTCTGTCTTCCCATTTAAGAGTTCTTATAAGCACATTGTAAAGTTGTTCTGAATCCTCAGCACAGAGGTAGCAAATAGGATGGCGCCTGGCCAGGTACCAAGGAAATGTTGATGGCAGAAATTTGAAGTGAACTAAAAGGTATCTGATGCAGATCTGGGGAGAAGTTAAAGTAACTTGGGTTTCCCTGGTGGATCAGTGGTAAAGAATCTGCCTGCAATGCAGGAGACCCATGTTCAATCCCTGAGTCAGGAAGATCCCCTAGAGAAGGGAATGACTACTCACTCCAGTATTCTTGCCTGAAGAATTCTATGGACAGAGGAACCTGGTGGGCTACAGTCCATGGGGTCACAGAAGAAACAGACACAACTGAATAACTAACACTCTTACTTCAATAAAGTAACTTGTGATCCAGTGAAAAGTAACCTCCAGGCACTCCTGGCTTACACTTCAGACAGTTTAAGGGGGTCATTCTTTTTAGAATGTGACCCCAAAAGGATATCCATGGACAGTGTCTAAGTTTTTGAGTCAGATAACAAGTCTGACCTATCAAACCAAGTCTTCATCCACAGAGCCACCCAATACTTCATCATAGATGCCAGATTCTTTGGCCAGGAATACCTCTGAAATGCAGGACACCCCTTCCTAAACTTAGACCTAAGAGACAGCAAAGGTCAGAGGCCAGCCATCTCCTTGCAGGTTATGAATATGGATCGCCAACAGCTGTGCACACACACACACACACACACACAGACATTGGTAGACAGAGGTGTATGACTGGCTTTGATTTCACTCCAAGGATAAGTTCTACCAACTGAGAAAAGTATTAGAGGTTTTAGTACCAGTTCAGTGTGAAGGGCTCTTCTGAGGCCTCCTTGGAATTCAACCAAGAAAATAGTCATTCCATTCCATCTCCTGGGCAAGAGGCCAGAACGATCACTGACCCCACTTTACACTGAAGCCTATGGACATCACTGATGGTATTCCCATCTGCTTTCACAGCAGGAAAAAGGATAACCAACCATCACAAAATGCTCTGAAACACAAAACATCTAATAAAACGTCCACCTTTTTCTAAGGTCATTTTTAGTTTCAACAACCAAAAAAAAAAAAAATGTCTAGAGAATTTCTAGTCCGGAATAATAAAAATAATCTGCCTATGGCTGAGGCAATTCTGTCTGTTCTGTCTGTGGCTGTTAAAATTACACGTGGAAATGACACAGAAGACTTGTGATCCTTTTATTAGGATCCCTGATAATGATTACTGAAATTCAATATAAAGCTATTATTTGATTCTGTCCCAAAAGACAAATAAGAATATTACTTCACTACTACCTTTCAGGGAATTCAACCTTTCTTGGGGATCTGCTAAAAAACCTGAGTCCTCAGAAATTCAGTCTCATCTTAATAAGATGATTTATAAAAACTTAAGGGACTAAGTCTTGAGATCTGGAATAAATTAAATACTTTAAAAAATATTTTAAATAATGTTCTCATTCCATTGCTTAAGATGACTGATTACTCCTGAATGTATCATACTTTCCCAGACTATCTTCCACAACTGTAACCTTCACACTGAAAACTGTTTCTTTCATTATAGAATAGGCACTATGACAGCTCAGTTTCTTTTAGATAATAAGTTAATTGGCAGTCATTTTGTAAAAATCAAACATTTAAATATTTATATGCAAAATTAGAATTATTTAGAGTTTTGAAAAAATATTCTTACCCAGCACAGACACTATAGTTTAAGGAATATTCCTGAGTCACTTCCTATGACTCACTGACCAGCTATCATATTTGTTCAACATACATAAGCACTGATCTTTGATCAATTTTATATTTTTTCCAGATTAAGTCAGATTTCAGATTTAACCGATTCTCTAAATTAACCTTATAATCAACTGTCACATCTCTTTTCATGTAGAAAGAAGGGGTGGAGGTTGGAACTCCAACAGATCCATGAGTAAGTTGCTTGGAATTAAATTCTTTATTTGTAAAATAGTGTGGGTGGGGGAAGGAGGAACTCTTTGAAATTCTTTGAGTACTACTACTTGAAATAGTTTTCATTTTCTTGATTCATCTCTCACCTCCTCGTTCTTACTTGTCTCTTTATTACCACTCAAAACTCCTCTCATTCACCTCTTATTAATTCCGTGTTCCAAACCCTTAATTGGCCTTTCAAAAACTTTCTCTTCCTCTATGTTCCTAAAATCCCCAATCACAAGACTATTTCTAGCCTGCTAATATTCTGAGAAAATAGAAGACAGATGAGGTATTTTTCTTGTTATTTCCTTTCTCTCCCTGTCTTAACTCTTCTGTATTGGAAATTGTATTCCTCCTTTTAATCTTTGGCTCCAGGGTAAAATGTCTCTCTGTGTGATAAGTGTTTTCCTCTTTACCTTTACACTTGATCCCAACCACCCTCTGCCCCCACCACTGCCAGGCCATTTCCTTATGTCCTTACTCCTTCACTTCTCTTCCTTGAATTTTTTCATCTCTCCTGACCAGTCTTATCCTGTCTACCAGATAGACTCAGTCTTTAAAAATAAATAAAATTCTTCTATAGACCTTGCCCTTCCCCCGAAGTTTCCTCTTATCACCTCATCAATTCTCAAATTATTAGAAGATAGGTCTACATTTCTTCCTATTTTTCTTCACTAGCCCTTACCCACAAATGCCTTCTAGGATAACAATGACCTCTTACATGTCAAATCCAACTTCATTTTCTAAAGTTTTTGCATTATTTAACACTGTGAATGACTTTGCCTCCTGAAACCCTTTCTTCCCTTGGTTTTCGAACCCTGTACTATCCTGTTTCTCCTAAGAATCTCCTGGCCATGCCTCCCCTGTGTTCTTCCTTCTCCTGTCCTATGACACCAGGTATTCCCCATGGTTTTTCCTTTGGACCACCTCTTTACATCCTCTCATCCTATCCTTTGATAATCTAGTTCTTTGGGGCTTTTTTGACATCTGGGTCACATATTTTCACCTGACAGACAATCTCATTCATAACACTAGGAACTCCTCAAAGGTACAAACTATGTTTTATTCACTCTTGAACATCAACTCCCCACCTTCACTATCAGTGCCAGGAACAGAGGAGCGGGAGGGAACTCAGTGAAAGTTATCTAAGCTGAACTAAACAGTATTTCCCACTAACTTCTGAAACTAAACAGACAGACACAAAACCAAACAGCTGTCTGGCCCTCCACAACCCAAAACAACCAAACCTAAACTTCCCGGTTTCCTTTAATAACATTACCCACTTCTAACCTCCAAGCCTTAAAAATCTCAGTTTCAACTCTGACATGTTCTTTCTCCTTGCCCCTTATAGCCAATAAATTACCATGTGTTATGATTCTTCCTTTGTTATGTTTTTATACCTGTCTATAAATTTAGCTTCTTTCTTACCTTCAATCCAAGGCCTTAATTTCCTCCCGCATATCTTACTGTAATAGCTTCCCAACTCAGTGTCTCCATTTCTCCTACATACTCCTTCCAGATTAATCTTCAGTTAACACACTCTTAATGGCACTACTCTGGATCTCAAAAATAGTTAATATGTAGCCTCGGCCTTCCCCTAGCATCCAAAGCTCTTCATAATAAGGCCTTCAAAATACCTATATGCTTAAAAGACTAGAGAGATACTCAAGTTATTTCAAGAAAAGGAAACATTTCAAAGAATGCTCACTGATCAACTGAGAGTTATCAGAAAACAAGAAAGCTCTAAAACTGAACCACTCTCTCTTTCTATCAGTGCCTCTGCTTCTCTTTTCAGTTTCCCTTCTCTCTATTGCCCTACTTCCTCTGGTTATTCATGGTTTCCATTCCATCATAGACTCAGCTAGCATACAGCACAACACGACCACTCCCATGTGTGCACATGTGCTAAGTTGCTTCAGTCTGTCCGACTCTTTGCAACCCTATGGACTGTAGCCTGGAGTGAGTTGCCACGTCCTCCTCCAGGTGATCTTCCTGACCCAGGGATCAAACCTGCATCTCTTACGTCTCCTGCATTGGCAGGTGGGTTCTTTACCACTAGCGCCACCTGGGAAGCCATGACCACTCCCAATACCTTCTAAACCTTGGCAACTCTCTCAACTCTCTGTTCCCACTGCTAACTTGTTCAGTCTTTTGATTTCCCAGTTCCAAATCCTAGAGAATCCAAATGACCTAGTCCATCTTTCCAGGCTTTTACCTCCTTCAGTTCAGTTCAGTTCAGTTCAGTCGCTCAGTCGTGTCCGACTCTCTGTGACCCCATGAACTGCAGCACACCAGGCCTCCTTGTCCATCACCAACTGCCGGAGTCTACCCAAACCCATAACCATTGAGTTGGTGATGCCATCCAACCATCTCATCCTCTGTCATCCCCTTCTCCTCCTGCTCTCAATCTTTCCCAGCATCAGGGTCTTTTCAAATGAGTCAGCTCTTCGGATAAGGTGGTCAACGTATTGGAGTTCCAGCTTCAACATCAGTCCTTCCAATGAACATCCAAGACTGATCTCCTTTAGGATGGACTAGTTGGATCTCCTTGCAGTCCAAGGGACTCTCAAGAGTCTTCTCCAACACCACAGTTCAAAAGGACAACTTGTTCAGTATAGTAAACCAGGTAAGTCTCCACTGGCAAAGGTCTTAAGGCTCTGCTTCCATCATCTCTAACTAGTACTCAAAATGGAGCTATTACACTCAGACTCCTATCTCTTGCCCCCTCCTCACACCTCTCTCTATGCTCTACCTCCTTTCCACTCCACATTTCTCCTTTAATCTCTCACTCTCACTCTCTACTTCTTCCTTTCCTCAAACTTCATTTCTGGGTTTTCCCTCTCTCTCTTAGGTTCCTAGTGGCTCAGACGGTAAAGACCAGAACAACTAGGCTAAACATCTCCTACTCAACACAACACAGTTTTCCTAATTCTTTCATAGCATCATGGGCTAATAAATTGATAGTCAACAAAAAAAACTTACTACAAGCCCATTATATGCTAAGCTTTGTGCTAGGGAATTTAGGGCACCTCTCTTCCCTACATGTTCAACAAAAATACCGAAACTCTAAATAAAGACAGGATAAGTACTGCTTCCCAGGCAGCACTGCTGCTGGTGCTGCTGCTGCTAAGTCATGTCAGTCGTGTCCGACTCTGTGCGACCCCATAGATGGCAGCCCAACAGGCTCCTCTGTCTCTGGGATTCTCCAGACAAGAGTACTAGAGTGAGTTGCCATTGCCTTCTCCGCCAGGCAGCACCAGTGGTAAAGAATCAATCTGCCAATGCAGGAGACTCAGGATTGATCCCTGGGTTTGGAAGACCCCCTGGAGGAGGAAATGGCAACCCACTCCAGAATTCTTGCCTGGATAATTCCACGGACAGAGAAGCCTGGTGGCCTACCATCCTTGGGGATGCAAAGAGTCAGACATGACTGAGCGAAGAACACTTCCACTTTCACTTTCCTCTCTCTCTCTTACCACTCTTCCCTCCCCTTCCCCCATTCACATAAAAGAACTAAAGTGAGAAAGGAGTATGTTTCTCGTTCTTCCTCTGTTTCCCTACTTGAAGAATCACAAATTCTACCCTGTAGGTAATAGAAGTCTGGTAACAAAGATATCTAAGATATTTTGTTAGATATCAAAATGTCAGCTAATATTTTAAGTATAATTCAGACTAAAGTATAAGTTTATCAGAATTTCATGAGTAATCTTCTCTTTGCATTTGAGTGACAGTCCATTTATTTATTTTGATTTTCAATGGTAAGCTAAATGTATAACTGTGTCCTCTGTTTCTATATTTATTACACCCCCTTTAAAATATTTTGTGTAATGATCATTATGTAACTTTAGTGTCTACTCACATAGTGCTTCCTTCTGCAATCTTTACCAAAATCAACCCCTCTCTCCCAAATAGTAGGTATTTGGTGAACATCCACTATCCTAGTTCAAGGCTCTGTACTGAACAACATGGGTCTCTGTGCCAAAAAGTAAACAATATAATGTTCATTCATTGGGAGTAGCTCTATCCAAATAGCATATTGAGAAAAGTTCAAGTGTACATAGTACATGAACCCTTGAACTCTGAAAAATGTGGTTTAGAATCCCAACAAATCTGGTTTTTGGAATGGACATTCCAATTTCCAGTCAGAATGAAGATATTATAAGAAAACCCTGGAAGGAGAGGATGAAATTTGTCTATCTTAGATGAATATCAATGAAGAAATGGAAGAAAATGCCAGAAATCATTGGCCAAAAAGTAGTATGTCAAGCATTTGGATTGTACAAGCAAGTCTTTATAGACAATCTAAATTTCAAAAAAGTTTGTTCAAAATTATGCTTAAAACATAATAAATCCCCAAAATACCACCTTAAAAATAGTCATATAAATTAGGATGGTGCCCACAGGCCTAGGACTAAAGTAAAACCTATCAGCCAATATTTGCTGATGCACCAAACTGCTGAACAGCCTTAGCATATAAGTACATAAGAACCAGAACAACTAGCTTAAGTGTCTCCCACTCAACACAGTTTTCCTAATTCTTTCTTCACAGCATCATAGGCTAATGAATTCATAATCACTGAAAATACTTACCACAAGCCCACTATATGCTAAGCTTTGTGCTAGGGAATTTAGGGCACCTCTCTGCCCTACACATTGGACAAAAATATCAAAATTCTAAATAAAGACAGGATTAGTATTGCTTCCCAGGCAGCACTAGTGGTAAAGAATCCACCTGCCAATGCAGGTGACGCAGGTTCAATCCCTGGATCAGGAAGATTCCCTGGAAGAGAGCATGGCAATCCACTCTAGTATTCTTGCCTAGGAAATTCCATGAACAAAGGAGCCTGGCAAGCTACAGTGCACAGGGTTGCAGAGTCAGACATGACTGAATGACTTACAGTACAATATTGTCTCAGGCTCTGGTTATCAATAACTGGAGATGGCACAGCTCTGTTATCAATTCTACTTTTGTTGAAATTTTGACTTTTTGTTCATCATGGATTTTTCACATTTATATTTTAAAATATTGTATTAAAATGTAATTTAATCTTGATTACTGACTTTTTTGATGCTTTTGAACTATGGTGTTGGAGAAGACTCTTGAGCATCCCTTGGACTGCAAGGAGATCCAACCAGTCAATCCTAAAGGAAATCAGTCCTGAATATTCATTGGAAGGACTCATGTTGAAGCTGAAACTCCAATACTTTGGCCACCTGATGTGAAGAGCTGACTCATTGGAAAAGACCCTGATGCTAGGAAAGATTGAAGGCAGGAGGAGAAGGGGAAGACAGAGGATGAGATGGTTAGATACTCACTGACTCAACGGACATGAGTTTGAGTAAGCTCTGGGAGTTGGCGATGGACAGGGAGGCCTGGCGTGCTGTGGTCCATGGGGTCGGAAAGAGTCAGACATGACTGAGAAACTGAACTGAACTGAGCTGAACTGACTTTTTTGGTGCCTCTTTTAATTTTGCACCTTAGACAAGTTCTTCACTATTTTCATCCTAGTTTTGGCTCTATTCAGAGTTTACAACCACACAAATGGTTGGAAAATTTTTTCTGAAAAGGATCAGATAGTAAATATTTTAGTCTCTGTGGGCCACGAGTTTTTTGTCACAACTATTCAATTCTGCAATTCTAGAGCTAAAATACCATGGACAATAGTTCTTAAAAGAATGGCTGTGACTGTGTTCCAATAAAATTTTATTTAAAAAAACAGGCTGCAGACCATATTTATCCCATAGGCTGTCACTTGCTAACCCCTAATTTATACTAAATCTGCATTCTATTGTCAATGCCAGAGAGTGATTAAGTGGTTTCTAAATAACTAAAGCCTACCCTTGAGTCAATGGCTTTAATTTAACTAGTTTTGATCAAAATTTTTCTAATATGAACAAAATACATCACTGCTTCCCCTTAAAAATATTGCTTATACAGAAAAAAATTTTAAACAAAATTTAAATCACCCACTAAAAATCATACTATCTAACATTAATCACTTTTACAATTTTGATGAACTGTCTTCAAGTCTTTTATATTTTAATATTTTAACATTTAATTTTTAATAAAGATAAGAATACTGGGCAGGATATGCCTGATTATGCCATGGTATCAAATTACCCCCCCAAATCCCACTGGCCTAACTCAACTAAGGCTTATTTCCTATTCATCCTACCTGCCCATCATAGGTCACCAGGAACCTTTGTCCATCAAGGAGCCTGGGCTCATCAAGAAACTCCACCATTCTCTATTTATACTTAGAACATACGAGTTCTTCAGTCACCTTGGAAGAAGAAGCAATAGCTGGAGGCTATTACATCACATCTTCTCTACTTTAGCCCAGAAGTGGCACATAACTTTTATCCACAGCCCACAGTCTAGAACAAGTTACATACCTACAGGTAGAAGGATAGGAATGTCAAGGACATAAAACAGAATGTTTGGTGACCACCACTCTCCTTGTCACATTAAAAATCACACACTATAGGGGACATTCTTGGCTGTCCAGTTATTGGGACTCATGCTTCCATTGCGGAGGGCATGGGTTCAATCCTTGGTCAGGAAACTAAAATCCCATGTGCCTCTTGGTTTGGCAGAAAAAAAAAATCACACTCTATACATAAGGTTATTCCTCTCTTTGTGCTTAAAATTATAAGCATTTTTACACATCCTTAAATCTCCTCATAAACACATAAATATGAACCTCTGTTATTTAGTCATTGTTTTACTATTATCAATATTGCTGTGTGCCTGGCAATTTCCTAAGTACTTTATGGGCAATTTTTTCATTCAATTCTCACAACTAGTCTATGAGGAAGATACAATAGTATAACCACTTTATGGTTCTGAAAATGGAGGCCTAATGAGTAAATTTTCCAAGGGGACTCACACAGAGAACTGTCAGACATTCAAGCCTTAACGTTAACTGTCAGATGTTCAAGCCTCTCTTAAGCAATGAGTGTAAACTAAAGAACTGCTGTCCAAGTGTGAAACACAACACTGCTGCACTGGGTTACTGACCAGAAAGTGCAACAACACAGGGGTAGAAAAGGATGCATCAGACCATAAGGAACTGTTGTTACCGGTAACTTGCAGACAATAGAAACAATGACAGATGAAAATTGGAACCCAACAGAAGATTGATCAAATTTTCCAATTCTTTTTGTTTCCTTGTGAAGTATTTCAAAAGATGACTGGCCTCTTTGAACTCGTTAAGGTCCCTAGATTCTTAGATCATGTTGGAGGGAGGGGAACACCTAGAGATATAATGGACTCCTTCTACTCTGGAAATTTGATGTATAGGGAGATTTCAAGTGAAAAAAAAAACCTGAAGAGTAAACATAAGAATCTCCTAAGAACCTCCTGTGTTCTCTAATTAAAGCAAGAACTGACATGTATAGGCTTCTGTTGTAGA
The DNA here is from genome assembly GCF_029407905.1 of Bubalus kerabau. NCBI lineage: Eukaryota > Metazoa > Chordata > Mammalia > Artiodactyla > Bovidae > Bubalus > Bubalus kerabau. The sequence continues at coordinate 131,349,055 of NC_073627.1, forward strand.
TGAAGCATTCTTCATCTATTCATGTCTTGTCATACTAATTCTACAAAGTATAGTATTCATTATGTATTATCCACATCTTAAAATTCTTAATGAACTAAGTAAGTTATATTTTAAAAGCACTAACAATACAGTAATTAAATATCATCATCACAACTATGTATTAAGATGGTGGAGGTTCGTGACATTCTACAGGAGATAGGGATCAAGACCATCCCCAAGAAAAATAAATGCAAAAAAAGCAAAATGGCTGTCTGGGGAGGCCTTACAAATATCCCCCTATTTGTAAAGATGAAGAGAAGCAAAAAGCAAAGGAGAAAAGGAAAGATATACCCATTTGAATGCAGACTTCCAAAGAATAGCAAGGAGAAATAAGAAAGCCTTCCTCAGTGTTCAGTACAAATAAATAGAGGAAAACAACAGAATGGGAAAGACTAGAGATTTCTTTAAGAAAATGAGAGATACCAAGAGAACATTTCATGCAAAGATGGGCACAATAAAGGACAGAAATGGTATGGACCTAACAGAGGCAGAAGATACTAAGAAGAGGTGGCAAGAATACACAGAAGTACTGTACCAAAAAAAGATCTTCACTACCCAGATAATTACAATGGTGTGATTACTCACCTAGAGCCAGACATCCTGGAATGCAAAGTTAAGTGGGCCTTAGGAAGCATCACTAAGAACAAACCTAGTGGAGGTGATGGAATTCCAGTTGAGCTATTTCAAAGCCTAAAAGATGATGCTATGAAAGTGCTACACTCAATATGCCAGCAAATTTGGAAAACTCAGCAGTGGCCACAGGACTGGAAAAGGTCAGTTTTCATTCCAATCCCAAAGAAAGGCAATGCCAAAGAATGCCCAAACTACCGTACAATTGCACTCATCTCACACGCTAGTAAAGTAATGCTCAAAATTCTCCAAGCCGGGCTTCGGCAATACATGAATGGTGAACTTCCAGATGTTCAAGCTGGACTTAGAAAAGGCAGAGGAACCAGAGATGAAATTGCCAACATCCGCTGGATCATGGAAAAAGCAAGAGAGTTCCAGAAAAACATTTATTTCTGCTTTACTGACTATGCCAAAGCCTTTGACTGCATGAATCACAATAAACTGTGGAAAATTCTGAAAGAGATGGGAATACCATACCACCTGACCTGCCTCCTGAGAAATCTGTATGCAGGTCAGGAAGCAACAGTTTGAACTGGACATGGAACGACAGACTGGTTCCAAACAGGGAAAGGGGTATGTCAAGGCTGTATATTGTCATCCTGTTTATTTAACTTATATGCAGAGTACATCATGAGAAACGCTGCGCTGGGTGAAGCACAAGCTGGAATCAAGATTGCTGGGAGAAATATCAATAACCACAGATATGCAGATGACACCACTTTTATCGGAGAAGACAATGGCACCCCACTCCAGTACTCTTGCTTGGAAAATCCCATGGATGGAGGAGCCTGGTGGGCTGCAGTCCATGGGGTCGCTAAGAGTCGGACACGACTGAGCGATTTCACTTTCACTTTTTCACTTCCATGCATTGGAGAAAGAAATGGCAACCCACTCCAGTTTTCTTGCCTGGAGAATCCCAGGGGCAGGAGAGCCTGGTGGGCTGACGTCTATGGGGTCACGCAGAGTCGGACACGACTGAAGTGACTTAACAGCCACTTTTATGGCAGAAAGTGAAGAACTAGAGCCTCTTGATGAACGTCAAAGAGGAGAGTGAAAAAGTTGGCTTAAAGCTCAACATTCAGAAAATGAAGATCATGGCATCTGGTCCCATCACTTCATGGCAAATAGATGGGGAAACAGTGGAAACAGTGGAAGACTTTATTTTTCTGGGCTCCAAAATCACTGCATTTGGTGACTACAGCCATGAAATTAAAAGACGCTTACATCTTGGAATGAAAGTTATGACCAACCTAGACAGCATATTGAAAAGCAAAGACATTACTTTTCCAACAAAGGTCCATCTAGTCAAGGCTATAGTTTTTCCAGTAGTCATGTATGGATGTGAGAGTTGGACTATAAAGAAAGCTGAGCACCGAAGAATTGATGCTTTTGAACTGTGGTGTTGGAGAAGACTCTTGAGAGTCACTTGGACTGCGAGGAGATCTAATCAGTCCATCCTAAAGGAGATCAGTCCTGGGTGTTCACTGGAAGGACTGATGTTGAAGCTGAAACTCCAATACTTTGGACACCTGATGTGAAGAGCTGACTCACTGGAAAAGACCCTGATGCTGGGAAAGACTGAAGGCAGGAGGAGAAGGACGACAGAGGATGAGATGGTTGGATGGCATCACTGACTCAATGGACATGAGTCTGGGTAAACTCAGGGAGTTGGTGATGGACAGGGAGGTCTGGTGTGCTGTGTTCCATGGAGTTGCAAAGGGTCAGACACGACTGAGTGACTGAACTGATTTGAACTGAACTAAACCCCATACCAAATGGATAAAGATGATGTGGAACATATATACAGTAGAATATTATGCCACCATAAAAAGAATGAAATAATGCCATTTATAGAAATGTGGTTGGACCCAGAGACTGTCATACTGAGTTAAGTAAGTCAGACAGAGAAAGACACATATCATATGATATCACATGTATGTGGAAACTAACAACAACAAAAAAAATGGTACAAATGAACCATTTACAAAAACAGAAGTAGAGTCACAGATGTAGAAAACAAACTTATGGTTACCTGAGGGGAAAGCAGGACAGGGATAAATTGGGAGATTGGGATTGACATATATATAACAATATAAAATAGATAACTAATAAAGACCTACCTATACATAGTACAGGAAACTCTACTCAATACTCTGTAATACCTATATAGGAAAAGAATCTTAAAAAGAGTGGATATATGTATATGTATAACTGATGCACAATGATGTACATTTGAAGCTAACACAACATTGTAAATCAACTATACTCCATTTAAAATTAAAAACACATACATACACGCCAAACTTAAGCATGCCTAGTCTGTTCAGGTTGTTATAACAAAAATACCATAGACTGGGTAGATACAACAACAAACATTTATGTCTCACAGTTCTGAAGGCTGAAGTCCAAGATGAAGGTACTAGCAGATACAGAGTCTGGTGGGGACCTACTTTCTTGTTCATAAACAGCTGTCTTGTCCTGTATCCTCATTTGGTGGAAAGAGGGAGAGAAAGCTCTCTGGGGTCCCTTTATAGGGGAATAGAACCCATTCATGAGGGCTCCATTCTCATGATCTATTACTTTCTGAAGGCCCCACCTCCTAATGCCATCACATAGGAGTTATGATTTTTTCACAAGAATGTTGGGGAGACACAAACATTGAGTCCATAACACATGCCAAGTTTTCTTTTAGTAGTAAGTCCATTCTCAGATTTATTGTGGAGCAGGAAGACATATGAGAAATTTCAGTGATCAAGTTTTATTTATTTGGAAGTTGTATTTTTGTTCTCTATAGCTACCAAAACAAATTACCACAAATTTGGATGGCTTAGACAAACCTACACAGCATATTAAAAAGAAAAGACATTACTTTGCCTACCAAGGTCTGTATAGTCAAAGCTATGGCTATTCTAGTAGTCATGTATGGATGTGAGAGTTTGACCATAAAGAAGACTGAGTGCCAAAAAAATTGATGCTTTTGAACTGTGGTGTTGGAGAAGACTCTTGAGAGTCTCTTGGACTGCAAGGAAATCAAACCAGTCAATCCTAAAGGAAATCAATCCTGAATATTCATTGGAAAGACTGATGCTGAAGCTGACGCTCCAACACTTTGGCCACCTAATGCGAAGAGCCGACTCACTAGAAAAGACCCTGATACTGCCAAAGATTGAAGGCAGGAGGAGAAGGGGATGCCAGAGGACGAGATGGTTGGATGGTATCACCGACTCAATGGACATTAGTTTGAGCAAGCTCCAGGAGATGGTGAAGGACAGGGAAGCCTGGCATGCTGTAGTCCATGGGGTCACAAAGAGTCGGACATGACTGAGTGATTGAACAACAACAAAAACAGCAGAAACATATTGTCCCACAGTTTTGGAGGTTAGATGTCCAAAATCATGGTGTCAGCAGGGCTATGTGCTCTCCAAAGATTCTAGGGAAGATTCTTTCCTTGCCTCTTCCTTGTGTCCTGTGGTTGATGGCAATCTTTGTCATTCTATGGTTTGTAGATGCTTCACTCCAATGTGTGCCTCCATTGTCACATGCATTCTTCCTGTCTCTATGTCCAAATTCTCTCCTGTTATAAGGACACCAGTCAGTGGACTATAACTCATCTTAATCCAATATGACCTCACCTTAAACTGATTACATCTACAAAGACCCTTTTCATACAGTTCATAGGGTTCTCAAGGCAAGAATGATGAAGTGGTTCGCTATTCTCTTCTCCAGTAGACCACATTTTGTCAGAATTCTCCACCAAGACGTGTCCATCTTGGGTGGCCCTACACAGCATGGCTCATAGTTTCATTGAGTTAGGAGATCAAACCAGTCAATCCTAAAGGAAATCAGCCCTGAATATTCATTGGAAGGACTGATGCTGAAGCTGAAGCTCCAATACTTTGACCACCTGATGTGAAGAGTTGACTCATTAGAAAAGACCCTGATGCTGGGAAAGATTGAAGGCAGGAGAAGAAGGGGATGACAGAAGATGACATCAGTTGGGGACGCCAGTTGGATGGCATCACTGACTCAATGGACATGAGTTTGAGTACGATCTGGGAGACGGTGAGGAATAGGGAAGCCTGGCGTGCTGCAGTCCATGGGGGTCACAAAGAGTCAGACATGACTGAAGTGACTTAGCATGCACACATCCCATATATAACACTGTTTACCAATCAATCAACAAAAGGGCTCCCAGTTCAAACAAACTACCTTGAAAACAAAATTTGGCAACCAACTCATTTGAAAGTTAGGAACTTTTTATAATTTTGACCAATATTCATTTTCATCTATATTTTTCTAAGGAAAAAGCTTGGTTATTTGATACATACTATTTGTAAATACTATTAGAACTTACAATAATCCTTGAACTAAATGTTTAGCAACCAATATTAACAGACAATGATGATAATGGTAATTATGATGCTGCTGATCATGATAGCAAGAAATCTAAACAGACATTTCTAAGAATGTAGTAGCTTTCTGTTTTTATCATAAGAAGTAAAAATTTTAAGTAGATGACTGCATTCAAGTGTTTATTATTTCTTATATAACAAGTACAGATAAAGATCTGGAGCTTATGTTAAAAATAAAAAATTAACTAAAGCTCAAAATATATTCAGTAGGGAACAATAGTCTTGTAACAATGTAGGCTTTTGCAGAGCACCTTGGAGTGATGAGTCATTGTACTTGATGATCTTAAACTAGTTTACATATAATTAGAGAGGCATGGAAGTTAGGGGGCTGGTATTGTTGTTCTACATAGAAACCTAGCACCACACATCTAATAAACATTCAGAGGTTTGTATCACTATTATGTAAGAATTACAACTCTAACAGAAAAAAAATCTAGCCAGATTGTAATGATTTTTCACTTCCGTTTCTGAGTCATTTAGTGCAAATAGCAAACCAAAAATAAAAGCACAACACCAGGAAAGGAATCAAGCTAATTTCGTATTATAAATAGGTAGATACATATATACATACATATAAACATACATGTATACATATATAGATGGTTAGATACATAGATGAGACATATTGTATCTTAAGTAGGTATATGTATGTATAATTTTATAAAGTTTTGCAACATTCACAATATATTATGATATTAGAGGGTTTTTTTTAGTTTTTAATCTTTATTATTAATACTTAAATCTTCTAGAGACCATTTTTTCCCCTACAGGAACAGGACTACTATTGCCTGAATACAGACAGAATTTTACTTTAAATTATACATTAGAGGAATCTTTGGGGTTATATATTATTTCATACATACTATTCTTTTCTTCTAAAAATTAAAATCTTGAACACAATCCATGCCTCCCAAAGTCCTGTTTTCTTGTTGCCACTGCGCTATGCATATTCGGTATAACTTTACCTCACTCAGTCATGTCCAACTCCTTGCAACTCCATGGACTGTAGCCTGCCAGGCTCTTCTATTCATGGGATTCTCCAGGCAAGAATACTGGAGTGGGTAGCCATTCCCTTCTCCAAGGGACCTTTCCAACCCAGGGACCAAATCTGGGTCTCCTACATTGCAGGACATTCTTTACCATCTGGGCCACCAGGGAAGCCCAATTAGGCATCAGTTCAGTTCAGTCACTCAGCCGTGTTCGACTCTTTGCGACCCCATGAATCGCAGCACGCCAGGCCTCCCTGTCCATCACTAACTCCCAGAGTCCACCCAAACCCATGTCCATCATGTCAGTGATGCCATCCAACCATCTCATCCTCTGTCGTCCCCTTCTCCTCCTGCCTTCAATCTTTCCCAGCATCAGGGTCTTTCCAAATGAGTTAGCTCTTCACATCAAGTGGCCAAAGTTTTGGAGTTTCAGCTTCAACATCCGTCCTTCCAATGAACGCCCAGGACTGATCTTTAGGATGGACTGGTTGGATCTTCTATCAGTCCCAAGGGACTCTCAAGAGTCTTCTCCAACACCACAGTTCAAAAGCATCAATTCTTTGGCACTCAGCTTTCTTCACAGTCCAACTCTCACATCCATACATGACCACTGGAAAAACCATAGCCTTGACTAGATGAACCTTTGTTGGCAAAGTAATGTCTCTGCTTTTTAATATGCTGTCTAGGTTGGTCATAACTTTCCTTCCAAGGAGTAAGTGTCTTTTAATTTCATGGCTACAATCACCATCTGCAGTGATTTTGGAGCCCAGAAAAATAAATTCAGCCAGTTTCCACTGTTTCCCCATCTATTTGCCATGAAGTGATGGGACCGGATGCCTATCTTAGTTTTCTGAATGTTGAGCTTTAAGCCAACTTTTTCACTCTCCTCTTTCATGCTCATCAAGAGGCTCTTTAGTTCTTCTTCACTTTCTGCCATAAGGGTGGTGGCATTTGCATATCTGAGGTTATTGATATTTCTCTTGGCAATCTTGATTCCATAACCTTGCTTAATTCTGCTATCTGACTGTCCCTCTTTAACGTAAGTACTGCAGTCCTTTCTACTTCAAACCTTTATTCTTCAGTCTCTAATCCTGGCATCCCATATCCCTACTGTTTTTTCTTGGGATTTGCTCCCATTGAGACCTGATTCTTTCAGGCTCAACTGGTGACTCTTTCAATGGAAGAGAATGGTGAGTAAGCCCTTAACAAAGGAGAAAACAAAACAAAATCCCTCTTCTTTACCAGATCATATCATTGCAAGATTTGAACTTATGAAGCATTACTTGCTTACCCTCCCTTCTTGCCATTTCTTTATCAGAACCTAGGAACCCAATCACAGTTATATCCCAAAGAGCTGGGAAACTTTCCTCCTAGGCTTTTTGGACAGTAGTGCTCATACCCTTGTCACTAGGCTATGCAACATATTCTGTTTCCTCCATCCCTGTCTTGAACCTACTAAAGGAGCCTTTGATGCATAGATGAGCTTATAAAAACCTCTCTGCCCCATGAATCCTATAAAATAGCCAAAGATCCAGAAATGTGTGCCTATTTCTCCTTAAATCCCTGAACATTCAATGGTTCTATCTCAAATACCAATTCTGTATGATTCCTAAAGTCCATAAAAATATCTGCCTTTTTTCCACAGAAACCTTCTGTTGCTTTTCCTGTAACCTACCAAATCTGCAGGCACTGACTCCAATAAAATATCCTTCCTCCACAGAATCCATGAATCAAGCCTCAGCCAGATTTCCTAACCCACAGGGGCTAGAATGCCTGCTTATGTCTGGAATTATGCTTTTTTCACTGGAATGAAAGAGGAGGTAGAATGCTTTGGTGAGTTGGTCAAGTTCATAAAAATCAGTACACATCAGGAACATAAGGAAGCTCAGAAATTTTTAAGAAACAATCAACTAAGATTTCATGCTCTACTGAGTAGCAATAATGGAACTATGTTTCTTTGGATCCCTTAGATGTAAGAGAGCATGAATCCACACGGAAGGAGAAATTGTCTAGGATGGTCAAATCACAAAAAAGACATGATAGTACTAGAGCTCCCCACTCTATGAGCCTCAACCCCCAGCAAGATCTAACAGTTACTAAATTCAGATGCAGTTATCATTGAGCAAGCAGCCCAGAGATCAACATTTCAAATGAATAATCAATGAATGATTTCAATTAAAGTATTCTAAAAAGATGTGAAGTGGCTTAATATTGAAAATATACACCCTCTAAATGTAGTCCTATATGTAGATAAGATATACCATTGTTAAAGTGAAGAAATAAAATCGATTAGTGATATTAAGCTAGAGGAATCGTTACCAGTGGTTGCCATGTTCAAGCTCACAGTTCTGACCACTTGCCTTAGTGTGATGAATGAGGCTGATAATGGAAGAATTATATTCACCACTAGGCATTATATTCATGAGATTGATGCGGTAGCGACTTTTCTCACTTGGAAAATTAAATTTGCTGAATTAACAGCCACCAGCCTATTGGAAGCATAGTGTAGAAGGGCATTACTTATAAGAACAAATATGACATAATAACAACTAATGGCTCTACACATGGTATAGAAACAGATTTCCTTTTTTAATTCATCTCTCCCTGCTAATGAAACTGAAGATGATACGTATTGTTTCTTGTCAACACCACTGAGGCTGTTTTTGCCATATGCAAAAAGACTAATAAATAAATTTAAATGAGCTAGAGCATCACTTGATAAAAACATCTAAAAACACTAAGATTATACCAACATGGGATAACCATGATCCCCAAAAAAGATGTCTTAGGTAAATATACAACCAGAAGCTCAGTATGCACATTTCCATACTCAAAAGCACAATGAGGCAAAAGTCCCTTTGATAGTCTTGAAATCAATAACAGAATTTGCACATAAACAGGGCTTATTATGTATAAGTTTAATATATAATAAAGACCATTAATCAGTCCAGAAAAGAAATAATACACAATAAATAACGGTGTGATAAATTTGTATCTGTATCTCATAAATAAATGTCAGATGGATAACAGGGTTATATGCACAAAATGAACATTATAATGCCCAGAGGAAAATATTATTATAAGTAAAAAATGTACATTGGGAAAAAGTCATGGAAGTCATCTTGAAAATCATGAGAGAGTTTTTAAAGTAATGGATTGTTACATCTTTTTTCTTTTTTAAAAAACTCAGCATGGCAAAATATAAATAACATAAAATTTACCATTTTAACCATTTTCAAGTATACAAGTCAGTGGAATTGAGTACATTCACAATGTTATGTAAATACCACCACTGTTTCCAGAACTTTCTCATTATCTCAAATAGAAACTCTACTCATTAAGCAACAACTGCTTTTCTAATGCTTTTCTTCTCTCATTGCAGTCCCTGGTAACCTCTATTTGATACTTTTGGCTCTATGAATCTGCTTATTCTATCTAGCTTATATATGTGAAATCGTATAATATTTACTTTTTTGTCTGGCTTATTTCACTGAGCATGTTGTTTTCAAGATTCATCCATGTTAGAGTATGTGTCAGAATTTCATTCATTTTATAGCTGAATAATATTCCATATTATGTACATTTCGAATTTTGTTTATTCATCTGTTGATGGACATTTGGATTGTTTCCACCTTTTGGCTACTGTGAATAATGCTGCTATACATCGGTGTACATATAACTATTTGAGTCCCTGGGTTTTTTACTTTTTAATAAATTTATTTATTTGGCCATGTTGGGTCTTAGTTGTGGCATATAGGATCTTTTTTTTTTTAATTTTTTAACTTTACAATATTGTATTGGTTTTGCCATATATCAACATGAATCCACCACAGGTATACACGTGTTCCCCATCCTGAACCCTCCTCCCTCCTCCCTTCCTGTACCATCCCTCTGAGTCATCCCAGTGCACCAGCCCCAAGCATCCAGTATCGTGCATCGAACCTAGACTGGCAACTCATTTCATATATATTATACATGTTTCAATGCCATTCTCCCAAATCATCCCACCCTCTCCCTCTCTCACAGTCCTTGATCTTTGTTACAGCATGCAGGATCTTTAGTTGTGGAATGCAGGATCTAGTTCCCTGACCAGAGAATTGACCTGGACCTCTGCATTGGGAGCAGGAACTCTGGGAAGTCCTAAGTCCCTCTTTTAATTATTTCTGGTATATACCTGGGAGTGGAATTGCTAGCTCATATGGTAGGTAACTCTATGTTTAACTTTTTGAGGACCACCAACTATTTTTTCACCATAATGTCTTTCTGTTATCTGTTTAATCTCTGCAACGTCTGAACATGCATGCATGCATGCGTGCATGCTCAGTCATGTCCAACTCTTTGCGACCCCATGGACTATAGCCTGCCAGGTTCCTCTGTCCATGGGGTTTTCCCAGCAAAAATACCAGATTCTTTACCACTGAGCCACCTGGGAACATAGGTACCTGTTTTTTATGTTTCAACACATTTTTTCAATTTTTTATTGTTGTAAAATATATATACATATACAACAAAGTTTATTATCTTAACTACTTTTAAGTATAGAGTTTCAGTGGTATTAGGTAACTCATACTGTTATACAGCCATTACCATCATCTATCTCCCAAACTCTTTTCATCTTACAATTCTTTAACTGCCCTATAACATTATACAATAACTGCCCATGCCTCCCTCTCCATAGCCCTTGGCAAGAACAATTTTGCTTTATTTTTTTTTTTCAAATCTCCCTCACCCTTTAGCTTCTGGTACCAGATTCTTTACCACTGAGCCACCTGGGAACATAGGTACCTGTTTTTTATGTTTCAACACATTTTTTTCAATTTTTTATTGTTGTAAAATATATATACATATACAACAAAGTTTATTATCTTAACTACTTTTAAGTATAGAGTTTCAGTGGCATTAGGTAACTCATACTGTTATACAGCCATTACCATCATCTATCTCCCAAACTCTTTTCATCTTACAATTCTTTAACTGCCCTATAACATTATACAATAATTGCCTATGCCTCCCTCTCCATAGCCCTTGGCAAGAACAATTTTGCTTTATTTTTTTTTCAAATCTCCCTCACCCTTTAGCTTCTGGTAAGTGACTTAGCTGGAGAAGGCAATGGTACCCCACTCCAGTGCTCTTGCCTGGAAAATCCCATGGATGGAGGAGCCTGGAAGGCTGTGGTCCATGGGGTCGCTGAGGGTCAGACACGACTGAGAGACTTCACTTTCACTTTTCACTTTCATGCATTGGAGAAGGAAATGGCAACCCACTCCAGTGTTCTTGCCTGGAGAATCCCAGGGACGGCGGAGCCTGGTGGGCTGCCATCTATGGGGTCGCACAGAGTTGAACACAACTGAAGTGACTTAGCAGCAGCAACGAGTGACTTAGCAGCAGCAGCAGCAGCAGCAACCATCATACTATTCCCTGTTAGTATAAGTTCAGCATTTTGTGTTTGTTGTTGGCTTTTTGTTTTTTTGACTCCTCATATAAGTGAGACCATGCAAGATTTGTCTTTCTGTGTCTGGCTTACTTCACTTAGCATAATATCCTCCAGTTTCATCCATGTTGTTGTAAATGACAGAATTTCCTTCTTTCTTAAGGCTGAATAATATTCCATTGTGCATGCTCAGTCACTTAAGTCATGTCTGACTCTGCGACCCCAGGGACTATAGCTTCAGTCCATGATATTCTCCAGGCAAGAATACCAGAGTGGGTTGGCACACCCTTCTCCAGGGGATTTTCTTGATCCAGGTATTGAATCTGCATCTTCTGCATTGCAGGTGAATTCTTTATTGACTGAGCCACCAGGGAAGCCATATATACATATATATATCTCTCACATTTTCTTAATCCATTCATCAATCAACAAGCATTTGATTATTTCCATAATTTAGCTCTTGTGAATAATGCTGCAAAGAACATGAGAGTGCAGATATCTCTTAGAGATACTAATTTCATTTCCTTTGTTTATACACCTAAGTGGAATTGTGAACCATATTGTAGTTCTACTTTTAATTTTTTGAGGAAATTTTACACTGTTTTGCATAGTGACTGTACCAATTTATTTCCTACCAACAATGTACAAGGATTACCTTTCCCACAAACCTACAGTTACCAAGGGAGAAGGGGAGAGGGATAAATTGGGAGACTGGGATTGACATATATACACTACTATACATAAAACAGATAACTAATAAAGATCTATTGTATAGCACCGGGACCTCAATATTCTATAATGATCTACATGGGGAAAAATCTAGAAAGAGTGGATATATGTATAACTGATTCACTTTGTTGTTGTTGTTCAGTCGCTCAGTTGTGTCCGACTCTTTGTGACCCCGTGGACTGCAGGACGCCAGGCTTCCCTGTCCTTCACCATCTCTCGGATCTTGCTCAAATTCAGGCCCATTGAGTCGGTGATGCCATCCAACCATCTTGTCCTCTGTCATCCCCTTTTCCCCCTGCCTTCAGTCTTTCCCAGCATATCAGGGTCTTTTCTAATGAGGTGGCTCTTCGCATCAAGGTAGCCAAAGTATCAGAGCTTCAGCTTCAGCATCAGTCCTTCCAGTGAATATTCAGGATTGATTCACTTTGCTGTACAGCAGAAACTAACACAACATTGTAAATCAACTATACTCCAATAAAAATTAGCTTAAAAAAAGGATTCATTTCCCCTACGTTCTTGTAAACACTTGCTATCTTTTAACTTATCCTAACACATACTTATCCTTATTATCTTAATACATCCTAACAGGTGTAAGATGATATCTCATTGTGGTTTTGATTTGTATTGTCCAGATAATTAGTGATATTGAGCATCTTTTCATGTACGTATGGACCATTTATATGTCTTCTTTGGGAAAGGGCCAAGAAACAGGTTCTTAAGTAAACCGGATTTGACTAGAGGACTTGGACTCTGAAAGAGGGCACCTTCTGCTTTTTCCTCACCTACAAAGGATTTTTCCTCATTTCCTACAAAGGATTACCTTTCCCACAAACAAGGGAGAAGGGGAAGGGGATAAATTGGGAGACTGGGATTGACATATACACACTACTATATATAAAATGGGCTTCCCTGATAGCTCAGTTGGTAAAGAATCCGCTTACAATGCAGAAGACCCCGGTTTGATTCCTGGGTCAGGAAGATCTGCAGGAGAAGGGAAAGGCTACCCACTCCAGCATTCTTGGGCTTCCCTTGTGGCTCAGCTGGTAAAGAATCCGCCAGCAATGTGGGAGACCTGGGTTCGATCCCTGGGTAGGGAAGAGCCCCAGGAGAAGGGAAAGGCTACCCACTCCAGTATTCTGGCCTGGAGAAATCCATGCACTGTATAGTCCATGGGGTCTCAAGAGTCAGATGCGACTTGCACTTTCCCTTTTACTTTCATATATAAAATAGATAACTAATAAGGATATATCATATAGCACTGTGATAGAACCATATTCTAATCAGGTTGTTTGGTTTTTGCTATTGAATTATAAAGAGTTCCTTATACACTGGGTTATTAACCCCTTATCAGATATATGGTTTGCAAATAGTTTCTTCCATTCCACTGGCTGCTTTTTCAATTTGCTGATTCCATATAATCTAAAAGTGCAAACTGACCCCACTGTACCACGCTAAGAGTGTTTGCCTGGACTTCCCTACCCTCATATTGACATTCTCCCAAACGGATCTTCTTTTCAGAGACTCAATGAAAGAAGAAGGAAATGAACCTACAGGTGAGGGAAGAGCAGAAGATGGCCTCTTCTGAGTCCAAGGCCTCTAGTCAAAATCCGGTTTACTTAAGAACCTGTTTCTTGACGCAGGCCCGTATCCCAGCCAAGACAAATCCAAGTCTTCATCTTCTGCTTCCTTGGGTCCAGGGTGACTTTATGCAGCACTGGCTCAGTGGCTCTGAGACTTAGGATACGAGACACCTGCTTGGCTCTGTCTGTTCTGTCTGTGGGTGTAAGCAGTGGGGGTTATCTCTTTTCCCCCGGAGTCTCTGTGTGTGATTCTTAGCCCTGTCAGTGTTTTACTCAAGTCTGTTCATTCATGCAAATTGAACAGATAAGATCTGTGCATATGTGTGTAAACTATACCTACAAATTTAAAACTATAAAACAACAACAACCTCAAGTGGAGTGGGTGAAGTAAATGGGAAGTAGGTGGAGTCAGATAACCAAAAATGGCAGAAACTGACAAGTATTGAAGCTGGGAGATGGGTACATAAAGGGGGTCATTATAGTCTGTTTTTTTAATATATATTTGAAATTTACCTTAATAAAAAGTTTTGTTTTTTTTTAAAGTTTTTAAAAATTAGAAGATAAATACAAGTGGAGAAAATACTCATAGCAAAATAAAAAAATATGAAAATATGACTGATGAGTCAGTATATCAAGAGCATGCATAGATTAATAAGAAAAACCCTAAAATTTCAACACACAGATAATAAATGGCATGGATATTTAATTCACAAAAGCAGAAATGCAGAAGACTAACAATAAGGGGTTATATGTTAAACTCCACTTATGATCAAAAAGTAGAAATTTGAGATGTTTTTTGCCTATCCACTTAGTAATAATTTTTTTAATGCTCAATTCTACTTCACTCCTACCAGAGTTAGAAGAAAACAAATTAACAGACGAATGAGACTTGATGATATGATCAAAGGGGAAAATAGTTAAGGGATTTCTCTGGCAAACAGAAAAACTGCAACAGGGAATTACCTTTTCTCATACCCCAAGCCGGTCTGTTCCAACCCCCAGTGCCAGGTCGCTCACCTCCATTAAAGTGTGTTCTGGACTATATCTTTCAAATCTATAAAACTACCAAGCTTTATTGTTGCTGTGTTACACCTAAACTTTAGTTCTCCATACTCTTTGCCCTTATTCCCTGATGTCATATTTCCCCATATTTTACATGAAGTCCCTAACCTCTGCTGTTGATTCTTCTGAACTTGACTCTGCTTCCTACTGACATGATATATGTTAAACTTCCTTATATTTAGTAGAATTCCCACTCTCAGCCCCCTCAGCACAAGGTGATATGTTTTTATTCAAATTAGTGGAATCATATAAAGATGATATGGCATTATCTATACCATAAGATAATGAAAGTAGCTAATTTCATTATATGCTTCCTACAATCCAGGCAATCATAAGTGCTTTACATACTTTACATACATAATTCAAATGAGACCTCATAACCTCTTATGTGGGTGGGTAGTAGTATTTTTATTTTGCCTGTGAGGGAGATGTTAAGTGACTCACCAGCCTCACAAAGCTGCTGATTCCAGCCAAGTTGATTCGACTCCAACACACACTCTACTGCCTCCCTGGGCCTTTTATTACGTAGAACACATCATGAAGACCGTGATTTGACCTACAGAATAAATCCCTATTATAATAAACAAGGTAAAGACAAAGTCCTACTGTATTTGTGGCAGCTAGCCAGGAAAGTCAAGCACTTCCTGGGAAACAAGTTGCTACTGAAGTAAATAGAGCCTGATATTATTTTTTATAAACCATTATTTTCTATGACTTTTCTAGTAATATGAATTGACAGATATAAAAACAAAAACAAACCAAAATCCCCATCATACCATCACATAACACTGAAAGGCACTGACTGACAGGAAAATACAATACTGTATTTACATAAAACCAGGTATTAGTATGCCAGGATACTGAGTGGAACTTTTCCTGTGGCCCAGAACCGACACGCATCTACAGATGAAATCTACAGGCACTGACTCTCCGTATTGAAAGGGGCAGAAACCTTTCCTCGAGGCTTCCTAATAAACAAAACCCACACTACAACTGAGAGCCATCCACCAACCCTCACATTCTTCCTAGCTCCTATAAGAAGCCTGGGCAAGGAGGAGTGATCAGAGTTCCCAGCCTTGTGTTTGTCAGGGGGAGGGGCATGTGCTGCTGCAAGAGAACTCCAAGCAGAGTGGAGAGCATCTTGCAGAAAGGGAGATGGCTGGCATCTCACTGTGCCATGAGTAGAGCAGAGGGAAGCCTGGCGAGAGAGTTCTGGGGAGGACTTCGCCTGAAGACGGGTGTGTGTAATTGAACACAGACTTGTACTCACTTCTCACTGTAGATTTATGAAGGCAAAAGGCTTCCTGGAGTAGCACTGTAACAGCACACTGAGAAGTGGGGTAGCAATCCTGGGAAGAAAGGACGTGTGGCACCTCCACCCCAGTTTCATGACAGAACGTGTGGAAGAAAAGCTCGGTGGTTTCCATCGGTCCACAGGAGCACTCTAGAACAGATGAGAGTCAAAGAGACTAAAAGGACTAACCAGAACAAAAGACTTGACACTCTACCAGAGAGCCGTGGAGTAGGAAATGGCAACCTGCTCCAGTATTCTTGAGCGCCAGGGACAGAGAACCCTGGCAGGCTACAGTCCATGGGGTTGCAAAGAATCAAAAACATTGAGTGACTGAGCACACTACCAGAGACAGGACCGGAAATAGGGTCTACAGGAGGGCTAGCCTCTCCAAGGAAGTCCTCGTTGACAAAGTGGACCAGGCTGGCCTAAACAAGAAACCATCATGTAGAGATCATTACATCAGCAGAAGTTGCCATAAGCAATAAGATCAAAGGGATCAGAGTGAGCATACACACCTTCCCACAACTGGCAGGTGGTCAAGTATACAGAACTATTGTTACATCTATCCAAAAGCACTTGCCCTAATCCTAGATGGTCCACATGACAGAGAGAAAAAGAGAAGAAACTCTCTCTCTCTCTCTCTCTCTCTCTCTGCCCTTTGCCTTCTCTACCGCTCTCTTTCTCCAATCCCTCTTCCAGCCCACTTTTTAGGTCCCTTAAGCAATGGCTGGGGGAAAGTTATAAATTGGACATGATACTACAGTTCTAAACTGTATTAAACTAAGCTTATGCATCAAAAATTATCATAATGTTTTGATACTTACCTAAGGTGTCATGGAAGGGTAAAAAAGATTTCTACAGAGTTTAGTAGAAAGAACTGATGAAAACAGGTAAAGTGCTTAATATATCCCATCTGTATTGTTGATGAACAGAGCATCTTACCTCATGACGTACCAGAAGAACTGTCAGATCCTTACCATTTGAGAACACAAGATGCATGATGACTGAGGGACTCCAGTACCTAACATTAGTTTTTCAATCTTCTTGTTTAAAAAAAAGAATCATTTAACACAATTTGCCTCCCATGGCATTCTATCAGGGCACCAGAAGTTTAAAAAAATCATGTCAAATTAAAGACATAAGTCACATTTTTACACATCAGATAAACCTGAGATGGGACCTTCAGCCCCTTTCTCTGTGAGTCATTTTAATACTACAGAAAGCTGTGACCCTGTGTTTCCAGCAGGACCAGTCATGCAGCTCTGCTGTGCAGATGAGTCATAAGAAACCTGGCTAACCGTACTCTGACATCCTCAAGCTACCTCCCTGGAAGCTGGCCATTTTATTTCCACTCTCTTCCCACCCCACACCCCCACTATATTTCTTCCCAGAAGCCATCTTTATCTGAATTAATGTGACAAGAATAACCAGCCTGTCACCCCATGGAAAGGATAAGAAGACTTTCAAAAATCACTGTAACTACAAAGTGCTTCCACTATATGATTCCTACTTTAAAAAGTAAAATAGTCTTTTTTTCCTCCACCAGAAAGTGGTCCAGATTCTCAGCAGTCTCCAGTCTCAGTTTGGTACCATAACTGCCATAAATAAATTTCTTACGCACTAAAACCAGTTTTGCCCTTTTCCCAGGAGGCTTTTGTAAAGCTCAACATAAATTCAGCTATCTCATATGATGCAATTGTGATTTAGAAAAAGCCAAGACCATCATCAATACACAGTTCCATCCTCCCACACCAACAGCCCAATCTAACTGCCGCCAAGTCCCCAAACCCTGAAACTCCCACCCACAAGCTGCCAAACCCTCTGGTTGCCCTATCACTGGCAGATGCTACAATGCTCTGTCAGTAAAAGGTTTGTGAGAAACTGAAAAGTGTACAAAATCAAACAGAATGCAAAGACATTTTTACTGAATTCAGGATTCTGGAATACTTAATGCTTAAGAATTAAGACATATCTGGGGATCAATACCCTGTGATTCTCTATTTGATCAACTCCAAAATGGCTACTCCCTGCTGACCCTAAAAGGAATAGGAGATGGCAGTTTGCATAAACTTTGAACATCCCCCGTAAGAAGCATCGCGTACATACAACTCTGTAAATATAAATATTTCAATCCTGAGGAGTTTGTGTGTGCCAAGGTCACCATTTCCATGTTGAAGTAATATGATGAACACTCAGAAGTGAGCAAAGTTATTCCACTAAGGAATTTACATGCACTGCATTGAGCTGTGTCCAGGGCCACTGACTTAGTGACACAATGAGCTGAAATGTCATAACCACAGTTAGGTTATTCCTAGAGAGCTCACTAAGGTCCTTCACCAAATCGTGTAATTTTTATTTGAATCTGGGAAGCAATCCTGAGACACTCAGTCCCTCATCTCACATAAGGGAAGACTGAGGCCCAGGACATTTGTGTCAAACAACTCAGAGAGCAAAATACTACAATCTAGGCACTGTGATTCCTAGCCCTGGGCTCTTTGCATTCCTTTTTTCTGTTACCCAGCCTAATAAAAACCCATTGTTCTCACAAACACTTTCCCCATCCAAGTCTCACCTCTATGCTACGACCCATGTGCTCCAAGTCTCCAAAACTGCTTCTGTGACTGCTTGAGCTGAACCTCTTCTTCCCATTTTTAACTCAACCCCTCTTAGTAGCACTGTCCTTTCCCTATGACCATGCCCCTAAACCTTGGTCTACTTGTCTTTTCCAATGACTACCTCCTGTTCCAGATTTCACTCCACCAAGTCCCAGGACTCTCTTTTCTAATTCCTAAGCCCAGGCATCCTTCAGTCAATTCTTACTCTGAGACCTCATATCCTGAAAGAGCATATTCGTTTTCTATTGTATCAGTATTCTGTTGTGATATAACAGATGACTGTGAAGTCAACGATTTAAAACAACACACATCTATTATGGTAGAGTAGTATTGGTCAGACATTCTGACATAGGTCTCACTGGATTGAATTCAAGATGCATTCTCTTCTGAAAGTTTTGGAGAGAATTCGTTTACTGGCTTTTTCCATCTTCTAGAAGTCTCCCACATTCACCAACTCATGGATTCCTCCTCCATGTTCAGAATCAGCAATGTAGTACCTCTCTGATCCTGCTTCCATCATCGTATCTCTTTCCCTGACTCCCCTCTTCTTCCCCTCTCCTCCACTTTTAAGGACAACTGTGATTGCACTGGGCCAATCAGAATAGCGCAGGATAACCCTTCTTTTTCAAGGTCAGCTGATTAGCAACCTGAATTCCATCTACAACTTTAATTCCCCTTTGCCACATAACCTAACATATTCATGGGTTCTGGGGTAAAGGACATGAACATCTTTGAGGGATCATTAATCTTTCCTCTTCCCTTCAGCACCTTCTTCTCATCCTTTGACACCCCTCAGCTGATATAGAGAAAAATGGAGTCTAAATTGACTGAGTCCCCAAGTGATTACTGGAGCATGTAGGGTAAGATGGGCCCAGTGGTCATTTGGGGATCCTTTCCTCAGAGACCTGGGAGGGACACTGACCCCCTGGCTACAGCGTTGTATTCTACAACACTCCGTCCTCAGAGCTACAGAGGACTGAGCCTAGATGGAAAAGATAAGGACCTGGCATGGAATCCAAGAACCCAGGGAGACCAGCACACACAGTGCTATTACTAAGCATGGCCTTGGTGCTGATCAAACACAACATAAACACACAAGGCACTGAATGTGTGGGTTGAGCCTTCAACTGAAAATTCCTTGGAAATAGACTTTGTGGTCAAAATTATGAAAATCATTGCATTGTCAGGTAATCTACATTTACATTTTACGTTAGGAAATCTGCATTTTGCTTTAGGGGAAAAAAAAACAACTCAGACAATTATGGAAGACATTATATAAGGAAATTAGTCCTACAGAGTCCTATTAACAACCTCATAAAGACTTATTTTTTTAATTTTGAAATAATTAAATATTCATAGGATGTTACAAAGATAGAACAGAGAAGTATAGTGTGCCCATCACCCAGTTTCCCCTAGGGGTTGTATCTTACATAATTACAGTTTAATATCAAAACCAGGAAACTGACATTTGTGCAATATGTGTTTATAGTTCTCTGTCATGAGATTTACATTTTAAAAACATAACTAGACAAATGGATATGTCTGTGTCCACCGCTCAGTCAGAATCCTACAAAATGTCAGCAGCACTTCATGGGACTTAAGGACTCGCCTACCAACAGGCCTGGGTTGGATGACTTCTAAGAATCTACATAACCTCTAAGATAAAGTATGCAGTGAAGCACAGAAAGCTTGACAAGGGCCTACATCAGCAAGGTGAAACAACAGGGAACTCTCAGTCCGCCAGGCATACCTGCTGAAATGAGAAAATTCTCTTGAAACATTTTCAAATGATTTACACTCAGTGTAAAGGGAACTGTCCAACAACTTCAAAGATGCCAGTCATCTCTGAGAAGAAAAATAGGAAAGCTGACTGAAATACCACCCCAAAGTCTTACTTTTCTCCACCCCAGGCATGAACTCAATAAAAATCCTCTGAATCAGTCCCACAAAGTATTACAGAATGTTAGACTTATAATGGCCCATAGAAACTTCCTAGTTTGCTCCAATCTTTAAATTTACAGATGAAAAAAACTGAGACCTAGGATAGGGAGAGGACTGCTAAGTCACACAGCTAATTAGTAGTTGTGTCAAGATTAGAACCTGAGTCCTCTACCTCCCAAACTGGCACATTTTCTAGTATTCACATTATCTACCTTCAAACACATGCTCCTGAAATTTCAACATGATTTTAATAAAGGGAATAACATGATCAGAAGAGTAATTCTACATGGAATGACTATCAGTGGGGCAGAATTTGATAGGAGGAGACCAGGAAAAAGGCTGTTGGAATATAACAAAGACTTATATATCTTGGTGGCTTCAACTAAACTGAAGGCAATAAAAGTGGAAAGAAGCACAAGAATTCAAGATATATGTTGGAAGTACAGTCAGGATCAGCTGAACTTGTCATCTGGGTCACCAATAACAAATTTCTGATCATGAAAAATACCAAAGTGAGTAACCTATTTGCCAGGGGATGCAGGGGTGGGGGGTTATACTTGTACACTTGGCCTCATTGTCACTGCTGTTATTAGGACCCAGTAGCAGCTACTTAGTTCAGATGGTCCCATTTGTCTTGGCAAGCAGCACCTACCTGGCTCACACATTTATAGACCCAGCTTCCCCCATGCACTCAGACAGCTTCCTAACTAGAAAACTGATACACAGACTACACTACAGGATTAGGTTTAATCAGACACTGGATTTGGGGCACTGGCATCCTTGTCTGAGGCAGATGAGCTCTGTCTCATCTGCCTGTAAGTACTTCTACTTACAGGTTGAAGTCAGCCCAGATTGAGTGGCACATGAAGAGCTTCCTACCCTCTGTGCCCAGAAAGGCAAAGCAACAGCAATCTTGATGCTGGTATAAACTTCAAATAAAACCTGAATCATCCAAACATTCAGCACACAGCTGGTTCAGGAATCTACCCATGCTACCCAAGATCCTCTGGTTTCCTTCAGGAGCTGCAGACCCAACCAGTTCACTGGGGGAGCCTGACCTCTTGACCCTTTCCTGAGACTGGTTTTCTACACCTCTCACACGTTTCCCACACTCCTCCCGGGCTTGTAACTCAGACACATAGACACCAAGCACAATTATTGACCCAAAGATCTGCTGTTGCTCTCTGTATGTTTCTCTTGGATTGGACACCAGATCACACGCAAGTTGGTTTTGTCACATTCCTCCATGCTTAGCTTTGGTCTTCCCATTAAAAAAAGTCTGCCTTGTTTTTTACTTTATGGTGGTAGAAGGAAAAGAGAATGGGCAGCTCTCAAGCAGTGCTCATTGAGATGCAAATCCATGCAACCACTCTGAAGAGAAATTTGGCAAACATCTGAAAGAGTTAATGATGCACATATCCTGTAATCCTTTTCCTAGGTATACACCCAAGAGACATGGATAACAGGACCACCAAAAAAATCATGGAAGGTTATTCAGATCCACTTTATTTTACAGCAAAACTGTAAATAACTCAAATGCCTAACACAAAAAAATAGATAAACTGTGGGATAGTTATAAATAGACCAGGAATTTAAAGGAAACTTACTAATATATACAATACGAGTGAATCTCAAAAATATTATGTTCAGCAAAACAATCTAGACCCAAAAGCTAATATTGGTTATTCCACTTATAAGAAGTTTAAGAAAGAGCAAAACCAAATCTAGCTCAAAATAGTAATTATCTGTGATGGGATATACAGATGGGGCTATGGACTGAAAAAGCACATGGGAGAGCTCTCTGGGGTGTTAGAAATATTCTTTATTTTGCTCACTGCTGTAATGGCATATAGCTAACTATTGATTTGGGTTTCATAGCGGTAAAATATACATATAATGAAATGCCTAAAAGTGTACAACTGATGAGTCTTGATAAATGTATATCCATGTAACTACCACACCAGTCAAGATATTGAGCATTTCTATCACTCCAGAAAGTTACCATATACCCTCCCAGGCAACTACTGTTCTTATTTCTATCACCATAAATTTTCCCCCTCTATAACTTTATATAAAGAGAATAATTCAGTATGTTATTTTGTGTCTGGCTCCTTTCACTCAGCATGATCTTTGGGGGGATTGGCTCTTATTGCTGGATGTATCAGTTGTCCATTCTTTTTACTTGCTGAGCAGTATTCTTTTATCTGAATTATACCCTAATTTATCCTGGATGGATATTTGGGTTCTTTCCAGCTTGGGACTAGCATAAAGTTGTTGTGAACATTCTTTTGCATGCCCTTTTGTGGGCATACGTTTTCATGTCTTCTGGAGAAATACCTAGAAGTGGAATTTCTGAGCCACAGCACAGATACATGATTAATTTTTCAAGAAACTGTCAATTTTTTCCCAAAATGATTGTGATTTTGTACTCTATCAGCAGTTTTCCCACATTCTCACCAACAGTTGTAGCTGTCTTATCTTTTTAAAGTTAGCCATTATAATGAATATAAAACAGTATCTCACTGTAATTTTAATTAGCATTTTCTCAGATCAATGGTAATAAGCAATTTAATGTGCTTATTAGCTATTTGTACACATTCCTTTGTGAACTACCTGCTCAAGTCTTTTGCCCATTTTATATTAGATCACTTGTCTATTGATTTTCAGGAGATAGTTTATTATAAACATTTTCTCCTAGTCTGTGTCTTCCCTCTTCATTTTTTATTGTGGTAACTTTTAATGAGCAAAAGTTTTGAGTTCCAATAGATCTATTTTTTCCTTCCTGTTTAATGCTATTTATGCTCTCTCCAGGAAATCTTTGTCTAACCCAAGCATGTATTTTCTTCTAGAAACTTTATAATTTTTGATTTTACATGTGTGTCGATGATCTACTTAAGTATTTTGATTTTTGGTGTTATAAAGAATTCTTAATTGCATTTTCCAATTGCTTACAACTGATCTATAAAAATATAATTGACTTTTTTCTGTGGTCTTTCTAAATTCATTTTTAAGTATCAGTAGTGGTTTTGCAGATCCCTTAAGATTTTCTATGTACAGAATTACACCCTTTACGGGCTTTGTATCTTATACTTCTCTTTCTTGCCTCATTGCAATGGCCAGCAGCTCCAATGAAGTATTATCAATAAAAACAATCAGTAAGGAAGGACATCCATACTTTGTTCTCAATCATGGGGGAAGGCTTTCAATATTTCAGTGTTAAATGTGAGGCTGCTACAGGAGCTTTATAGATGCTCTTTATCGAGTTAAAGAAATTTCAATTCCTGATTTGCTGAATTAAAAATTACTGAATCTTGTGAAATATCCTTTCTGTATTTATTGAAAGGATTATATGGGTTGTCTTCCTTGTTATGTTAAAAGGTGATATAATTTTGGGGTTAAGCAATTTTGTTTCCTGGGACTAAACCCCACTTGACCATGATGCATTAACCTTTTCATACAGTCCTGGATTCAACCTGATGATATTCCTTTAAGGATTTTTATTTCTGTCTTAGTTACAGCTGCTATAAAAGAATACCATATACTGGTGACTTTAAGCAACAAACATTTATTTCTCGCAGTTCTGAAACCTGTGAAGTCCAAGATCAAGACACCAGTAGATTCAGTGTGTGCCCTCTTCCAGGTTGCAGGCTGCTGACCTCTCCATCATATTAAGGGTTAGGACTTCAACATATGAATTTTGGAGGGACACAAACACTGTCTATTGCAGTGTCTATGATCTCAGGAATACTGATCAGCAATTTTCTTCTTTTGAAGTATTTTTCTCAGGTTTTGGTATCTGGGTAATGCTCGCCTCATAAAATGAGTTAAGAAACGTTCCCTCTGTCTCTATTTTCTGATTTGTTTAACATTCATATTACTGCTTACTGTTTGATAGTATTCACCAGAGAGACCATCTGGACTTATAGCTTTCTTCACAGGAAGGTTTTTTTATCACAAATTCAAAATTTTAAATATAGGGCTATTCAGATTTTCTATTCCATCCTGTATTAGCTTTAGTAAGTTGTGTTTTAAAGGAATTTGAAAACATCTCATTTCTTGAATTTATTGGCATAAAGTGTCCATAATATTTATTAATCTTTTAATGTCAGTATGATCTATTCCTCTTTCGTTCATAATTATGGTAATTTCTGTTTTCTCTCCTTATCAGTAATGCTAAGAGTTCCTCAATTTTATTTTACTTTCAAAGGACAATCTTTTGGCTTTGTTAATTTTCTTCATTAATTGTCTCTTTTTTTTCTATTTCTGATTTCTGTTCTTTATTGACTTCTTTGGGGTTTAATTGGTCTTCTTTTTCTAATTTCTTCTGGAGGTTTGGAAACAGAGCAGGCTGTGAACAAGATTTATGTATGAAGGACACCAAATTCAAGCCTGGGTATCAGTTTCTCTTGAAGTCTTGGAGATGACCTTCAAGTGGTAGACAGATACACACAATACGTGGGCTCTAATAATGACATAAGTTCTTCATCTTTGGACACAAGTTGAGTGTTTCTGCATACTGCAGTACATCATTTGTAATCAGGACCAATCAAAGTCCTGAAGGCCCAGGTTCACTGCTTTGAACATGTCTGGACAGTCTACTGGTACATCGTCATGACCCTAAGATTAACATGAGTATGGACTTTCAGGCAAGCATAAAGTCCTAAAAGTTTAAGCCTCTTTTTCATGTTTCTAAAGGTTTTCCTAGGAACCCAGGGATATGAGAGTTGTGTCAACAACACTGTCTACATAAATTTGAGTTCTTATAGGTACCAGAATTATGAAGGTTATCTATTCTGGACTGAGGCCCCAGATATCCATAGCTATAATTTTGCAGGTTTTGGCACCCTGATAAACAAGTGATGTCAACCAATTTGAACTAATTAAAAATTCTTAAAAGGTTATCAGAGTTGGTGGGAGAAAAGTTATATGAGAGGGTTGAAGTTGAAAGAAAATAATGAGAGAAGATTATTACAATTTCAAATATAACTGATGATGTATGCAAAAGGTTCAAAAACTGGAAACTAAGAGAATTAGATCTGCTGCTCTCTGGGTTGGAAGTCTGTAGAAGCCAGTGAATTCCAAGGAGGCTTCAAACCTAAAAAATAAGTTAAAATAATGAACTTGGGCCTTCTAGATACCTTCTACTTTACTCAGATTATTTGCTCCTAGCCCTTTCTAACAGTATGTGTCTCCTATGATCTATTTATTTCCTTACAAAACTTAAATCTGTGGAAACTTTTCCATTGTGAAGTCATGAAATTCCAAAGACCCTGGAAAAATAACCAATCCCATGAGATGGACCTGCCTTCAACCTGGAGATCTTCTCCCAGGTTTGTGGGACATCCATTCAGCTCCTTTACCACCACAGCTATATTCAGAATAACTGAATAAATCTGGAACTTGTGGGAGCTCCAGTGTGGCAGTGGAGGTGAAGATGGGGCCTGCTCGCTAAGAACAATCCACTCTCATAAAACAATTTAAAGCAAGGCAATATATTTGCACATTTTTCTGTAATTGCATATCATTAAGATATTGAAGATGCAACGCATCTTTCAAAACCTATTTACTGAATGCCTACTACACACCAGACATTGTGCAAGAGACAAGAGGGATACAAAACTGAGCAAAGAAAGAGAAAAGAAAGCTACAAGACAATTGTGAGTGGCAAGAGTAGGAATGGAGAAGTTAGCATGCTGGTGTGCTCCTTTATTACCAAAGACTTTGTATATTCTTGGGTCCTTGAATCAGAAAAAAGTAGCTATGCTGGAGCCCTCTCTCTTATGGGGGAGAGAGTTTATATGTGTGGTGGGTTTTGGAGAAAATGAGAAAGCATAAGGAGAATACCTCAATTTCTGCCCAATGGAAGTGGGAGGATGGAATCACTGATGTTCCAGAAGCTAAGAAAGGAAAAATGTAAATTATTTTCTTTATGCATGTGGTTTGCACAACATCCTCCAACATAAGACTCCCACTTGGGTCCTAAAGTTGGAAAAATATAGGGAGTATGGAGATGAACAGAGCAACAGGCTTGACATGGTATCCCAGGTGTCAGCACTAGTAGACCAATTCCTAGAGGGAGATATTTGTAAGATATTCTCCAGGTTCATTACTCATGTGCATTATAAATGTGGAATTCATGTCATTAACCTAAATTACAGAGATGCATTTCTCACATAAGTCCCTATATGCAGGCTGGGTAGCAAAGAAGAGTTCTTAAAGTCGGGGTAATGTGAAGAGCTCTTAAGAATTTCCTACCCTAAAAGGTATTTCCCGTGTTGACTGAAATTCTTCATTGATTCCACTGCTTAGAACCTATCTTTAATCATCTCTCTGTAACCACAAAAGCAGTTACAATAAAGATTCTGAAATCAGATTGCCTTGTTCACCCTGGGCTTCACCACTAACTGCTCATGTGACTTTGGAGAATGCTTTTTCAATTTATCTTATTTATTTGGCTATGCCAGGTCTTAGTTATGGCATGTGGGATCTAATTCCCTGATTGGGGATTGAACCCAGGCCCCTACATTAGGAGCACAGAGTCTTAACTACTGGAGCATCAGGGAAGTCCCAGAGGTACGGTTTTTAATAATCAAGAATCACATTTACTGAGTATGCAGTCACTTAGCAACTATAGAGCTAAGCACTTTACATGTATTTGCATGCATGCATGCTTAGTCACCATGTCATGTAGCCCCGGGGACTGTAGCCTGCCAGGCTCCTCTGTCCATAGGACTTTCCAAGCAAGAATACTGGAGTAGGTTGCCATTTCCTTCTCCTTCAACCCACATCTCCTGCATTGCTGGCAGATTCTTTACCACTGAGCCACCTGGGAAGCCCCACGAGGTAGAGATAGCTATCATTATTATAGTTATCAGATGAAGACACTGAGGCAAATGTGTAACTTCCAGGTCCAAAACTAGTAAACTGATGAGCTGAAATTCAAACCTAAGCCATTTTAACTACTATTGTACAGTGGCCTCACTTAAACACTCTAAGACACTGTACCTACCTTAGACAGTTGTAAAGATTAGGTTAAGATAACGCATGCAGATTTGATGGAGTGCAAAAAGTGTTCAACTCTGTTACTATTTCAGATAAATCAATCCTTTAAATAAAAATGGAGCAATGTCTAGCAAATCCCCACACAAAGCCCCATAACAGAGGCACAAAAGACCCATCAGGACTCCATTCTTCTTGCCTCTCCAGTCTCATCTCCTACCACTTCCCCCATCCACACTCCAGCCTAACCGAGTTATTTCTCATCCTTCAGAGGTGCAAGACATTTCGTTCTCTCCATGACCTACAACCTGCTGTTCAACTCAAATCTGTCTGGAACCCCCCATCCCCTGCTAGGTGAGATGCTCCCACAGAATCCTGCACACACTGGTTACACTTCTTATGCTATAACTCAAAGTCCTTTGTTTATCTGCCTCCTCCACTACGCTGTAAGCTTGAGGACAGTCTGCTGCACTATTCTCCCATCCTAGCTCCCAGAACAACATATGCACAGCAGACATTCAGTGAATGTATACAGAATGAACACATTAATTCTAACTAGTGCTCTCATGGAATTATAACAATTTACTGGTAGGATGAGTAAAGACTGACTGGGAGGGTCTGCAACAACTTCTCTGAAGAGGCAGCACCTGACTTGGCTCTTTATGGGAAGGTAATACTCAAAATTCTCCAAGCCAGGCTTCAGCAATACGTGAACTTGAATTTCCAGATATTCAAGCTGGTTTTAGAAAAGGCAGAGGAACCAGAGATCAAATTGCCAACATCCGCTGAGTTCCAGAAAAACATCTATTTCTGCTTTATTGACTATGCCAAAGCCTTTGACTGTGTGGATCACAATAAACTGGAAAATGCTGAAAGAGATGGGAATACCAGACCAACTGACCTGCCTCTTGAGAAACCTGTATGCAGGTCAGGAAGCAACAGTTCGAACTGGACATGGAACAACAGACTGGTTCCAAATAGGAAAAGGAGTACGTCAAGGCTGTATACTGTCACCCTGCTCTTTTAACTTATATGCAGAGTACATCATGAGAAACACTGGGATGGAGGAAGCACAACCTAGAATCAAGATTGCCGGGAGAAGTATCAATAACCTCAGATATGCAGATGACACCACCCTTATGGCAGAAAGTGAAGAGGAACTAAAAAGCCTCTTGATGAAAGTGCAAGTGGAGAGTGAAAAAGTTGGCTTAAAGTTCAACATTCAGAAAAGGAAGATCATGGCATCCGGTCCCATCACTTCATGGGAAATAGATGGGGAAACAGTGGAAACAGTGTCACACTTTATTTTGGGGGGCTCCAAAATCACTGCAGATGGTGATTGCAGCCATGAAATTAAAAGACACTTACTCCTTGGAAGGAAAGTTATGACCAACCTAGATAGCATATTCAAAAGCGAAGACATTACTTTGCCAACAAAGGTCCATCTAGTCAAGGCTATGGTTTTTCCAGTGGTCATGTATGGATGTGAGAGTTGGACTGTGAAGAAAGCTGAGCACCGAAGAATTGATGCTTTTGAACTGTGGTGTTGGAGAAGACTCTTGAGAGTCCCTTGGACCGCAAGGAGATCCAACCAGTCCCATTCTAAAGGAAATCAGTCCTAGGTGTTCATTGGAAGGACTGATGCTAAAGCTGAAACTCCAATACTTTGGCCACCTCATGAGAAGAGTTGACTCATTGGAAAAGACTCTGATGCTGGGAGGGGTTGGGGGCAGGAGGAAAAGGGGATGACAGAGGATGAGATGGCTGGATGGCATCACCGACTCGACAGACATGAGTTTGAGTGAACTCCAGGAGTTGGTGATGGACAGGGAGGCCTGGCATGCTGCGATTCATGGGGTAGCAAAGAGTCAGACACGACTGAGCTACTGAACTGAACTGAACTGAACTGAATGCTTGGATCGGTGAACACACAAGTGGACCTCCCAAGAAGAAAAGGTTTGAGGAAAGGCTCTAGAAGAAAACTCTGGAGTATAATAAGTAAACTTCTATGACTAGAACATAGGAAACAGGGAGGATAAGGTCACTGTGACAATAAAACTGGGAACTGCAAAGAATCAAGATCATCAAATCTATTTTGAAACAACTTTCCATAAAAAAAAAGAAAAGTTACTGCTGCCCAAGTAATGTTATCCGCTCCCAATTCTTCGATTTGCATTTATTTTCATTCACTCATGAAAGTGAAGTTGTGTCCGACTCTTTGCGACCCCATGGACTGTAGCCTACCAGACTCCTCCGTCCATGGGATTCTCCAGACAAGAATACTGGAGTGGGTTGCCATTTCCTTCTCCAGGGGATCTTCCCGACCCAGGGATCGAACTCGGGTCTCCTGCACTGCGGGCAGACACTTTACCCTCTGAGCCACCAAGGGAGGACCTTAACCAACCCATAATGACCACATCAATAATACAGCAATGCATACAAAGAGGGATTGTAGCAAAAGGATAGAAATGGGGAAAGTAAAATAGTATAAAAAGTAGGATGAAACTGCTCTAAAATTAAAATACCAAGCAGATAGGAGTCTCACCTGTATCAGAGCAGGGCCCATGTCATCAGCAGTTTGACTGTTCTTACATTTATTTAACTTAGTCCTTTTTTAACTACATAAATTTCTGTAACGAACTCACACTAATTTATGATGCAGAGACAGCAATCACTGAAGGCAATCGCTATTATTTTAGAAAGGAAACCTTCTGACTTATGTACTTTGCACTCCACCCAGTAAGCCACTGGCATTACTAAAGAGTCAGTGAATGATACAGTGTTAAAATACAGGCTACATCATGCAAGAACAAAATTTACAACCACTGTACTGATTGTGTCCCCTGCTTTACACGCCAACTCGATACTGAATGCACACCTGTTAGGGGAAAGACACTGTTCATTGCATTGACAGGGATACCTGGATGAATTTGGTATGACCCAGACCCTTAAAGAATACACAGAAAAGGTGAGCCAAATGTGTACACGATAATCCAATTCAGGCTGTGATAAGTGTAGCATGAAAAATGTAGCATGAAAGCAAAAAAGAAGTACTCATTAATCTTAACAGGAAACATGGAGGAAGATTTCATGGCAGGGTTAACTGGGACCCCTAGGAAAAGTTTTCATTGTGTTTATTTTAGTTTTACAATTTTTTTTAATTACAAAGGTGATTGATGTTCATTATGAAAAAATACAGATAAGCAAAAAACTACAAATCACTACATTTTGGTATATGCCATTTAAATTTTATTTATTTATAAAAATAATAACATTTTACATTCTTTTCAGTAAGTAGCTTTTCAGGCAACAATATATTACAACCATCTTTCCACATTATTTACTATACTTCTAAAACTGACTTTTATATTTTAAGAGGAGCATATCACAAAAAGAGTACACAGCAAAAGCCTTCTCCCTTCTACCCTCCATTACCTTACACTTTTAAACAGAAGCAACCACTTTTACCAGTTTCTTGTGATCGTTCCACGAGTAGTCTATGACTATATGAGCATGTGTGTGTATATTTCTCTTTTTAAATAAATGGTAGTAGTGCACACAGTTTTGTACCTTGCTTCTATCCCCCAGGCAGTACACATATCATTGCCTTGTTCCTCTTAGTGGCTGCAGAGTGTTCCATTGTACTTATATACAATACCTTATTCATCCAGTACACTTTGATGGACATTCAGAATATTTCCAACCTCTTGCTAGTACAGTAATGCTACATATATCCTTAAAATGCAAATATGCACACATTTGTGACTGTATCTGCAGAAGGTCAAAGGATATGTACATTTTTAGTTTCATAGACATTACCACAGTATTCTCCATTCAGATGGTCCTAATTTCTAGTCCTGCCAACTACAAATGAGAACACCTACTTATTTCCCTACCTCTGGCTGCCCAGCAAGATACTATTTTCCATTCTCCTCCCCCACCACACACACACATACATACACACCCACACACACACACATACCCCTTACAGACAGGTGAGGTCATTTGTCTGGTCAACAGAATAAGGGATATGAACAGACATGTGTCATATTCAGGCCAAAGAAACTGAGAAGACGATGCATATTTTCTACCCTTTCTTTGTTTTTCTACCAGCTGGAAACAGATTTCAAGGCTGGAGGGAAAGGGAGAGCCATATGATGCAAGGAACCTGAGTTTCTGAATCACCTGAGAGGGAACAACTGTCTAGCAATCAGAAACATCCACATTGACTATTGCATGAGGGAGAAATAAATTTCTATTGTATTAAGCTGCTAAAATGTTAGTGTGTGTTATAGTAACTTGCTTTAGGCTAAGTAGTACACCAAGATACTCTTTTTTATATAAAACACTAGATCCACATTTCAGAGGGATACATTTGGGAAATGTTGTGTAAGTATTTCAATGTTAAGTATGACAATGGTTATTCTTCATTTCCTGGATTACTTAGAGCTATTTTTTGTTTCTGTCTTTAAAATCAAGAATGGGTACTGATTATCAAATACCTTTACAATGTCTGTGGAAATGACCTTATGGTTTTCTCCTTTGATTTACCAACATGATATATTACGTTACTATTTATTCACATTGCAATAGCTTCACATTTCTAAAATAAATCAGGTTTGCGTGGTTATAGTATTTTTATAAGATATTGAATGCAAAACATAAACAGAACAAAATATGATACTGGGAAATTCTTCAAACATGACTTAAATTTTAATTGAGGAAGTAAAAAGTAGAAGAGACCTTTCTGAAGAACAAATCTGTTATCTGGAAAAGCAAGTGAAAGTTTAACACACTGTCCAGGGAAAGAATAAAAAGAAATGGAATTCCTGAATGAAAAAAAAAAAAAAAAGAAGAACCAGAGGGCCGTTCTAGAAAGCCTAATTGTAAATAAAAGAAGTTCCAGAGGCAGACCAAAGACCATACTGGAGAAAGCAATAATGAAAACACAATACTAGAAAACTACCCTCAGGAGAAGACTAGAGTTGTTAGATCAGAAGCACTAACTGGGTTCCAGCAGGATAAATGAAAAAAGGTATACATTTAGACATATCCTCATGGAATTTCTGAAGTTTAAGAATAAGAAAGAAAAATATGAGTTTTCAGAAAGAAAGAAGAGATTACTTACAAATGAATGAGCATGAGGCTGGCAATGGGCACGGATAAGAATGTAGGCTCTGAAGCAAGACTACCTGGGCTCATACCTTGGTGTGACTTGGTCAAGTACTTAACTTCTTTGTGCTTCTGTAAAACAGGGATGATGATAGTTCTTAGCTTCTAAAAGGCTGGCTGGAAACAGTATTTTCGATAACACATGGGAAGTCTGGCACATCATTTGAGTCACCAAACTTCTACCCGTTAACATTGAAAGCTGTATCAGAGTCTGAACTCTGCACACTATTGAGAGGACAAAAGCCTGCCCTCTCCCCAGAGCTTAATGTGTAGCACTAATGACCTGAAGAGCTGGCTGGATTAGCCCACCAGAATGCCTCCAGCGGCAGCTGAGCTCCATGCAAGTGAGACATGAACTGATAGGCGGAAGCAATCTCACTGATTATTCTTTAATGTGAACAAGACACTGACAACAGTTTTTTGGCCCAGAGTAAAGATTAACAGAGAAGAAAAGGCCATAGGCTCCGTCAAAAGTAAATGGACTCACAATGGAATCTCTTGCAGTCAGTGGAGACTCTCCTACAATCTTACTGTTATTCAGGGATCTCCACAAAGTGAAACAGTATGGGACTTGTGGCTGCCTGATCTGGGTGTCATAAAAAATTATTTCATTCATTTAGCAAATTCTTTGAGCACATTTATGTATCAGGAACAACAGTGGGGATCTAATTGTGAACAAGACATACCAAGAATCTACATACATGGACCTTGATTTATACGACCCAAATGACCCATGTGATTTAAGAAATCTATCCCATTACCAAAGAATATCTCTTATATTCATTCACACCACATACACACATACACCTTTTAGTCCAATTGAACATGAAACAAAAGAGCTGGATTCTTGTTAATCATGAATAGTCAGATGTTACTTTAATTTAGTTCTTTTTTCATAGTTCTGCAAATGCAACCCTAGTGTAATGATTTGGTGGAATTCTTGGGTTAATTAGTTCAATTCTAGTAACTAAGCATTTAGCACCAAACATATGTATT
The DNA here is from genome assembly GCF_029407905.1 of Bubalus kerabau. Lineage (NCBI taxonomy): Eukaryota > Metazoa > Chordata > Mammalia > Artiodactyla > Bovidae > Bubalus > Bubalus kerabau. The sequence goes on from NC_073627.1 coordinate 131,382,944, forward strand.
TTAAATGTGCCTCTATACATACTAGCTAAAAATTCCCTAGCCCATTTGCCCACGTTCAGACAAGATTATTTCTTCAATCCAAAAGGAACATATAGAATTAAACAACATACATTGAATGCAGTGGGTTGAACTGGTGGTCCCTGAAAAAGGTACACATCTTAAGTCCCACTCTTGTCATTTAGTCCCTATAGGCTCTTTAGTAAGTAGGTTAGCCTCTCTGAGCTTCCATGACCTCATTTGTAAAAATGGGATAATCAAACCTGTGCTACTATCCCCCAGAAATCTGATCATACATGTTCTGATCATACATACAGAATCAATGAGATCATACATGTGAAAATATTAAGAATACTATAAAATCCTTTACAAATATGAATTATTATTCTTAAACTTTATCTGGAATTTCAAATGAGGTTTGAAGTTTGGGTTCTTTCGTCAAGCCCACTTACTGCAACCCTTTACACAAATCAGTACTGCCTAATTTTAGCAATGCCAACCTTGTATCAATTTTTAATATTAAATTTTATTTATAGAATTAAGCAATTACTAAAGTACAGAGAACTTCTTTAGTGCTAGAATTTAATGAAGAAGGTCTAATTACCACTAGCCTTATCAGCCATTTCTCTTCCCTCCAAATATCTTCTACTACTGTCATACTAATTTAGAAAAGAGACCATCTAATTGTTTTATTGCCCCATATACATTAACAAATCAATTCTAACTGATTTGCCTTCAAAGATATCTGTGAACTCACTTAACATAATCATAATTCTTTCTCTAGCTGACCTTAATTATTCCATACTGAATTCTTCTGGCTAAGAATGAACCATTAATAACTTCTTCCTCCTATTTTCTGGTTTTCCCCAATAGGTGGATCCTGATCTACTGCCAGATCTAGTTCTTCTTTCCTGAAATCAAGTATATTTATGAAGTATAATCATAAACTAAGAATATTAATTCTATCCATTGTACACTAAAGTTTCATAACCCTGTAATCTCACTTTATCCATGTACGAGTTTATATTTTCTAGAGAATTCTTCCATTTTTATTTCACAAGAAATATCATCAAACATATTCTGAACTATTGAGAAGCTAGTTCTACTGCAAGCTTCACATTTCTTTCCTTCGGAGCACAAAGTTTGACATTAAAAATAAAGAAATGGCACTCTGATGATGCAGTCTTTATTTTCTTGTTCCATAATCATTCTTTTCTATATCACAGTTGAATGATATTCAAAGTTTCCTCAGGTCTAACACAGAATACCATAAACATTTCATTCTTTGAAATTTTGCCTCTTCAGAGTTAACGTAAAAGAATTCCTCCCAAATAGAAGTTCAAAACAATAAAAATCTGAATGGACTCTTGAAATTTGTAGATTCAATAATAATCAATTGCAAGTATTATCATTGGTAACACATCCTTAAGATGAGATGTCCTTCAAGAATACATTAGGTGTCCCTACCAAGCCACTGAATTATGGGCAGTAAGTTATTTTAATATATTTAAATTCACTACCTTTCTATAAGCAAAAATTAAATCACTTCTGAGATATAAAATAAAACACCTGGCTCTCCCAATGACCACTAAATATTTCAAATCAAAAGTTACCCTTAGGAAATCCACAATCATTATTTTGTATAAATACAGATGAATACTACTCTATACCATCACAGGCTTTATCCGCCTACACATGGGTTTATAGAGGTTCCTACTGTATCATCTCAGATCAATAAGAAATTTAGTAACAGTGGTCTCCTAATTCTCTAAATGACCTACATAAAAGTACATAAAAACTGTGAATCTCTTCCAACAGCAGGAGCCTCTACATTTTTCAGACAATTGATCCCATGTGAGACTGCCAACATACTATTTATGTATCAATCCACCTGATCAGGAAAACCTGAAGTAATGATCTTTGTTAAGAATTTCAACTCTGGATCCCTTGAGGGTACTTCTTAAGAAACTGAAGACATCCTAAGAAGCCATCCATTCCCCAATCACACATCTTAGGAAACAAGTGTAGAACCTGGCTCCTCGCCACTAGAGGGGGGTGTTTCTTCTATTGGTTTCTCTTTCCCTTAATTTGGCTTACCAGAATTTCTGGTTGAACTAGAAACAAGCCTCAAGATCAACATCCTGACCTTTATTTCCCCTTCATACTGTGTGGCCCTTTCTTTTTATTTCAGGCTGTAATCTACCACTAAAATATCAACTTCAACCCGATTACTTGTACAATTATGTCTCACATCATATTTCATTGCCTTTTTGTGAACATACTAACAAGCTACAGAATTGATTCTAGAGACTTTGACATTAGTTTATCTGAAAAAAAAAAAAAAAAAAAAAACAAAACCAGAAAATCCAACCAAGACTGCTTATTCTTTTTCAGGAAAAAATTCTTTCATTTGCCATGTTCACATTATTTCATTTGAATCCCAATAAAAACTACTGGGAAAAAAACTGAACAATTAATAACAAATTCTAAAGAAGATACTCAGTCTCTTTAAGTGACTTGCCCAAGATTTCAGGTAGCAAATAGTGAAGCCATAAGACGACTCACAAGCCCTGACCCTTAGACATGTCAGGCGTTACTTGTACTATGCCATGAGTAAAAGGCACTAGATGAGAAAATGGACTGAAGACTGACCTAAGTCTTACTATTTGCCATACTAGTCTAGAGCAAACAGCTATGTGACTACTTCAGTCAGTCCAGTTCAGTTGCTCAGTCATGTCCAACTCTTCGCAACCCCATGAACCGCAGCACACCAGGCCTTCCTGTCCATCACCAACTCCTGGAGTTCACTCAAACTCATGTCCATTGAGTCAGTAATGCCATCCAGCCATCTCATCCTCTGTCGTCCCCTTCTCCTCCTGCCTCCAATCCCTCCCAGCATCAGGGTCTTTTCCAATGAGTCAACTCTTGGCATGAGGTGACCAAAGTATTGGAGTTTCAGCTCCAACATCAGTCCTTCCAATGAACACCCAGGACTGATCTCCTTTAGGATGGGCTGGCTGGATCTCCTTGAAGTTCAAGGGACTCTCAAGAGTCTTCTCCAACAACACAGTTCAAAAGCATCAATTCTTTGGCACTCAGCTTTCTTTATAGTCCAACTCTCACATCCATACATGACTACTGGAAAAACCAAAGCTTTAACTAGATGGACCTTTGTTGGCAAAGTAATGTCTCTGCTTTTTAATATGCTGAGTTGGTCATAACTTTTCTTCCAAGGAGCAAGCTTCTTTTAATTTCATGGCTGTAGTCACCACCTGCGGTGATTTTTGGACCCCCGAAAATAAAATCTCTCACTGTTTCCACTGTTTCCGAATCTATTTGCCATGAAGTGATGGGACCAGATGCCAGATCTTAAGTGTGACTACTTAACTCACTACTATTTCTGACAAAGATTATATACATCTTAGACTAGCCCCTACCTGCCATGAAGTCACAAAATGAGACAGGAATGGAGAGAGATAAAAGAAGAGAGGCTCAGGGAAGAAGAAAGAGAGGAAAATAAATTTATCAAACAATCTTGAGGTCAGGCATAAGATGCAAAGTATTCAAGAACAGGGACTAAAACATATCAAGAAATCAGAGTCAGGAAAAAGAACAAATGAATGACAAAAAAGCAGTCACATCACCAGACAGTCAAAAGATCCAAAAGGCTCCAGAAGAGATGACGGGTGCTGGTGGATTCCCTGCTGCCTTCTGTGAAGAACCCTGGTCTAACGCAGAGCCTCTAAGAGAAGACTGAGGCAAGAGCTGACTGGTTAAAAGCTGCACCCACTTTCTGAAGCCATTAACAGAGGGAGGGCAGAGCCTCAATAAAAGGAAATCTATCAAAATCAAATCAAAACCAGCTGCTGTGAATCTGCCTGTGACAAAGTGAGTACACCACTCAGAATGCTTTTGGCTGCAAGTGACAAAATGCCAGATCACACTGGCTTACACAATAAGGAACTGTATCATCTCACAGAACTGGAAGTTCGGAAGTAAGGCAGACCAAGTACAATACAATCAGCAGTTCAGTAAGGTCATCAAGAGCTCAGGTTTCCTCTCTCTGCTCTGCCATCTTCTAGATCAGCTTCCTGCTAAGTTAGTTTTTTTTCACTACCCTAAGATGTCTTGTGCAGTTCTAGCCATCATATTCAGACATAACAGCATAAGAGGAAGAAAAGGCACTATCTCTTTATCTCTTTTTAGGGTCAAGAAACCATTTTCCAGATGCACCCTGACCCTTCAGACTTTCCATCACATCTCACTGAACAAAACAGGTTACAGACCAACTCTAATTCTTCATTAGCAGATGAAATGGGATTAACCATGACGGCTTAGACTAATCATCTAGAACAGAATGAAAGCTGGGTAGTCAATCACCACGACCATACGATGGGCAAGTTCTGATGATGAGTAATTACCATGACACCATTTTCACTCCATAACAAATCTATTAACTTATTGTGTTGCTTCCAAGATCTTAACGAGGCATGTGCTTTGCCCAAAATTCAAATAATTACTCTTTGCTCACATTCCATACCTGCCATCATAAACTTTTTTAATCAGTTTTAAAACATTTTATTATGATTTTCTTGGTCTATCTACTATTAAAAAAAAAAACTTCACTCCCAAGCAATATTTGCAATCGAGGTGTCCTCCCACAGAGGCAGCAGCCTGACAGCATGGCTGAAGTATTTGTGAACAGCAAGATCCAGCCTGGGAAGGTGGTCATGTTCATCAAGCCCACCTACCCCTACTGCAGAAGGACGCAGGAGTTCCTCAGCCAACTGCCCTTCAAACAAGGGCCTTTGGAATTTGCCGGTATCACAGCCAACAGTAACATCAACGAAATTCAAGATTACTTGCAACAGCTCACAGGAGCCAGAACAGTACCTCAGGTCTTCATTGGTAAAGAGTGCATAGGTGGATGCACTGATTAGTAAATATGCATGAGACAGGGGAACTGTTGACATGGCTAAAGCAAATTGGAGCTCTGCAATAATTACAGAGCAGACCTAGGCTGATAACCCTTTTGAGGGATGGATGGCATTGCAGATAACAACAGCAGTTCCTAGAGGATGGACCTGGGGCGACTTTACCCAGCTACAGCAATGGTTTACTTAAAATTCTGAAATATGTTAACCTCAATAAAGGGGGAGAGGCATTTTGGGAGGCAAAAAACAGCTTATTTTGACCCAGTATTAAAAAATGGACCAACGTGCCCAAAATAACAGGTCTGAGCAGTCTGATGGATGTCTCGGCTTTCACGTGGATTGGCCTTTGGGTTCCAAAGGGACATGACAAGGTATGCTTAGGATTCACTCACTGATCCAAATCTCTGTGGCACATGTTCTTAGCAAGTGTTCTCCTTCTGCTGGGACACTGCTACCTCTAACTCCAGTGTTTCTCAACCAAGTATATCTCAGGTCCCCAAGGATGAAGCTAGAGTTTGTTTTCCGCTACTGCCTGAAAATTATTTTGTTGAGTTTGACTTCCTAGAATTTGTATTATGAAATCAATAGGTATTTTGAATGTGCTTTTTCAAAAGGTGTCTCCCAGGCCACCATCCCTACCCCACCTCACCCCCTCCTACTTTGACAGTCACTGCTGTGAACCACTGTCCTGAACCTTGACAACTCACAGATCTCATAGGAAATGTTCAACAGTTCTGTGAGGGGGCTGAGCACCCAATCTGAGAGATGCCATATAAAAAGTTAGACATTGTTGGTCCACATTCTGTGCTACAGGGATCAGAGGTCTAAATCTAGATGCGGTGACCATATGGCAACACTGTTAGGTCAGATGGTGTCCAGAGAATCCTGAACAAGCATGTATTGTTTAGATTACAAACAAAAGAAAAACATAAAAATTTAAATGTTGCGTGGAAAATATGTATCCCCCTCCCCCAAAAATATGTCTCTGAAAATAGCCAAATTTGGAAAACACTGTTCTAAATGTTCACTCTCTCCCCTTTTTCCCCCTCACTCAATGAGAACTTAAGAATTCCTTATTGTGAAGGATTCTAGAATTGCAAGATTAAGTTAATTTCCTTCTGTAGTCTCTCAAGTATGAATGGTTAATTTCTTCTCTATGAAAGAAGTACCCATGGATCACATAGTGATTTTTGCCAAATTCTTTTCTACATTCTCAAGACTTTAAGGAATGTCATCAATGCAAAATATACCAATTTCAAGCATTTTTTTCACATTCATCCCTCCTTCCATTATAAATAAAGCCACATGCTATTGTCCTTCAAAAAAAAAAAAAAAACTTCAATGCAATACCTTATAGCAAGAATGGTAAATAGTTTTGTCACAGCAACTCCAGTAGGTATATCTGCCTAGAATCCCATTTCAAGAAAGATCCAAAGCTGAGTTTGGATCCAATGAGTAACAGTACCGTGACTGATCAGTGATGTCTACCATGTACTAGAGCTTGGGCACAACACACAACATGTATCTGCCAGCCTTGATTTAGAGAAAAGCTATTTAAATAATTTCCCATTAATGATAAATGGATTTCTCTGCCTTATTTTTATTTTAGTCGGGACCCAATCTAATTCCTCTTTATAACTTCCATCTAATTTACATATATATACATAATATACATTAAGCATGAAGCATGAACACCAAAAATTATTTTGTAGATGATCAGAGTTCCACAGAGACCCTTTTGTAAATACACAGAAAGGATGGACAGAATCACTTAATTTATAAACTGTCTCACTTAAAGAAAGCAGGGGGCTCTTTGGGGCCCAGGCTAGTGATGGACCTCAGCAGGCTTCAGGGACTGAAGGAAAAACAGGCCCATAGTTGTAGGTCAAAAAGTAGAAAGGAACCAAAGTCTAAAACTGGACAAAGGTGATGAACCAATAGCTGCAGAATGCTTAAATAATGGCAGATGACAAGCAGCATTCAGAGTTTATGTGTATAAAATGCACTTGAAAAGAGAGAAAAGGACAACAGCAGTTATTCTTCCGTAAATTATAATTAATGGCTTTTTTTTTTCCTTTTCTACTAAGTCTTTATACTCCTTATCTTCATTTTTCTGAGTGTCCTGTACCACATACGCACTGCCATTTTAATGAGGGGAAAAAAGCAATAAAGGAAACATGTTTTTATCTTATCGCTCAATGTTTTGGTTGTTCCAATAACCAATAACCTCTTACTGACTTTGAGTTAAGATCAAGTTTGTCCAACTATGCTATTGTTGGGCAGCTAGGTTGTTTTAATCTTTTGGTATCACAAGCAACATAGTGCTCCTGTAGTTGAAAATTAATTTGAAATATAAAAGAAGAAAAATTAGAAAAATCTCTAGAAAAATGACCAAAAGTGTTTAAACAACTCATAATATACTAAAAGTATTACTACTCAAAAATTTGTAACTTAGCATATTCACTTTCTACTAAATAATTGTTTTAACCAAATTTTCTAGTGGACTAGTTCACTTTCAACTAAGTTGTATTTGGATAAAACTGATTTTGGCCAAAATGATTTTAAGATAAATTGGTATTGGACAGAGTATACTACCAGCATTAGGGGGGAAGTCTGAAGGCAGAGATAAGAAATAGGCTCCCCAAAAGGTTCATTAATAAGAACAGGCAAGTCTGAAACAGAAACATCACCAAGGGCAATGGTTCAAAGTAGAAGGAAATGTCTATCAAGGAGCTATAAAACTAGCCCAAATAACTTAGAAAGTGCTAGTATGCATATCAAGTAAATTCAGTTTCAGCTGCCTGCTTGGACATGCTCCCCTAGGAACAATGCTGTATTTTCCCTAGGTTCCCTAGATGAAAAAAATGTTTATAATTTGTTTGGGGTTCAAAATGAGGAGGCGTGTTCCCCAAATTATTCATCCACAGTCACTTTCCCAGTAAATGAGGTTCTGGAACTGACTACTGCGTGATGGGGAACCCAAATCACTTCTTGGGCATATTATGGTTCCCTCTCCCAAATTATAGACGGTAATATCCCAAATTGTCAGAAAAAGCAGAGGTGGCAAATGATGTGAATCTGCACAGAAAGAAGCAACCTGAACTGGACTGCCTCAGGAGTAAAATACCCAGGTAGTGGGTTTCAGCTTCTGGAACAGCTGATTAGCATGGCTAGAGCCCTCTCTGGTTTGAACAATCTTCAAAGGAACCTGATTATAGTTAAGATTTCTTTTTAGTCCATTATTGCTCAATGGAAAATCCTGGAGAGCTTTCTTAGAAGCCTGTATTCATTCAAGTATAACTGGCTGCCAAACTGCTGCTGTAGCTGAGGTAAGTAGAGAGGTAGCAGGGTGGAAGGCAAAGACATCTTTGCCATTAAAGAAGGTGTTCTCCAGGAAGGAAAATGGAGAACTGCATTTACATTCAGTCACAGCAAAGCAGATGTGAAAAAACAAGGCATATGAATCAATCTGTTTCTAGTAAGAAGTAAAACAACATAGAGAGGGACTAGTCACAAATAGTATTGGGGCAAGTGAGTAGCCACTTGGAAAAAAAAATTAATTTGGGCCTATCTCTCATACCATACACTAAGAAAAACACACCACAAACCTTATGTGTAAAACAGAAGCCATAAAAGTAGTAGTAGAAGACAATTATAACCTTGTAAAGAGACAGGCTTTTCTAATTAGGACAGAAAATCCAAAAAGTATAAAAGGTAAGACTGACAAATTCAACTACGGCTTAGGAAAAAATCTACCTGGCAAAAATACCACAAGCAAAGACAAAAGACCAATAACAAACTGGGGGTAAAGGGGATATTGCAATTCACTTTGCAAACCTCCATATTATAAACATCAACCACAAATTGATGTTCAAATGACTCCCCCAAAAAAGGCAAAGAATATGATACTTTACAGAAAAGGAAATACAAAAATATTTTAAACATATGAAAAAATATTCAAACTCACTCATAAAAAGAAATAAAAATTAAAAGTACACTAAGAAATTTTCACCTATGAGATTGGAAAAAAATTCGAAAGTTCAAGAACACATTTTGTTGGCAAGAAGACGGGTAGCATGGTGCTCTCTGACTCAAGTGGGGATATAAACTGCCTCTATGAAGGACAAATTGGCAGTACCTATAAAATTATTATGAGATACACTCTTTGACCAGCAATTCCACTTTCAGTAATTTATCCTACAAAAATACTTGCACTAGTGTGAAATAATCTATGTAACACTGCAGCACTGTTTCTAATAGCAAAGACTGAAAATTTCCCAAATGTCCATCAATATGGTACTGATCATATATCCACACAACAACATGCAAGAGATCTCTAAGACATATTGTTAAAGTGAAATATACTTCATATATTTCTCCCTTGTTATGTAAAGAACACTAAAACACCCTGTTTTGTGAAAAGAGCAGAATAATATGCATAAGCTTTCACTGGTATAAAAAAAGGAAAGCAGAACAGAATTTATATTTGTATTGACTTGGATATAAATTTTAAAACTCTGAAAGGATAGGAATTGAGTAGATGGTAGATAGAAGTGGAAGAGAAACTTTTTATTTTTAAACATATTGTAGACTCATGTGAATGCATTTCCTTTGCAAAAGTTAAATCTTAAAGTTTAATATAGTAAATGTTTAGAAAATATAGCTTGAGTTCCTAGATAATATTCTACACCTCTCCATTTTGCACCCCTCCATTTATAGGTTATAGATGGTAGACAAATGACTGAGGCCTTAACTTCAAATTCAAAGCACAATGAATGTTACAGAAGGAAATATGTAGGAGAAGGGAAGAACTTACCAACGAACAGGTTATAGAAACCAAGACTAAAGAAAAGAGGGAAGGATACTATCGTGCGAAAGATGGGAGCAAACGTGTCACATCAAGATAAAGAGATAAACCAGAGGTTAACTCTTGAGATGGTTCAGGATCAAAGGTGATATAATTCCATAGGGTACTTGAATCTGTTAGTTCAAACACAGATGCCACAGAATGCTGTGACTCAGGGGTGCTGCCCTCAGGTGGGCAGCTGCAATGGACGGAAGGGCAGTGCAGACGCAGCAGCACAGTGATGAACAGCAGGCCTTCTCTGCTGCTCACAGGCTGAACCCGAGTGAAACCCTCTGAGAAAAGCAAATAAGGCCACAAGGCTGGTTACAATAAAGGAAACAGTATTTTGAATGAAGTTTCTTGAAAACTGCTTTCATTCATTCATTCATCAAATATTTACAGAACACCTACTCTGTGCCAAGAACTTCTCCACGGGCTCAATAAATTCATCCCCCCAAATAAATATGTCCAAAATAATTTAAACCAAATGGCATTTTAAAAGATTTCTGAGATAAACAGAAGCTTAAAAGTTTAAAAAAGAAGTCGCTAAAAGTTAACTGACAACTATAAAGTGCTACGAAACTATGGTAAACAGATTTCAAAATGTACACAGGTTATCTTATTGTTTTTTAAAAAAGTGAAATCAATGACAACATGTGAATTTAAATAAGACAATCATTTTTAGATAATGAGGAATTATACTAAACTTAAAATATGGCTTCATATTCTCATCACTATAATTGATAAAACAAGAAAACATAAATAGGGAACTAATTCAGAACAGATGTCAGGGAAGAATTTTTCCAGTAGTGAACTATAAACATGAGAAGCAAATAATGAAAAATGTATTATGGTAAAATTTAGAATCAGTTACTAATTACACGATCCAAGTAGTAAATCAGATATTTAAATACCTAGAAGAGGCATTTAAAATTAATGGACAAACCATGTTTTTACTATTCAAACCTAACTCAGATAACACATAAACCTGCAATGTGTTAAAATCTGGCTATTCCCAATGCCTATAAAGTCAGCTCTTATTTATCCACAAGGGAGAAGGAAATGGCAACCCACTCCAGTATTCTTGCCTAGCGAATCCAATGACAGAGGAGCCTGGTGGGCTGCTGTCCATGGGGTCGCACAGAGTCGGACATGACTGAAGCGACTTAGCATGTGTGCGTGTATTTATCCATAAAAATGTATCCAACTGCAAATCTAACAAGTTTGCAAACAGAACTTATTGAATTCTTCCTGCCTGATTTGCTAACATTTTTCCAACTTAATACCTACGTGGTACTTTACTTTTGATCTGCTTTCTCAATATTTCACTTAATCTATTTACACTCTAAAAGGAAATGTAAAGACTTACAAGCCCACCATCACCAGTCCTATTCTAGGAAAAAGCAAAAAGGACAGTTTCGCCTTAGCTGCTACATTTAAGAAGAAATTATTTATGCTTAGCATGCAGTAAGAATCAGAAAGGAACAGGAGTAGCAAACAACAGTGTCTATTCCAATGAAAGTTTATTAATTTGTATGAAGTCAATTTGTGATTCATCCATATTCAAATGAATGAACAAAAACAAATTCCAAAGCTAAATATAAAATGACTTTTGGACTATCCAGATTTCTGCTTGTTTTCACTTTATGGACAAAACAAGGCTGTGAAGCTGGCAGTTCATTGACTCTTTCAGGTCACCAAGATCTCACTCAATGGCTACAGTTATTTACCACATAGGCCAAAAATGCTAAGCATGATATTACTACTACTACTACTATTTGTATAATATACAAAAGAGTTCTGAGCCACCTGACTACAACAATCAGGCAGTGACAAGAGGCTAGGTCAGAGCTGACACAAGCATTCAACCTCAGAAACTGAAAGATCCTTAAAGATCACATGGTAAGCCCAACATTATTATTTTACAGATGATGATACTTATGTTCCCCCAAAAGATTACTTAACTTACCCAAGGCTCGGCAGTTTCACAGCAGCAAAACCAGTCCAAGGCCTCTGAGAAGCAATCTAGTGCTCTCTGCAAAATACAGCATCCCACTCTTGGAGAATATGCTGAAGGACTGACCTTGTACATGTGAGGCAATCTTTTTTTTTTTTCCCAGAGTTGGGTGATAGTAAAGGGCTATGTAGTTAGTTACATGTGAGGAGATACTTGCTTCATCCATCAACCCAAGATAAAATGCAGATCTTATTTCATAGCCCTAAATAATATCCTGAATTTATTTATCAGATATGAGTAATAACTTTTCTCCCCCATATTACTGTGGGCTTCCAGAGTTTACCAGCAACTGGCGAAAAACATGACAAAGAAATAAACTATCTTTTCAAACAGACTGCAAGCCTGTCCTATTATTTACTAATGGGGTTTCCTTTGTGGCTCAGACAGTAAAGAATCCACCAGCAAAGGGGGAGACCTGGGTTCAATCCCTGGGTTGGGAAGATCCCCTGGAGAAAGGTATAGCTACCCACTCCAGAATTCTCACCTGGAGAATTCCATGGACAGAGAAATGTGGCAGGCTACAGTCCATGGGATCACAAAGAGTCAGACATGACTGAGCAACTTTTACTCACTCACTGAGAAAATTATTATTTAATGAGATTAAAAAATAATATTAGCACTTATACCATTAAGTAATCATTCCATCTCTGGCTTTTACTCTTTTCTGAAATTTTCCATAACAGAAAGTCTATGCTGCTCTATTATTTACTTTTTCCTTGTTAAATATTAATATTCAAATTCCCATGAGCCTCTTTCTAAAACTTCTAAGAAACCAAAATTCCAAAATCTCTTTGCCTCGCTTATTTCAACATATATGTAGTGTCACACAAATCTACTTACATATATTTTAGAAAAGATAAGAAATTCAAGAATTTTTATGTTTAACTGGCTATACATAGGTGCCATGGTTCTATTTCCTGAACCTTAAGAAATTTTCCCAAAATTAGTTGATATTAATATTTCCTCACCTACAGCAGCCCATTCTTCATTGAGAGGAAGCAGCACAAGAGAAAGTACCAATAGAGGGGAAAATGATAGAAGAGTCAAACCAAAAGTCTGTCAGGAAAAAAAAATCATAGCAAATCTTCCTACACAGATATAACACAAGTCAAGCTGCAATTTCTTTGTATCACCATGCAGCTGTCTGGCCTTGTGGTGGGCATCTTGACAAGGTATATTCAATTAAAAGTGTTAAAAGTTAAAGAAAAGAACCAATGCATGATACCATTTTGTCCATTCATTCCAAGAATATCCTAATCCATATAATTGGTTATTTATATTATAGCTGTTCTCTATTTATATTCAAATGTAGATGGGGGAATATTTTATGGGTATTTACTATCTCTGTTAGACTTAGGAGCCACAGGAATATCAAAGATATATGAGGCATGTTTTTGAAGCTTACAGTTTGACAGGAGAATAAGCAATGTACACAAGAGTACAAAAAGAAAGTGAAATAAGAACTTTATGAAAGACTAAAGCACAATCAGAATTCATTTCTTGAGCTAGTTTTAGAGGAAGGGTAAGATTTCAATAAGCAGAGACAAAGAAGAAGAGAACTCCATAAAAAAGAAAACTAGGAACAAATGCGGCAGGGTAAAAGGATGTCTTCTGAAGCACAGAGAGGATATCAATTTGACTAGGACAGGAAAATTACTTGGAAATAAAGAAACCAAGGTGTGCAGCCTTTGGGGTTTTATTTTGGAGACAATACCCAGCTGCTGAAGACTTTTGAACCCAAGGGTGATATAACAAAGGCCTATATTTCATATGTTTGGAAGAGACTATTAAACCTACGGTGTTATTTAGCATAAGCTTAAAAAAAAAGTGATATAACAGAAGCCACACTTGAGGAAGAATAATTTGGCAATAATAGAACTGACAGAGAAGGAATAGTATGCAGGCAGGTCAGACAGAATACTACAATTGTCCCACGTTCATAAGCCGAGTAATTTAAGTGGATAAGTCAATGCTATGCCAAGCTACCACATTTTACATACATATCTTGAATGTAATATAGAACTTCTATAGTGATTCAGGAAAACATGGACTCACACACAAGTCTCCTAATTTTCCCTCCTATCTTCACCTTAGTAACAAATTCTGGCTTGGAATTTTTATTTCACTTTACCTCACTCAAGTTTTTTTATCAATAAGACTCCTTATCATCTTTACATATTAGCAAAATCAACAAGATGTACATTATCAGTGCTTAATCAGAAGAGCACTTATAGCAATTTTTAAATCCTATTTTGTTAAAGAATTTGCTTTATATCATACACAATAAATTTCCCTCAAATTTCATATTTTATTTTCCAAGAGAAAGAGCACTTTCTTTCTTGCAGACTACAACCACATAATCAAAACAAACAAAACGTAATTATCCAGTGAATGTGTAATAGTTACTTCATAGAGTTTTTTAACAGATTGGCTGCCACCAAGTATATGAAAGCAGAAACTAACTGCTTTCTTTGCTTTGGGTGTAAACTGGGCCACACATGAATGTCCCTCTTCTAGAAAAAGGACCAAACCAGGTTAAGTTTTCAACATTTCACAGATTAAGATAGTCTTTATTCTACTGGATTTCCCAAAAGAAGAGATTTAATTATAAAGTACCGTTTTATTTAAAAAAAAAAAAAAAAGTCATCAAAAAGGTACACCAAAATGGTCAAGTTACATAAGCCTTACAAAAAATTATGCCTCATTTTTAGTAAATCAGAGTTTTGAAACAGTATGGAACAGGTATTTGAAAAAGAAGACTGAAAAGATTCACTTGGTTTGAGGTCATCTGAAGAAGTGCATATGATTAGGGCCCTAGGTTTAAGCAGGGGGTGGTGTCCCAGTTTGTAAGAAAGCCTAGTCTCTGCTTCCACGACTTTCCATTTGAGTGCAAAAATGTTGCCACTTATCAGTGACCACTGGAACCTCTCCAACAGTCAGTTCGGCTTCCTACCCAGAGGAGCACTGAGACAGCTGATTGGTTCAGAGCAATCAGACAACAGGCCTCAGCCTCAAAGCAGTCAAGGAACAAAGATTGGTGACCAGATATTCAGGGGAAAAAAGGATGTAAAAGGCAGGAGAGGGGGGAAGGGGACGAGGAGAGAACATAATTAACCAACGTAAGCGTCCAGAAAGTCACATCCACTCAACATGTCAAAGAGAAAAATGCGTTACCTGGAGACATTCAGCTGGGGTGGATTTTTTTTTTTTAATTTAAGATAAATAAGAATATCGCAACTGTCACGGAGGAAATCCAAGTCATATGAACAAACTTAACTAACAAGTTTTACATATTAACATTTACAAAACGTAGTTTACTCAACAAATTCACTGAAAGATGTCCTATTTCCTAAAAAACTGTACCTAACAGTTGTCCTTTTGAGTGATTCCAGTCCTGCACGCGATTTCAAATTGAAGGGGGAATGGGTGGGGTGCAGAATACATGAAATTTTTACAGCATGGAAATAAAAGTATTTTTAAACCTTCCTGGGGTGAAAAATTAGGCAAGAGGTAATACGTGGAAACTGTCAAGTCCTTCTCTACACACCCACCCACCAGATACCATCGCAGCCGGCTAGGGGAGTCTCCCTCTTTTTGCCTGACAGCTTCACTTTCTTTGAGGTCTGGAGCTGGTGATCACACTGGCCCGTCATGGTATTTTCAGTTAACAAAGCAGTTACTCAACAGGGGAAAAAGCCACAAAGGAGCCGAGCAGCTGCTGCTGCACCCGTGATGCAAGTGCAGGATGAGCCCCGGGCCGCCACCGCCGCCTCGGCTCCTCCGTGACGTCCGGGAGGGGTATCCCCGGCCCTCAGGAAGTGGTGGCCGCGGGCGGCTCCGCCCCCAGGCAACTCTGGGCTGGCTAGGACGCCGGGTGGCGGGAAGGCCGGGCCCGTGACGGACGGGGATCACCGGCCGAAAGCCGAGCACGCCCCGCGGTCCGCGCGCCCCGGGCCCTCCTTTGAGTCACCCCTCATGGCGGCCTCCGCGCCCTGACTCGCCCTCCGCTCCCGTCACAGCCCGCGCGCCCCACTCTCTCCCACAGCTCACACCCACTCACCCCGACCCCCTGCGCCGAGCCTGGCCCAGCGTCGCCGGTCACCAGACGGGGTCGAGCCGAGTCCAAGATGGCGACTCCACCCCCGCCCCCTCCGCACTCCGCGGAGTCAGGGCGCCCCCTCACGCGGCGCGCTCGCGCCCGAGGCCCGGCTAAAAATAACCAGGCCCGACTATATTTGGTGCGGCCGGATCCCGGCGCGGCCGCGCGCACCCCGCCCCGCCCCGCCCCGCGCGCACCCGGCCCCGCCCCGCCCCGCCCTTCCCCGCCGGGGCGCTGCGCTGAATGGAGAAGGGGCGGGGGTGACCGAGGGGAACCTACTCCGCTATCTGCGGCGCGCGCCGGCGGCGGGGCCGGGCCAACCGCCGAATTTAGTAACATCGCCTGCGTCAATCACGCGCCTCGCGTGCGTCAGTGCTGCGCGGCTCCAGGTCCTGCTCCCCCCACCACCCGCCAGTCTTTGAATGGATGCAATGTAGCAGCGCCCTCCTTCCTTCCGAGACTGGATTGGAACCTGTGGCAGTGCAGAGACTCTGTTCCTGTCCTCTAGGTCAACTTTCGTAGCACCCTTCCAGGTCTTCTCCACACCACCCTGTCTGAAGTGGAAGTGGAGGCGAAGAAATATACCCAGATCATATATATAACTTTAGTTTTCAAGTTTCCTGTGCTAGCTCGAACCTTCGATTCTGAATTGTGTGCTCCGCTCCACCCCACCCCCAACACACACGCAAAGATTGTGACAGGTCAGAAACATAAATGTCACGTCTGATTCAAGCGGACCACATGGAACCATTGTCTGTCTGCATAGATTCACTCAAATATTTTCTCCTCCTCAAAAATTCATTTCTAAAAGTGGTTGCTTGCATCCAGCTGCAACTTATGGAGCTAGAAGACTTTAACTCTGATAAAATTTTGTTATTATTTTCAGCAAGAAATTCACACTTAAATTCATCACTTCCAGGAAGAAACTGCTCTCCGTAACAGAATCTCGCAGGCTTTCAGCTCACCATTTCATAACAAACGCGTCTCGGGAGACCAGAACAAATCCCCTAACGAATGACTGACTAATAAATCCTGTTGATTGATTTCGAAATGTTTAATTTGGGAGGTGGAGGGGAGGCCCATCTACAACCATCAAAAAGTGAAAGTGCAAGCTGAGAGTTCCATTTCTGACGGGAGAAGGTGATTTGCAACAGTCAGACCCGCTCAGCTGTTCAACACGTGTGTGTTTGTTTTACACACATTAAGTAGTTGCTGCTACAGCGCGCGCGGATGGTGGATGTGCACTAAATTGGGTTATAAGGTCCAGTTAGGAAATTCACAACTTAAGTGTAAAGAAAGAAAACCTTATCTTCCCAGAGCCAACGGTATCCCTGTGCAAAACACGCACCCAGCAAATGACCGGAGGAGGAGAGGGATTAAGCCTAGGCACCGAGAGCCAGAGAGACGAGAGACGTAAACAGCTTTAGGCTGTTGCTTGGGGAAAGCGCAACTGCACCTCAGGGAGTCTTCGGACTGGTGCCTGACTCCTGTACTGGCTGCCAGGTCACTCAGAGAAGCTGTTTGGCGGAGCCTTGCCTTTCGGAAGAGCTGTCCTCTCTCTTACCCCCTCGCCCTGGCTCCCTGCCCCGGGGCAGCCTCGGAGGCGTGCCAGTAGCACTCCTCCAACTCTACTCCACCCGAGCCTGACAGCTGGGCGGTCCCGCCTGACCTGCGGGCGGGCCGCTGCACCCTCTTACCGACTCGCGACCGGGCGAGCCGCGCGGTTGCAAAGGGGTTGGCAGCACTAGTCCGAAAGGTCCCCGCGCCAGGACTGGCTGCGCCGCAGTTTCCATTGTGCTGCCCTGCGAATGGCCGGGGAACGCGCGCGCGCGTGCTCGCACATGCACACACACACACACACACACACACACACACACACACACACACACCCTCCCTCGCACACGCGGAACCGACTGGGCCAGAGGAGGGAGGAGGAGGGTGACGTAGCGTCCCATGGCGTCACATTGACGTCTCGCATTCCAGGCACTCTATGGAGAGGGCGCTAGGGCTCCTGTGGCATAAATGACGTGCCGAGAGAGCGAGCGAACGCGCAGCCGGGAGAGCGGAGTCTCCTGCCTCCCACCCCCCACCCCTCCAGCTCCTGCTCCTCCTCCGCTCCCCACACATAGACAAGCTCACACCCGCTCCCTCACTCGCACATACAGACACACGCGCGCACACACGCTCCTCACACACACTCTACTCTCTCCCGCGCGCTCACACCCCTCTCGCCCTGCGCCCTCGCGGGTGCAGCGCAGCACCACAGTCGGACTCCCCTCCCGGGCTCACTTTGCAACGCTGACAGCGCCGGCGGTGGCCGTGGAGGTGGGAACAGAAGCGGCATCCTATCCCCTGGTTGCGGCCGGAGACGGGACGCCCGCGGAACCCCTCGGCGGCGCTCTCCCATGAGTCGGGATCGCAGCATCCCCTGCCAGCAGCTCACTGCCTCTGGGAGCCGCTGGACTTGTACACCGCAGCCCTTCCGGGACAGCAACATTGACTCCCCTCCCAGTGCAGATTTCGGGGCAGCTTTCTAGAAACTCGCACTAAAGACGGAACCGCCACAGCATTCAAGTACGTATGAGATTCGCTCAGTTAATAGGGGGACTTGTTAAAAAGTTGGCGCGCTGAGAAGCTCAGCTTCTGAAATTGACAACTTTTTGAGTTGGGGTTTTCCCCCCCTAGCCTTCTCGCTCTGGCTTTGCTCGCGGAGTCGCCGGTGGGTTCTGATCTGAAACTTTTCCCTCAGGTAGCGGGCCTGCGGGGATCTCTGGAGCTTGTGGGATTCCTCTCCTTACCCGAAGAGGCGAAAAGCCTCTAACAAAGACCAGGACCGGGATTTGTGCAGTAGCAGCTCCAGCGATGTAATTCAGGGTATTTCGGCTCTAGTTGTCATGGTAATGATGCTCTAGGCGGCGGCGGCGGCGGCAGCGGCAGGGAGTTGCAGCTCCTGTGATGAACGGCAGTAATTTTTCTGCCTTTTAACCAGGATTGGAAATAGGGGCTCCAGTGGGTCCAAGTTAATCTACCTAATGGTGACTCCGAGATGGTTGACTGGGAGGAAGCTTGAGAGGGAAGAGGACCTGGCCGGAGTTTGCAGCCGGGTTCGGAGGATCTCAGGAAAGAGGGCGTAATTGTAGGAATGTGGCTTATTGTATTGAAATGAGCCTGGGGCTCCACCAGGCACGTCTGCCTGGCGTCGCCGACTTGCCCGTGTACACTTTTCCCTTCGTAGGTAATCGGGTGTAATTGCCGACCCCCGTGCCCCAACATGCGTGGGGACAGTGTCCCCCACCCCCACCCCCCTCCTCTGGGCCTTGACTTGGTATGGGTAAGGCATGTTTTAACTGACAGAATTCGCACTTTTGGAGAAGTTGCTCAGAGTGTTTTACTCTTGATAGAAATGAAAGTTCTCAGTGGTAAGAGAACGGTCAAGCGAGTGCAGCCTGCGGAGACTGACTTCCAAGGGCACCTCTCAAACCTTTTGGAAGTTTGGGGCAATCGTAAGGGAGAAGGCATTTGTCCCTTGATTCTAAAGAACGTTCTTGGAGATTGTCATTTATCTGTTGTGCCCACGGACTGTCTAAAGGGAAGAGCTGCAAGGAGTTTGGTAATCAGAAATCTCAGGCTATTATCCCTCGAGTCCTAGAGTGCCGGGAGAAAGGTACAGAGCGCCGTTCAGTCATTTCATCGCGAACCCAATCCTGAATCTTCTTTTCCCAAGACGGAGAGAGATTTTACAGAACTGAGTCGGGTAAAGGAAAAGCTGCCCAACGTGGCTTCTGAGCACAGTCAATGAAGTTTGAGTTTTTTCGAGTTCTCTTACCTTAACAAGATGCTCATAATGTGACTATCAAAAACCTCTTGGGCCACAGCAGACTTCACACCCGCTCCCAACCCCCGCACCCACCCCACCCTGCCCCCTTCCCCCTTCCCTCGGACCCTGCGCTCGCAGAAACTCTCCCCCGCGGTTTGCCTCCTCTCCCTCGGTCTTTCTGAGAATCTCTGTCTTTCCCTTTCTGTCGATCTCTCCTCCACTCCTCCTGCCCCCGCCCCACCTCCGCCCCCGCTCCCCAGGGTTGGAAACTCCGTGGAGGAGCCCCGGTCACAATGGTGCGTTTCACGGTTTCCTTCACACACTCCACCACGGGGAGGGGAACACGGGGGTGTTCCTTTCGTCTGCCCACGAGAAAGAAAGGGGCTTTGACAGAGGTAGTTATTTCTTCCTAATTTACAACCCCGAGGCTCCGTGTTCCCGGCCGCGGCGGCCGCGAGCGGGAGCGGAGAAACGTGTTTCCAGGCGCGGAGGCTTTGCCTAGGTAACCAGTCGTTTCGGGGCGGGGGGAGAGGGGGGGCGCGGAGAGAGTCGAGGGGCACTAGGCTCTGCTGTAGGAGGTGTGGTGTGGCTTGCCCACCCCACCCCACCCCCGCGAACGCTGGGCGCGCGAGGGAAGCCTCCCTTTCCTTGGGGAGACACTTCCCTCACCCACCCTAG
Source organism: Bubalus kerabau (assembly GCF_029407905.1). Lineage (NCBI taxonomy): Eukaryota > Metazoa > Chordata > Mammalia > Artiodactyla > Bovidae > Bubalus > Bubalus kerabau. Next base: position 131,403,332 of record NC_073627.1, read on the forward strand.
CCAGAGGTCGATCCTTGGAGAACGACTCCGCTTGAAAGACCCCAAAGAAGGGTGGGAACGTGGTCACCTGGAGGAGGTGGTGGGAGGTTGCTGGAGACTCCCATTGAAGATGCGGAGGGACGCGAAGCGCACGTTACAGCCGTGGGAAGATCCTGCACTAGGGCGAGCGCAAGCTTTCTGTAGTATCAGCTGGGGCTGGGGGTGGGGGTGGCAAGGGAATCCCCCACTTCCTGGCTGTCAAGGGCTTTCCGGATCTGGGGACTCCGATCCCGTCTCCTTTCAGGCAAGCCGCGGGCGCAGGGGCGGCGGGAGACCAAACTTACTCGATACCCGCGGTCCGCGCACGCCGGAGGTTTTTGGGATTTTGGCGGGTTTTTTTTCGGGTACCGGTTCCCATTCTTATAGCTGTGAGTGGGTCCGGGCAAAGGGGGCGCTATAGGCCGGAGAGTCGGACATGACTGAGCGACTGAACTGAACTGAACTGGGGCCATGGGATCCTTTCCCGAGGCCCACCGAAATGCGCTTCCAGGTACAAAGTTTCGCTAAGGCTTTGCGCAGAGACACTTGCCCCAGAGCCGCTCTCGGCGCCCTCTGGAGAGTGCCCCCTCCGGGTCATGCCCCCTCCGGGTCGCCCTATGGCCCCAAGCCTCGAAGTCGCCCACTCTCTGGGATACCGCCCGTGGGTGCAGGGGGGCCTCCCTCCGCTGGCACCAGCAGCGGCAAACGCCAACAGCCTTGTGCCGTGCTTCCGGCGCCGGCCTATTTCCACTGCGTCCTTTTGTTTGCTTGACCCCTGGACCCCGAAACTCTCCGCTAATAGAAGCGAAGCTCCATTAGCATTTAGAATGAAAAGCGCAGACTTTCTTAATTCCTCGGGGCATTCATGCATTCGTTCCGGACCCTGTGCATTTCCTACGCAACGTGTAAAATCTGTATTTGAGGGGTGGGGGCGGGTGAAGTTGGAAAATATTTTCCGCTCCTGCACACTCACAGACTCCGATTCCGGCGGAACTCTTTCCTCAAGTGTTCCCATTCGGTTTTCCTGACATCGCTAGCTCGGAACCACTTGAGGGTCAGGCAGATTAATTTCTGGGCCAAAACTGGTTGCGCGTTTTCTAGCCTCGGTTCGGGAACCACAAAACCGCCGTGAGCGCGGACAACCTTTCCTCGGCTTCTCCACGGCGCTGTGATGCCTTTTGCCCAGGGACTCCGGTCACCTTAAACATTGCTTTTTTGCCTTTTAATTCTTTGTCATTTCTAGAGATTCCTACCACCCCCACCCCCGTACGCCCAGTCCAGGCCTCGGTGACCCAGCATAGTCTCACTGTGACCTTTATCCTTTCTCCTGGTGCCTGCCCCCGTCCCCCCAGAGCCTACTGCGGAAGAGCGCAGCCCGGCAAGCCCCATCGCTGAGACTGGACCCTCAGCGGAGCCGGGCAGCACCGCAGCCACTTCACCCAGCCGGACTTCCCCGCCTCCTCCACTCTCGGCCTCCGCTGGAGAGACCCCCAGCCCCACCATTCAGCGCGCAAGATACCCTCCAGGTAGGTCTGAAGGCACGACCCCTTATTCTTCCCGGGCTGGGAGATGTGGGGGGGGGGAGGGGGGGGAGGGGAGCCACACACCCACAAGCAGGCTGGTGGACTTGCCCAGCGCCAGGACAGTGAGTGACTGCTGGCCGCGAATTTCACGGCACAGGTGGCTTCTTTGCACGAAGCTCCTCTGGATACCACACGCTGTTGCTACCTAGTGGAGCAGCCAGATTAAATTAAGCGTTGCATTTCTCAAAGATATTTTTCCTAAGAAAAATGCAAATACACCAATAGATTGGGATCTTTTTATACATTTTAATGTCTTCATTTTTGCTTTCCTTTTAATGCTAAGGCATTTAAGAGTTATGGGATCATTTCGAACAATACAAAGCATTTTTGTTTGTATAAAACCCAAATCATTTGAGTGCAGACATTTGGATTATTGAAGCTCAGAGGGAAAGAGGGAAAGCATTTGAGCTGAAAACCAAGGAGGAAATTTGAGTTAAGCAAAAGAAAGGATTGCAGGTTTAGCTTGTAGAACCTCTGTTTGCATTTGGTAAAGGACTTCCCTGGTTGCTCAGTGGTTAAGAATCCACCTGCCAATGCAGTAGGCATGGTTCGATCCCTGGATTGGGAGGACCCCCTGGAAGAGGAAATGGCAACCCATTCCACCATTCTTGCCTGGGAAATGCCATGGACAGAGGAGCCTAGTGGGTCCATAGTCCATAGGGTCACAAAAGAGTCGGACAGGACTTAGCCATTAAACAACAACAAAGGGATACCAGGTGCCTAGCCAAAGAGATGCAAATAAATAGAACTCAGTCCCAGCAAGCTCACCTTCTATCTGGAAACCTCAGAAAGTCACAAAGAACAACAATAGGTAGGGACTGGTGAAGAATGATAGAAAAGAGTCATAGAGAAATCCAAGGGAAGAGAACAAATGAAACATCAGGCAATGTTCTTTTTTTTAATGACTAGCCTTTCATTTCACAGGGTAAGTGCTCTTTTAACTTGAAACTAATGATCATTTGTAGGGCCTTGCTTGGAAAATAGAGGCTTGAACTGGCCTCTCCTCATCACTGCTTCTTCCAACAGGCCCTCAACACCTTTTTTCAAGTCAAGATTTCATCCCATACATGTATGACTCAATCAGATTTGGAAATGTGGGTAAGAGAAAGATGTCAAAGGAAATGTGAAGTATTCGCTTTTCTATTAGTCACACCTTTTACACCATAGACTCCAAAGAGACGTTTAGCACATGGTTTTCCTTTGGTTCAGAAAAACCAACCACCAGAAACTGCCCGGTTTACTATTTATATTTAGCCATAGAAGAGAGGAAATAATTAGATACATTATCCACTGGATCCAATATATCTCAGGGCTTTCTCATTAGTTCAACCTCTCTGAACAGTAATAAGTACTCCAGATATCAGTGCTTTGGGGCTGAGGGAAACTATATCTATTAAGAAAATGTTTTCTTTTCTAGAGGTGCTAACTTTTCTATCATAAGAAAATATGTAGATAACTCACTTATTATAACCAAATTGTAGTTATTAAGCAGCTATTGATATATTTATTACTTAGATGGAGAAATATATATATTTACATATACATTTATACATATACATATATAGTGCTGGAGAAGGGAATGGCAACCCACTCCAGTATTCTTGCCTGGAAAACTCTATGAACAGAGGAGCCTGGAGGTCTATAGTCTGTGGGGTCGCAAAGTCAGACACCACTGAGCGACTAACACTTGCTTACATATATGTGCTAAGTCGCTTCAGTTGTGTCTGACTCTGTGCAACCCTGTAGACTATAGCCTGCCAGGTTCCTCTGTCCATAGGATTCTCTAGGCAAGAGTACTGGAGTGGGTTGCCATGCCCTCCTTAAGGAGATCTTGCTGACCCAGGGATCAAACCCAAATCTCTTATGTCTCCTGCATTGACAGTTGAGTTCTTTACCACTACCACTAGTGCCCCCTGGGAACCTATATATAGGTGTATATGGCACAGAGCAGGTTTGGTGGGTGTTTTGTTGCAGCTGCCCATCTTTTTCTTTGCAGATGGTGCAAACTCCCTCGAGCCCATTTCCTGGGCCTACGTTCCCACCTCACCACCTAGCTGGCTGAAATCATCAACAGGGGTCCAGTTTGAGCAGGCTGCCAGTCCTGTTTGGAGGAGTAGGGAGGGGGTGGGAGAAAGCAACCACAAAGTGTGTGGGTACCCTAAGTTGGCACTCATAAAATATTAGAATGTCACTGGGCCAGTAAGTCCCAAATAGGACACCTATTTTTCTTTCTTTTACTAACACTCAGGTTTACAAATCAGAGAGTTGACTTGGGGGGTGGGGGAGTAGTGGTCTCTTTCTCCCAAAATAAACCAACAGGGCATTCACCGGATTTCTTCTTGTCTTCCTAAATTGATAGCTGAGGTCACTCCATTAAATTTCCAGGGCTCAAAATCACTTTTTAAAACACAATTGGGCTTTTGAGGGAAGACATCAAACTTCCCAGATCTAATGAAGGACAGGGCAAGGGAAGGAAGGTGGACACAGAGGTCCCCAGGAGGCTAGGTTTTGACAGTCTGTGTCCCCATTGACAGTTCCTGAAGGATTCAGTTTTCTGCCCATGGAGGATGGGAGGAAAGTGGGGGGGACGGAGGGAGACAGGGAGGAAGGAAGGAGGAAAGAAATAAAAAAGGAATGAAAGAGAGAGCGAGCACTGGAGGGAAGGAAGGAATCAATGCTGCTAGAAAGGTGGAAAGACTGTCATTTCCTAGTTCCCATATTAGAGAGCAACGAATCCATTGCCACCCATTAGCTAGGAAGACGCTTCTGAGAGTTCTTTTTTCCTCTCCCTGCAGATATGCCCTGCGTGCAAGCCCAGTATAGCCCTTCACCGCCAGGTTCCAGTTATGCAGCACAAACATATGGCTCGGATTACACCACGGAGATCATGAATCCTGACTACGCCAAGCTGACCATGGACCTTGGCAGCACCGAGATCACCGCCACAGCCACCACGTCCCTGCCCAGCTTCAGCACCTTCATGGAGGGCTACTCCAGCAACTACGAACTCAAGCCCTCCTGCCTGTACCAAATGCAGCCGTCGGGGCCACGGCCGCTGATTAAGATGGAGGAGGGTCGCGCGCACGGTTACCACCATCATCACCATGAGCACCACCACCACCAGCAGCAGCAGCAGCAGCCATCCATTCCGCCCCCCTCCGGGCCGGAGGATGAGGTGCTACCCAGCACCTCCATGTACTTTAAGCAGTCCCCGCCGTCCACCCCCACCACGCCGGGCTTCCCCTCGCAGGCTGGGGCGATGTGGGACGACGCAATGTCCTCGGCGCCCGGATGCATCGCGCCCGGCACACTGCTCGACCCGCCGATGAAGGCGGTGCCCACGGTGGCCGGCGCGCGCTTCCCACTCTTCCACTTCAAGCCCTCGCCGCCGCACCCGCCCGCGCCGGGCCCCGCCGGCGGCCACCACCTGGGCTACGACCCGACGGCCGCCGCCGCGCTTAGCCTTCCGCTGGGAGCCGCCGCCGCAGCCGCTGCCGCAGCGGCCGCCGCGGGCAGCCAGGCCGCCGCGCTCGAGGGCCACCCGTACGGGCTGCCTCTGGCCAAGAGGGCGCCCGCCCTGGCCTTCCCGCCGCTGGGCCTCACGGCCTCCCCCACCGCGTCCAGCCTCCTGGGTGAGAGCCCCAGTTTGCCGTCGCCGCCCAGCAGGAGCTCGGCTTCGGGCGAGGGCACGTGCGCCGTGTGCGGGGACAACGCCGCCTGCCAGCACTACGGGGTGCGCACCTGCGAGGGCTGCAAGGGCTTCTTCAAGGTGAGCCGCTCTCCTCCTCTCGGCTCCCCTCCCCTCCACTGCCTGCCTCCCCAGCCACCCGCTGAGAGCATCTAAGCGGGTCCTTCCCGGTCCTAACTATTAGAGGTGTGATGTTACACTGTGCATTCCTGTAGCCTTTACTAGCACCTTCACACCCACTTTCTTGGGGCCTTTTAACTTGGTGTCCATCACAGGAGGCTGCCCCAGGTGGGCTTGCAGAGACTGTGAACTTCCCGACTTGGCTTTACCGGCTGCAATTTTTTTCTGGAGAGTGCTTTCAGAAGATTCGCAAAGGGATCTGTGACCTCAAAAATGCACACACCTCTCTGTATTCCTCTTCTATCCATCCCAAATGTCTGAAGGAATAGAGTCTTGTGTGCCAGGCCTTGGGTATTTGTATCTCATTTAATCCTCCTAGTGAGAGCTAGGACTCTAGATCAGACAGAACTGAGATTGAATTTTGGCCACCCACTAGCTAGTTTTATGAATAGCATCTTGAGGGTTTGAATTAGTTATCCTTGTTTTATAGATGAGGAGATGGAGGCTCAGAGAAGTTATTCAACTGCCCCTGGACACACACTCAGAAAGTGAGATGGAGGCAGGATGCCAACTGGTGTTTGCCTGACCCCAAAGTGCATGCTTTCTTCACAGTTCAGCAGCTGAAGAAGAGACAGGGACATCTGGGGGATGCAGCTTGGGGCAGCTAGCTCCCCTTGCAGAAGAGAGAAGCTGGAGTCTCATCAATCTGCTCCGCTTCTGTGCCACACACAAGGCCAGGTGTGGACACTCTTCATTAGCTCATAGACCCAAAGGAGAATTTTACAGTGGGAGGGGTCTTCAGCCTCCCCAGTATTTTACCCATGAGGATATTGAAGGTTAGAGAGGTGATTTAGTGGCACATGGGGACAGTTCCAGCTAGTTTCTGCTACTCTGGAGTTCAGTGCTCTTTGCACCACTCAAAGAGAAAAGGCCTTATTCTCTTGCAGCTCTACTTTTGCTCTTGACCCCCAGACACTTAATTCTGCACCACCCTCCCCGTTCCACTGCCTTGGTCATTGCATCAGATATTTCCAAACCCAAGAATGTTCTCCCACAGTTCTCAATTCCTAACCTCCAGTGCTGGCCAGGGTGGAGAGAGAGGAGAAGCTGGATGCTGACTGGGTAATGAGGATTTGGGAGGCCAATAGGCTGAATCTTTGAGCATGCTGGAATTAAGACTCAGAACACCCAGAAAGGAATCCTTGATCTGTCACCTATCAATTTTATGATGTTGGGTAGGACACTTCCTTCCAGACCTCAGTTTCCCTATCAGGTGAATACAATACAGAGAAGAAGTGTTAGTTTTAAATGAGATAAAACATTTATGAAAATATAATTTTTAAAGGGTCATAAAAGAATAGTACATTGTAAATGAAAACTACAAAATATTTATGAAAAATGCACATGTGTACATTGGTATACATACCAATAAGCAACAGTTATTTTTGATGGAGATAGGAATCATGTGATTAATTAAATTGTGCAGACAAATGAGAAAATGTTTGTGGAAAGATTTTACAGTATATTAAGCGCCATACAAGAGGTATGCTAGATTATGATGTCTTAAATGTAGAACCGTCAGTTTTAGTCATTTTTTTCTGTCAAGTAACTCCATTTCTTCAGCAGATTTGATTTTTACAGTGTTTCAGTGAAAATACTGAAAGGCAGTCAAACAGGCAGCCAGAAGAGGGAAAAGAAAGAAAAACAATTACGAGAAGTATAAGTAATCCATAAATATAACCACCCCTGAATAATTGAGAGTTGACCTAAATGCAGGAGTGATAATACATTTCTGGTCTAGAAATGTCAGTTGTGTTCCCCAACAAGCATCCTTGTTCTACAGCAATACCTTGAAAACAAATCTATACTTGAATGGGTGGGAGTAGGATAGGGGAGAACCACCCCACGGATCTGTTAATTAAGGGAGCAGGAGCAGGTTTTACCCAGTGGCTTTCTACCATTAAATTGAATTCTTTAAAAATGTGACATGAAGTGCAGTTAATGATGGGAATTCAGTGATTGAACCATAACGATCTCTCCCTGTCCTTAAACAGTTGTGCAGGCACACATAAATGTTAGGAAGGTTTCAGGTTATTGGGAAAACATATACCTGAAGCAAAATGCCACCAGCACTCAAATTGGTATATCCTTGAGGATGATGACAAGAAATACAGTTTTCTAAAATTACTTTGAAAGAGAGCTTTTAATTACAATGAAAGAGAGCTTCATTCAGGAAACACAAGTTTCCTACCCTTACAGACTGCTACAAATTTAAATGCTGGAAACATCAGAAGTATGTTGTATTTTTGAAATTTCTCATTTTGAACTAAAATCACCTGCTAAAGCAGGGAAAATGTATCTGGCTTTAAATTTTATATAAGCAGTTTAGAAACGATCCCTTAAAATGAAATTAAAAGGTGATAGAGTGAAAACTGATACAAGAGGATTGAGAATTGCTGAAAATTTAAAAAGATAGAAAGCAAATCTAGAATTTTAGACACAAAATAGATCACCAATCCTAGATTACCTAGATTTTTTTTTTTTCATGTAGCCCAGGCTTACCAAATAAATTCACCTTTCTGCTCTATTTGGAGTTGAATAGATTCAGGTAACTTCTGAATGAGTGATGAATATACATCCATTTGCACAGATTATTTTTATTTTTTTAAATCAAGCATTCTCTTGTATCTGGAGCATAAAATATCTTTTATTATTTCATGTTTCATTTTAAAATTGTATGTGATTCTGAAGAATACAACATTATTTTATATCCAGACCCAAGTTTAATGTTGCATCTTTTACAATATGGCTATTTTTTCATGTCAATAGTCATTTATGACATAACCTATTAATGGGAATTTTCCTTGAAAATATATGGCCCTCATATTCCTTTCTTTATCTCATTCTTTTTTGTTTGTTTTTTATTGGATGTGATAGTGGTTTTTAGTATCCAGTTTTAAATCTTTACTTTCAAAAGTCAGAAATGGACAGTTTACCATTCTTTTAAAAATAAAATACACTGCAAAGGCTGATTAAGTGATTTGTTTTTGCATTAAAACTTTATTTCCTATATGTTGTAACTAGAGAAGTCCTCATTTTTTGCTTTTTATGATTTCATCTCTGTTGGCGGACAAAGCCAGTTTCTGTGATATTTGACTTACAATAGTGATAGGCAACAAAGTATATCCCAGATAATTTTGATTTTATTTTAATAAGGTCAGCAATAATCAGGGGAGTGGACCAAGTAGAAAATTGTTCCCAAGGGGATATTAAAAGTGAAGATAATCTAATCCTCCAAGGTATGATATGTTGACCTGGTAATTTCAGATATGATTTTATCATTCAGACTTGGATATCTCCTGAGACTTGCTTCAGAACAATCTGAGATGATTTTCATTGTCAGCAGCTAACACTAATAAAATTGTTTTTCCTGCAGGCTAGTGTGTTAGGAAATTAAATTTATCTAATTATACGAATTGCACTGTCGCTTTTCACATTGTAATTAAAATACATCTTGTCAGGTCCTACCTCTTTCCAGAAACTATTAGTTGACTATCTGTGTATTGTATTTCCTCAGAGAACAGTGCAGAAAAATGCAAAATATGTTTGCCTGGCAAATAAAAACTGCCCCGTAGACAAGAGACGTCGAAACCGATGTCAGTACTGTCGATTTCAGAAGTGTCTCAGTGTCGGAATGGTTAAAGAAGGTATGGGTATAATGCTTTTTATCCAACTTGCTTGAAAATATTCTCAGATATCCCTGAAAAAAGTTAATATTTACATTGGGATGGTGAATTTTCCTAGTTTCCCTTTCCTTTCAGCATTTTATTTTTATGGTGTATTTACATTTTAAAATAGCAGAGTTCTGCTTATTCTAATTTCTCAAAATCAATAGAGAGCTTGTGTACATACATCTTTCTTCTATTTGAGAAGGAGACTTTTAGGGCTAATTCATTACCAAATGTACGTATGGGGTGGCTGTTATGCTGCATGTTTCAACTCTCATTAAATCATTGTGGGGATATTACTCCAAACTTTTTCCACTTTAAACAGTCAGTCTCATTAACGATTTGCTCAACTGTAAAGTGTTTTGTTTCCTTTCTGTGATTTATGGCTGTTTGTGGATATCTTTGGAGACGTTTTTTCTTTTTTTCTCTTGGTGTCAGTTGTCCGTACAGACAGTCTGAAAGGGAGGAGAGGTCGGCTGCCTTCCAAACCAAAGAGCCCATTACAGCAGGAAGCCTCTCAGCCCTCTCCACCTTCTCCTCCGATCTGTATGATGAATGCCCTTGTCCGAGCTTTAACAGACTCAACGCCCAGAGATCTTGATTATTCCAGAGTAAGTTTTATGATATCCTGCTTTTGAGTGAATGATCAGGGTCTCTATTCATGATGCTAGTAATAAGCTTGGATTGAATGACTTGTGTCTGGCACTGTGCTCAACCATTTTCATATCGTTTCTCTATTTTTTCACTTCACTTAGCAATTCCAGTGCATCCATTGCACCAAATAATTTTTGCCTTATTGAATCTCTAAACGCCTTAACAAATGACCCTGACAGTGCTGCACCTGTCATACCCATTGTTGCAGGATTCCTGATGGTTGTGCCAATGAAAATCTGCACAGGTGAATTACAATTTGTACATTTCTTTCATGCTTTAGACAACATGACTACTGTGTTTTTCATATTGTGACCAAACCAGCTGGGTAAGCCTCAAGTTATCCTTGAACAGTTTACCCATTTGCACTGGCATTGATTGACCTACTGCTTATGGAGAGGGATTAGACCATTGATGGAGAGGAGCAAACTCTGGCCTTGACATCAGGAGGTGTCAGGAGGACTGGGATGGAATGTTGCCTCTGCTGCTTCCTGCCTGGGTCACCTGGCTCCTGCTCTTGGCTTTCTCATCCTTACAGTGGAGATGATTACAATATTTAACCTCAGAGGGATGTTTTGAACATCAGTCACATAGGAACAATGGTTGAGAAAACATTTGAAACTGTAAATGACCACCAGTGTTGTTAAGTCAACCAAAATATATCAACACTTTTATTTGATATGGGATATAGTGAAATATCATCAGTTTGAAACCTGAAAATTCCCAGAAATTTGGATAACATGAAGAAGAATGATTTTCTGAGCAAATGTATGAATATTACTGGAAGACAGTTTTAAAAGAGACTTAGAAAAGCAAACTTCTAGTAAGGCAGGGTCTCACCAGAGAAAAAAAGAAAGGAAAAAGATCATAATTATTCAGCCATTTCTACATGCTAGACATTGTGGTACTTTGTCTCATCTAACGACCATTTAAAGAACCATAAACTGTAAGAATAGTTACTCCCACTCTAAGACAAGAAAACTTAGAAACACAGTTTCCACACAGAGGAGAGAGAAACCAGTCAAGGGATCCCCAATTGGTTGATTTGGCTTGGTAGCAATTACCAGATTGCCTTCTCCAGGTCCAATCAGTATCTTGAACTTCTGGTTGAAGGGTTGGCCAAGAGTGTGAGTGTGTCTGCCGTTGCCCTCTTTTTAGGTTGTAGTGTTGACAAAAATGAAAGGGTGATTGGTATACCTGCTGTGATCTTCCTCCCTTCCTCCCCTCCCTCCTTTTAGGCTGTGAGGCCTCCTTTGCACTCTGGAGCACAAGACTTCCTATGAGAAGCATGGTAGGTCCTTAGCATCAAAGGTTGAGGACTCTTGTTCTGATTACAAGTAGCATCTCTTGACTGAAGTCAAGTCTCAAATAATAGTTTAACTGAATAATGCAGTGGTTAAAGGGCTAAGGCTTTGGAACCGTACAGGCCTCAAGTAAAATTCCAATACCATCATGTATTGGAATGACCAATACATTCCAAGCTGGGTGACCTTGAGCAACTGATTGAATCTTTTAATATCTCACCTTCCTCATCTGTGTTATGGAATAATAATAATAATATCTATTTCCCAGGATTGTTTTTGTAAAATTTAAATAAGATACTTGTCAGAGCTTTAGCTCAGTACCCTGTATGTTATCTCCTTGACCATACCTTCTTATTCTGTCATTTGTTGAATGCTTTAATGAGTATAAACACTACATATGTCAGGTGCTATGTAGAAAAACCACTAAGGTAAGTGTGATGATTGCCATTTTATAGATGAGGAGATTGAAAGTGAGAAAGGCTAAAGAACTGACTTGCCCAAGGTCACATGAGTGAGTGAGTGAAGTTGCTCAGTCTTGTCCAACTCTTTGCAACCCCATGGACTGTAGCCTACCAGGTTCCTCAGTCCATTGAATTTTCCAGGCAAGAGTACTGGAGTGGGTTGCCATTTCCTTCTCCAAGGTCACCTAGCTAATATGTATCTGAGATAGAATTAGAAGCCAATGGGTCCAATTTGCCCCACAAAGTCTGTGCTCCTAAGACCAAAATTCCCTGCCTCTCTGGTATCAGTGAGAATGGGTGATAGAAAAGCATTTGGGAATAAAGACTTTTTCAAGAACCAACTCTGGCCTTCCCTTATGCAATCTGTCTGAATTAATGAAGCTTCTTGGCACTGCCTCCACTGAGGCTACAGCATACAATCTGATGTTGTTCTAGGGCATTGGCAATGACTATGGCCAGTCCAAAGAATTTTGTCCAAAGTGATGATGGCGGGGACACATCATCCAATTATTGGTCTACATGGCCTAATTAGTTATTCAGTGGCAAACCCTGTCCCATACTTTGAGTTGTCCCAGCTGGGAACTGTCTCCACACTGAAAAATCAATCCACTGTGTTTGCTTGCTTCCACACCATTCAGTGTGTTAGACTAGAGTCGTCATCCTCATCAACAAACATTTATCCAATTTAATTGTTAGCTTTGTCCAAAATAGCAGATTGACCATGCCAGAGTCTGGGTCACGATGATACTACCTTTGGGGCCTGGCTCAGTTTTGCAAAGCATATTCATTTTAATTGCATTGTTTTGGAATCAGATCGAACCTCATAGCTTGGATTCTCCTGCTTTTAGATAGCTTTACAAAATTATCAAAAATTGGACCCAAATCAATTAAATTAAAAGTCTTTTTTAAAAAATACAGTGAGTTTTCATCAAAAACTTGGATGAAGGCATAGAAGGCATGCTGATCACATTTGCAGATGACAGAAAGCTGGGAGGGATCGCTAATATGATGGATGTCAGTATCAACATTCAGAGTGATTTCGACAGGTTGGAACAGGATGGATGAAACCATCATGGAGAAAGTTAACAAAAATAAATGTGAAGCTCAGCATTTAGAATTTTTTTAAATGGGAGAGACTTAGCTTGTCAGTGGTTCATGTTGAGACGATCTCAGGAGTCTATTCCCTATGCTCAGTAAGAACCACCAGTGTGTTCAGGTGGTGGAAGGAGGGATGCTAAATTAGCTTCGGCCTCTGCAGAAGAAGGATAGGACCAGGACCAACTTCGTGGTGCCCCATGGGCTCTGTGCTGTCAGTCCACACTTCAAGGATGGAGTTCAGTTCCAAGCTGGGATTTAAGAGGGCAATGGATAGACTGTTTCTGAAAACTTGAAAGGGATAGTTGGAAGAAATGAAAGTATGTAGACAGAAAGAGAGTAGGTGTGTTGGGACTAGGTCACACTTTTGCCATGTTACCAAGAGGACAGTTCTCCCAAGGGCAGATCTAGAGGGTGAAGGAAGTGGCCTTTCCAGTCCATTCTGAGGACAAGAAAGAGTTCTATTGGCTCCAAGAACTGCTATGGAAGTATGAAGAAACTTAAGGAGAACTCTTTAAGGGTTCCTCACAAGAAGACAGGTTGTTTTGGCTGATATTAAGTTCCTTCCAGCTCTAAGATTTCATGATTCTAGGGTCTACCTTATTGTCCCTAAATGCAAGTGAATAGGTATATATATACATATAAGAATGTGTGCTGTTAAGTAATTGTTACTTCACAAGATTGAATTTGCTTCATTTTCTTAAAAAAAATTAACATAAAGTGAACAAAGCAAAATGAATTTATTGAAAGTCTACTCTGAGCCAGTTACCATCACATATATTTAGTTTATGTGGTATAATTTATGGTTTCAGTCATTTTTTAAATATCATTCATTGTAATTCTGTTTTCATATTACCTTCTCTTTAAAGTTTTTATTTAAGAATTCAGAGAACTGGAGGTGATCTTGAGGTAATCTAATCCAACATTCATATTTTCAAAGAGTAAATAAAAGTTTAAAAAGATTAAGTGGCTTGCCTAAAGTCAGTGGCAAACAGTTAGACCCAAATCTCACCCCTCAAGAGAGTATGTTTCTCACCATATTGCCTTTCTATTTAATGGAAATGTACTAGTTTGGTTTTTTTTTCAAATAAAAGTCTTTATTAGATTTTTAAAATTACAATAAGAGTAACATATACTCATGGTTTGAAAAAGGCAAACCATTTAGAAGTGAATCAGGTGAAAAATGAAAGTATCTTCTTCATTTATTCCTGCTTAAACCATAGCATAGTGGTAGACATAATTTATTACATTTTAAATAAGAAAATGCACTGTCAGTTTCAAGTCAGACAGTTGAACATGACCAAAACAATTTATTAAAGATGCTACCTTCCCCCAGTGAGTCAGAGAAATGAGAAAACATTTGCCAGACAGGTTCATTCTAATCTTCTTGTCCCAGCCTATATGCCTTTAAGGTAGTAAGTGGGTGTTTTCCTGGTTTGTGGGACAGGGAGGTGGAGGACTTGTTCCAAGTCACAGAGGGAAGGGTGTTTTCAAGGCCAGAAAGATTGCTCCTCCCTCTGTGAAACGTTCCTGGCGCTGAGACCTTCTCTTCTCCTTTGGGCCAGACTTCTCTCCTTCAAAAGTGAGCTCAGATCATTATATATCAGTGCAGTCAAAACATGTCAGATTTGATTTGTTTCGCCTCAAAATGTTGCTGTTCTCTACCCCACAGTTGCTTTTAATTTAGCATTACAAGTATATATAGATACCGGACTTGACTTCAGAGCCTGTGTAGTTCCTAATGAGAAAGTGTACTTCACATCCTCATTTGTTGGTAATTTTAAGTATTTGCCAGCAAACTAGGATGTTTTCTGGTAAGAGTATCACTTAGCACTGTAACAGACTCCAAAAACAAGATACAGTACAGATACAACCAGGCCCCAGCAAGTGGCATTTAAATATGTTAACAAAATAGCCTAAGAAACAACGTAGCTGGCACATGTTAGGCCTACAGAGTATAAACTACATGAAGATTCTGCAGAGTCCTTCTTAAAGCTACTTCAAAGACCCTCTCAAATTGCCACTAACCCACTGGATGATTTCAGGCCAGTTCTGCCCCTCTGTGGGCCTCAGTTTTCTCATCTGAATGATGAGAAGATTGGACTAGATGCAGTGCCACAATCCCTTCCAGCCTTCTCATCCCCTGACCCTGTGACCATTATACCTGCTACAATTCCCCTATCAGTACCGGTCTCCATTTCCCAAAGTGTGGTACCCAGACTGCCTGTATCAGAAGGAGCCAAGGTGTTTGCTTAAAATGCAGATTCCCAGGGCTACACGCAGGCCTACTGACTCAGAACTGGGGGACGGGGAAAGCAGGCAGGAATCTGCTTTAAAAAGGAATCAGTTTTAAAAAGGCCTCAGATGGTTCTTTGGCACACTAAGGTTTAAGAACCATCATTATAATTTAATAAGAACAATTCAATTTTACCCCGAATCTCCTATTTCCCAACTTGCCTGGCATTGAGAAGAAATGAGCAATAGATATGAATTTAACAGAAAGTAACTGACTCACTGAACAGTTCCTCCAGAGCAGTGGACACATTACTGAACAAGATGCAACTCCTGTCTTCATGGAGCTTACAGGCCAGTGAGGGAGACAGAAAATAAACCCATATGTAACTCCAGTGATGCCATTTTGGGAAGAGAGGAGGGTTTAGGGGTTTTGTTTTTGTTTTTTTTTAGAGAAGGGAGGCAATTAGATCAGAAAAGAAGAAATTTTGGGGAAAACTGTATTAATTGCCTGTTTTGAAAGTGTCACTTTTTACAGTGTAAGATCCTAAGACTATGTATACATAGTTTGGCTCATAGAATAGTAACATCTGAAATATAAGGACCCAGGGAAAAGTAACATTGTAAGAGAAAATAAAATGTTCTTAAGACATTTTACATATTTAGCCTCAACTGACGGTTAGATAGAGTGAGTATCAGATTCCACTCTGCTATGAAAACATCACATTGCTAAATTTTAGGTCTGGTGTTCACCAAAGGTCTTGCATAATTTATTTTAGGCCTAGCTGTGGCTGAAATCTGACTTGTACATACATGGTATTACCATTTGAAATGTGTCAACTCATTTAAATAATATTTGTTGCTTGCAGTCCTAGATTCTCAATCTAAGTCCTTCAGAGAAATCTGCATTAGACATTAGCTATCAGTAAATGCAATCCTGTGTCTTTGAGTAGTGGCAAAATCTGATTATTGATGGATCAATTATCCATAAAGGCTGGAATACAACGTTACATAAAGAGGAAAAAAGATTGACTTTTAAGGTCTTTCTGTATTCAGTCTATATCTGATTAGAATGATCAATAAACAAATTATTCCAGATTTTCTTTGGTGAACCCCAAACTGCTTAGCCCGGAGATGGAGCGATATAGGGGAGTACAGAAGCAGAGTTTGGGGTCTGGTTCTTCCAACCCCATGCTCAGCATTTCACAGCAAGCTGTTTATAAACTTCTAGCCCAGGCAGAGAGAGACTCTAATATGTTTTGTTCTGTTTCTTTAAACCTTATATTCAATAGAGGGGACAGTTGATTTATTTTTCACCCCCAGAAGTTGATGCTGACCCTCCAGTCACCTCCTAGTTACTGGTGGCTCAGACTGAATCCAGTTTGGCTCCAGAATTCTGGAATGTGAACCGGAATCACTGCAGGTGAAGCCCAGAGAATCTGGCTGGAGTCTGGCACACAGCTGCTGGCTTTCCTCCTTGCTGGACTCCATCAGAGAGAACTGCATACACAGGCAGCCACTGCATCTCCCTGTGTTCAGGATGCATGAAATGTGAGCCCAGCAGGGGCAGAGGCCTGCAGAGGACCCTGGGTGAAAGCTAAGTGCTCTGGAGGCTTCTGAGCAAATATTGGAAGCAGGGAGATTATTGAGTTGTGAGCCCTGCTTTCAGGGACAACAGTGCAGGAGGGAGCTGTTAGGTCCCATTCCTTGACCTTCTTTAGTCTTTTTCTCTCCATTTAACACCCTACTTTGAAACAATAAGGCTGAATTAGTATCAAATTCTAGGCAATACCATCATACCTGATGTGATTAGCAATGTTTAGAATCATTGAATGCAAGAGCCATCATGTGGAACATTCACCAGGATAGATGATGGTCTGGGCTGTAAAAGAATAGAAATCATACAGTGTCTGCCATCAAACCCACCCTGGAATTAAACTAGAAATCAATAACAGAAACACAACTGAATACAAGAGCCAAAGGAATCTTAGAGATTGGCTAGTCTAGTCACTTCCTACTTCAGAGGCAGAAACAGACCCAGAGAAGTTAAGTGCCTAATCTAGGGCTTCACAGCAAGTCAGTGTCAAAGCCTGGAGGAGGAACCCGAGATTTGCTGTCTGATCCAACATTCTCTCCTCAACTCTCCGTTACCTGAGGTTCACAGGTAGTGCTATCAGTTTTCTAAACGTGGTGCTGCCTTGAATTTCATGCTGCCTGTGGGGAACATTTGGAATTAGATTCATGTAAGAAGAGAAAGTTTAAAAATAAAATCTTTTTCTCCCCACTCTCCTCCAGTTAATAGTACATGTGCTAAAAGGAGGTGGTGGGGAGTGTCCGAGACACCAGATCATGCTGTCATCCTTGAATATCCATGGAAAGGAGAGATGACTGCTTCCTTCTACCCTACTTTCCTCCCATTCCAACTCAGAACATCCAGGGCTTCATATTAATAGAATCCTGGCCCTGGAAAGATTATTGGGAATAGAGGAGCCAGGACTTTGGACTGGACCTGATATTATGGGATCCTAGAAAGTCAGGCTGAAAATTAGGAACCTTCCAGTTCAACCTCATCCCTCATCTTATAATATGGGAGCTGAGGGACAGTGATAATTCTAAATATCAAAATCATTATCGGTATCATTACTGTCTTCATGTGTTAAATATGTTCTATGTGCCAGGTTTTCCACATATGTTATCACAGTTAATCACTGCAACAAAATGTTGAGGACGATAGTACCCCCATTGTACAGAGGAGAAAACTGAGGCTCAGAAAAGTTAATTTACCCTAGATAACTATAGTAGCAGAGCTACATTATTTCACAAATTAGGGGCCTAGAGAAATCTAGGATTGAAGTAATTGGGTTCCTTGTCTGAAGTTTCTTTTGTTATTTCATGATGCCTTTTGGGAAAACACAGTGGGATGAGGGGAGACCCAATTCAGACAAGGGCCTTATTTCTTCAGACCTATGTAATTCTACAGTCAACACCTGTCTGCTCTTTGGCTTTTTGTCCTCCATCCCCTGACTGTTCTTTCATTGAACAATATTCAACAATGGTTTGTTATGGTTATCATTTAGTCACTGAGAGTCAATTATGTGCCAGTCACTGTGGTGACAAAATATGAGACCAAGGAGTATATACATGGAGAGCAAGATACTTTTTTTTTTTGAAATGCAACCTTTATTACAGAGTAAATTCTCATATACACATATACTCTAGTCTTCCATTGATCAAAGCAAAATACTTCTAAAAACTATCCTAGGCCACCAGCTAGTAATATCAGAACTGTTAATAGCCAGAAGGTGTAGGACTGGAAATCACAGAGGCATGTTTAAGTCTTGGCTGTACCACTGTTCGTTATGTAACTTTGGAAAGTCTGTTAGCCTTTCTGTGCTTCTTTGAGTCTCAGTTGCCTCATCTGTAAAATAAGGATTAAAATCCATGCCCCTGGAAGATCAACTGAGAAAGGAGACACAAAAGCACCATCAGCTGTGTTTCTGTGAAGGCAATGATGCACATTTACATGAAGGTTTTTGCATATCTCTTAAGTCTCTGTTGTTGGTTGTCCCTGGATTATTACCTTGCTGTATCAATCTTTCTGCCTGAAGCAGGAAAGATTTTCCTCCAAAGATTGAAGCAAAACTCTGAGGCCACCAGCATAGCTAAAAGCTGGGTAGAGACTTTAATCCTGCCTGTACCTTCCTTCTCCTGGAGCCCTCTAGGTCAGTGTTGTCCAACAGAACCCGTTCTACACCACATGGTGGATATTGAGCACTTGAAATATGGCTAGTGTGATAGAGGATTTTCACTCATTTAAGTAGCCACAAGTCCTGAGTCTAATGGCACCCTACTGCCTGGGCCGTGCCAAGGACACATTCCTCCCCCAATCCCTCCTTTTTTGTTCTATCTCTCAGAAATCCATCAACAGTAAGCATTCATCTTCTTGAACTGGTTAATTCTAAGATTCTCAAACTTCACTGTGCATGAGAATTCACCTGGAGATCTTGATAAAACAGTTTCTTGGGCTACTCCCCACAGAGATTCTGATTCTGTAGGTCTGGGGCAGAGCTGGAGATTTTTGCTTCTAACACATTCCCAGGTGTTGTGGATGCTGCTGTTCCAAGGACCACAGTTTGAGAACCAGGGGTTAATTAAACATCTTGTTTGGAGACAGCTATGCCTTAGGGACTCTGTGGATCCTGGAGGCTCACAAAGACAACCCCCTAGGGTAATGACTCTCAACACTGGCAGCCCTTTGGAATCACCTGGGGAGCTTTTAAAAATTCCTGATGACCAGTCCCCATCCCAGACCAGTTAAATTAGAATCTCTGTGGATGTGACCCAGACATGAGTGTTTTTTAAAGCTCCCCAGATAATTGCAGTCAGAACTGAAAACCAGTGCACTCATGGGACTTAGGCAAATTTCATTGCCTATTTAAGTGGTAACAGAGTCCACTCTATTTATGTCACAGGGCTATCATGAGAATCTGATGAGACTATGAATGCAAAAAGGTTTTATAAACTGTAGGACCCAAGAGTAAAGATTTAGGCATTGACAGTCTTTTTTTTTTTCTTTGAGTGTAAATTGTTTTATTAGAAGGTGCTGGAAATTAGGGGGATGAGGACTAAGACTTGTAAGAGAAGCAAGCAATAAAATGTGCAGCATAACATAAAACACCGTATGGGCAGCTGACACTTGGTCCCAAAGGAATGCTCTAGGAGACAGTCCTAGAACCTGCATTGAACTGTAGTTACCCCACTCAAGGGATACACGGCTTGGTTATCCACCAACCCACTGACTGAGGTTCTCCAGGGAGGATGCTAATTTCTAGTACTTTCTGCTGTCAGTCACACTAAGAGTGGGCTCTGGTGGTCAAAGAAAGCCCTCCTGAAAAGAGAAGGCATTGACAATCTTGCAAGAGCCAATTAGCAAATGATGCTGTCAGCCCTATTGGACTGAGATAACGCTGCTCTCTGTGGTTTGCATTCTAGTACTGTCCCACTGACCAGGCTGCTGCAGGCACAGATGCTGAGCATGTACAACAGTTCTACAACCTTCTAACAGCCTCCATTGATGTATCCAGAAGCTGGGCAGAAAAGATTCCCGGATTTACTGATCTCCCCAAAGAAGATCAGACATTACTTATAGAATCAGCCTTTTTGGAGCTGTTTGTTCTCAGACTTTCCATCAGGTAATTACTATTCTTTTATCTCCCTTTAGTCCACTCCTTCTTTTGAAGAAGTTTGAAACCTGCTGGATTTTTAACTAAGTCAGTGGTGAAAAGTTTGCTCAAGAAGGACATATGTAATATGACCAGGCATTAAAAAAACTGAGCCGTGGATCGAACACTGGGCTGGTAGCCAGGTCTCCTGGGTTCTAGTCTCAGTTTTAACAGACTTGTTGTAAGACCCTAAGCAGGTCACTTGCTTCACCAGAAATCTAGTTTCCTTCTTCATAAAATGAGAAGGTTGGATTTGGCAATTGATGGGCTTCCCTGGTAGCTCAGCTGGTAAAGAATCCACCTGCACTGCAGGAGACCTGGGTTTGATCCCTGGATTAGGAAGGTTTCCTCGAGGAGGGATAGCAACCCACTCCAGTATTCTTGCCTTGAGAATCTCCATGGACAGAAGAGCTTGGCTGGCTAGTCTATGGGGTCGCAAAGAGTTAGACACGACTGAGCGACTAAGCACGACACACAGCAAAGCCCCTTGCAGCGCCATCATTCTGTGATTCCAGGAAGATTCTCATGGTACATAAGGTATTTCCTGGGAGCAAGTATTTTCAGCATTGCCTTTACCTCCCAGGTTTCTATTTAGTGTTACTTTCTGATACACCAGAGGGGGCGCTAAAGAGTTCCCACAGCTTTGCAGCCTCCAGTATTTATTCCAAGAGGGAGAAGGAAATGGCAACCCACTCCAGTGTTCTTGCCTGGAGAATCCCAGGGATGGGGGAGCCTGGTGGGCTGCCGTCTATGGGGTCGCACAGAGTCGGACACGACTGAAGTGACTTAGCAGCAGCAGCAGCAGCTTCTGGATCAATAAATTTGGTTCACCTTACCGCACTCAGTGACATCAAAAACAAACAGAAACTTATTTTTCAAAAAGCTAGAACCTGGAATCTAAGCTTCTGCCATAAAGTTCACATGTAGCATTTTAAATTCTATCTTCCTTGCTTCCTTTCAGTTATATATTTATAGGAGATGGTACCAACATTTTACCAATATTATAGGAAAAACCATCACTTTTCCCCTCTTTCTCTTCCCTGCTACCCACTCCCCAGTTTCACATCATGTTACCAGAAACTCTCATTTAAGATGCAAATTCCCATGCCTCATTCCCAGCTGTTTTGGTTTGGATCTACATTGAAGCAAGTCTAGAAATCTGCTTTTTTTTATGTATTTATTAATTTTTTAAATGAAAGATGAATATTTTTAATGATGAAATGTACAATTCACAAAGAAGATAGACATCGTAAACCATTAGACACCTAACAACAAAGAAACAAAGATACATAAAGCAAAAATCAGAAGAAATATGAGGGAAAAGAAAAAATATATATAATCATAGTGTGACATATTAACTTAGAAATCTGCATTTTTAAGTCATATTCTAGCAATTCTGATGCCACTGATCTGAGGTCCAGGTTTTAAACCCTGAGATTGAATCATTCTGTTCTGTGCATGCATGCCTCTGGGGAGGGATCTGTGGGAGAGACCAAAGTGGAGTTACAACCAGACTGCCAGTAATTAGCATAATTACAGCCAATCCTGCATGTGCAGGAGCCAAGCTGAATCAGCAATATGACTACTATCTATTAGGCAGGCAGCAAGGATTAAGTCCATGATCAGCTCCATGAGGGCAGACACCATGTAGGCCGTATTCATCAGGTTTTCTCCAGTGTCCAGCCAAGGAATGGCACTGGTTTTGTGCTCAAGAAATATTTGCTGAGTGAATGAATGAATGAAGTTATTTCTCTAAAATAAAAAGACATTAACATGTTACTGCAATGGGCCAAGAGAGAGAAATATGTAGCAAGAGATTTGAAAATTAAAGGAGAGTTAAGATTAAGTTAAGGTCCACCTAAAATTCAGAATTAGTTACACCTAACACTGGTTGGCGGAGAAGGCAATGGCACCCCACTCCAGTACTCTTGCCTGGAAAATCCATGGACAGAAGAGCCTGGTAGGCTGCAGTCCATGGGGTCGCTAAGAGTCGGACACGACAGAGCGACTTCACTTTCACTTTTCTCTTTCATGCATTGGAGAAGGAAATGGCAACCCACTCCAGTATTCTTGCCTGGAGAATCCCAGGGACAGAGGAGCCTGGTGGGCTGTGTCTGTGGGGTCGCACAGAGTCCGACCTGAAGCGACTTAGCATAACATAGCATAGCAACACTGGTTGGGCTCCTCTTGTATTCAGGCACTGTGCATAGACTTTCAAATTCTTTATTTTATTTAATTCCCACAACATTCTTTGGAGGTAGCAATTAGAATTCTTGTTTTATAGATAAGGATAAGGAAATGCAGAAAGATTAAAGGAGTGCCCAAGGCTCCACAGAGAAGTGGTGCTAACTAGAAGTTCCAGGGTGCCGTTCCTGAGAAAAGAATGGGATCACTGTGGACAGAACATAAACTATCAGGATGGATTGAGAAATAGCCCTCTACAGCCCCACTGTTAAAAGTGGAGAATGTAGTACAAAACAAGGACTCTTTTTACTTTAGACCATTGTTCAGTTTATGATTGATTTCTGGCGCTTGAGAGGACTTGGTGTTTTTAGAGTCTGCACAATGGAATTGTAGTGTCTAACCTCGGGCCTTATCAGTTTTCGACATTTAAGAAAATGAAAGAGAAGTCCTGGCGAAGGAGCACTGAAGGGAACAGTCTCATGTTCATGGCACAGAGAGATAGGGCACTGGGCTTCACTTCCAGCATCCATCCCAGGGCAAGCCAGAAACTGCTTCTAAACCTAAGAGAGCAAACGCCCTACTCTGAGCATCTCCAGGGCTGAGGCTTACCAGGGAAGTCAGACCACTAGCAGTGGTTGTTTATCCCAGGGCTGTTCATTGATGGTGTCTGGGCGGGTTTCACAGCACCACACTGGGTTTGTGAAGGCTGCCCAAAGCTGTGCAGGTACCGGTGCATTATGATGTTATCCCACTGGACAGATTGAACAGACCTATTTTTGTGTCTCTATCCTCACCCCCCTATGACTTTCTCTCGTAGGTCAAACACCGCTGAAGATAAGTTTGTGTTCTGCAATGGACTTGTCCTGCATCGACTTCAGTGCCTTCGTGGATTTGGGGAGTGGCTCGACTCCATTAAAGACTTTTCCTTAAGTTTGCAGAGCCTGAACCTTGATATCCAAGCCTTAGCCTGCCTGTCAGCACTGAGCATGGTCACAGGTAAGCGCCACCCTGACATGACGTGAAAGGACTGTGTCTCCCCCTCTCTCTTTTCCTGGCTTATGTTTGATTCTGGCTTTGGCTATCCCACAAACACAGGAAATTAGGAAAATGATTGCCCCACTTTGCTGAAATCCACTGAGTTTGTTGTTGTTTAGACGCTAAGTCGTGTCTGACTCTTTGCAACCCCATGGACTGTAGCCCACCAGGCTCCTCTGTTCATAGGCTTTCCCCGGCTAGATTACTGGAGTGGATTGCCATCTCCCTCTCTAGGGCATCTTCCCAACCAAGGGATCGAACCCACGCCTCCTGTATTGGCAGGTGGATTCTTTACCACTGAACCACCAGAAAAGTCCCCCATTGCTGCTGCTGCTGCTAAGTCGCTTCAGTCATGGCCGACTCTGTGTGACCCCATAGACGGCAGCCCACCAGGCTCCACCGTCCCTGGGATTCTCCAGGCAAGAACACTGGAGTGGGTTGCTATTTCCTTCCCCAATGCATGAAAGTGAAAAGTGAAAGTGAAGTCGCTCAGTCGTCTCCGACTCTCAGCGACCTCATGGACTGTAGCCCACCAGGCTCCTCCATCCATGGGATTTTCCAGGCAAGAGTACTGGAGTGGGGTGCCATTGCCTTCTCCGCCCCACTAGGTTTATCATAGTTTAAAACAGGAGACACACAGCTGCAACTTATTGTCATGAACTTCCAGGACAGAAGATTCCCAGTGGGTTTGGTTATTGTCAGTAAACCCAGTTATATGAAAATCTAAATTTCCACAGGGTCACTGTGGGCAGTTGGACTCACTGCTTCAGGGTTATTTTTACAGGAGCTTTTGAAGGATGATTACCATAACCAGCCTGGTCCTCTGGGACAGAGGGGTGGGTCTTTGCTTCTCCCCAGTCCTTGGCTAGTAACCCAAAGTAAAACCAAAGAACTACATACACATAAAACACACATTTATTTATTTACAGCTTTATTTAGCAGCTTTAATTGGCAGAGGACTGAGGAAAATGGGTATTCATATACAGCAAAAATGGTTCAACTCAACTACTTTAAGGGTTTAAACCAGAAGCCTAGAACATATTCAGCTTCTCTGCTATGCCTTTCTCCCCCTAGATGTCTCTTCCTGTCTATCTTTTGGGAGGTAAACGATTCCAAGGCAGAATGACAAAGAAAAACAAAGGCATAGTGGATAAGAAAGGGAACACCATCTCCCTGTAGCTGCTTGAGGTCCCAGCTCCCCTCTGCTCCTTCATACTTTCAGAGTTTCCTGTTCGATCTCATCCTTCTTGTTCAAACTGGGGCCTGGTGAGGTAGTGACAGTAGATGGAGGCTCCAGAAGAGGCTAGCCAGAGCGGGTTTCACCTCCCATCCTTTTCATCAGACTCAAGTACAGGCTAGGTCATTGGACTGAGAATTAAGTTTCAGATTCTTGACATGCTCTTGGCTGTGGAAAACATGTTTTTTTAGGCTGGTGATGCATTTCACAGAGGGCCAAATGCATCCTGGGGCACACACGTGCCCTTCTCTCTGATGCATCAGAAATATGCTTACACACACCTCCCTGGGACGTCTCCTGTTAGCTAAAGGGAGATGTGTCTGAGTACATTAACAGACTAAGCTGGTTCATCATCTGATGGTTTACATAAAGGCCAAGAAGAGTAAAGGTGTGTGCAATGGGAGGAACAGGACACCAGTTCCCTCAGGATTCCAAGTGGAAACTGACTCCTCCTGGTCTTTGGTCCTGACTGAGAAGTCTCCCCTGCCAGAGGCTTCCAAAGAAACCATTGACAAAACAAAAAGGAACAGTCTCCAAGAGTATGGATTTGATTAAGGGGTCTTTCAAATGGCACACATAAGGGAGCACCTGAAGAAAAGAAACACATTGAAGGCACAAACGTTTCACTCCAGCAGGACTGGAATGAACCTGGGTCAAAGGCTAGCTTTCCACTGAAGCCCTCCAGTTCAGTTTTAAAATCATTCAACTCTTCCTAGAACAGTTAAACCTTCAAAGCTAGAAAGTATGAAATTTAGTTAATTTAGAAAAACAGACACAAAACCCAGAGCCAGCTAACCTTTGCTTTCAGTGAGTAAAGCCAACACATTGCACATCTCTATGGAAATGGGTTTTGAGTATAGTTCATCGACAAGTATTCCCTGATCTAGGCACTCTGCTGTAATTCAGTGGGTTTTCAGAGATGGTAACACATATCCCTGGAAGAGATAGAGCACGCAAAAGAATCCATGTGATACAAAGTGCTGAGTGCCAAGGTGGGGATGTGAGAGTGGGTACAAGGTGCTGAGAGACCCATGGTGGGAGATGGTCATCTCAAAAGAGGTAGTGTAAAAGAATCTAAAAAAGAGTGAATACATGTATATGTATAACAGAGTCAACTTGCTGTACACTTAAAACTAGCACAACATTGTAAATCAACTATACTCCATTAAAAAAAATTTTTTTTAAGATGTAAATATATCCAAACCAGGAAAAAAAAAAAGGAGGCAGCATGAGCTGGTCTTTGATAAAAACATAGGATATCTCCAAGCTAAAATGGAAGGAGTGAGAATTCTAGGCATAAATATAAATTTGCTAAAGCCATTGAAAATGTGGCTGTCATACATTTCAGGTCTAAAAACCAGAGTGATGGGAAGTGAGACAGGTGTGATAGGTTAAGGTGAGGCACAGCATGGAGAATGTTTCACACTTGGATGAGAAGGTTGGGGTTTATCTTGAGAGCAGTGGGCATCCATAGAGAGGAGCATCATGGCCAGGCTTGCATTTTAGAAAAGTCTACCCTGACAGCTCCAAAATCACTGCAGATGGTGACTGCAGCCATGAAATTAAAAGACGCTTACTCTTGAGAAGGAAAGTTATGACCAACCTAGATAGCATATTGAAAGCAGAGACGTTACTTTGCCAACAAAGGTCCGTCTAGTCAAGGCTATGGTTTTTCTAGTGGTCATGTATGGATGTGAGAGTTGGACTGTGAAGAAAGCTGAGCGCCGAAGAATTGATGCTTTTGAACTGTGGTGTTGGAGAAGACTCTTGAGAGTCCGTTGGTCTGCAAGGAGATACAGCCAGTCCATTCTAAAGGAGATCAGTCCTGGGTATTCTTTGGAAGGACTGATGCTAAAGCTGAAACTCCAGTACTTTGGCCACCTCATGCGAAGAGTTGACTCATTGGAAAAGACTCTGATGCTGGGAGGGATTGGGAGCAGGAGAAAGGGATGACAGAGGATGAGATGGCTGGATGGCATCACCAACTCAATGGACATGAGTTTGAGTGAACTCCGGGAGTTGGTGATGGACAGGGGGGCCTGGTATGCTGCGATTCATGGGGTCGCGAAGAGTCAGACACGACTGAGCGAATGAACTGAACTGACCCTAACAGCTGGTTTTGAGCACAGATTTTAGCAGGAAAGAGACTGAGAGGGAAAAAGCCAGTCCAGGTATGAAAGTTTGGTTTAAAAGGTGGTCCTGAGGCTGACATCTTTTTTTGTTTTACCCTTTAAGTAGAAATTAATAGACAACAGTGAGGTCACAGCATGTGAGTGCCAGGCAATCCCAACCTGGAGAGATTGGCAGTTCAGTGTGGAGAATACGGACTAGGAATTAGGAGAAGGTGGTGCTAGTCCCATCTCTGCCTGCAGTTTGCTGTGTGTACAGCAGTTACAGATGCTTTGCTGCTGCAGCTGTTTAGTCAGTAAGATGTGTCCAACTCTTTGTGATCCCACGGACTGTAACCCGCCAGGCTTCTCTTTGCATGGAATTTCCCAGGCAAGAATACTGGAGTGGGTTGCAATTTCCTTCTCCAGGGGATCTTTCCAACCCAGGGATCAAAGTCACATCTCCTGCATTGCAGGCAGATCCTTTGCTGCTGAGCCAACTATAGCTGCTCAGCTTTTGCCCATTTATGTGGAGACTTGCTCAGAGAGGCAGCAGGTTGGCATGGCAGAAATTGCAAGGATTTTGGAGACCACCACCCCAGGTTTGAATCTGAGATCACGTATTTAATAAGTGCATGCTACTGAGAAATGCATTTCTCTGAACTCAGTTTCCCCATCTGTAAAATGGGGATAATAATATCTATTCCCTCTGGTGGCAGCAAGGATGACAGATAACTAGGTTTGTGATGTAGCCAAACTGGTTTCAGAACAGGTGCTCTCTGCATTTATCTTCCATCCTGGAGGGATAGTAACAGGGACTCCCTCAAATCAGGCACATGCCTGCCCTTTCCACAAACCCTAGCAGTCCAAAATCAAACTCGGCAGCATGAGGAAACAGGTGGTAGCCTTAGAAGGCAGTGTGTTTGGTGAATATCTCCTAGGACGCTGGAGAGAGGCTTGAAGAAAGACAGTGATATTAAAGAAATTCGGCTCCACTTACCAGGCTCTGACAAAGGGCCCAGTCCTTGATGGGGTGCTTCCAGGCCCTACTGTCAGTCCCAAGGCCTGTGCAGAGCTGGTTGCTACAGGTGCTATAGTTATAATACACAAGAAAAACAAGGCCTCTTCTCTCATTTCTGGATCTCGCAGAACTCTGTCTGTGATTTGCTGGTTAGGAGAGGGGTTGAAATGTGTGAAAACTTCAGGAAATGGCAGAAAAGGCAGTGCCTGAGCCCCAGCAGTGCACTTTGTCATGGATATTAATTTTCATTTGAACGTGGGCTTCCCTGAAATCTTGACCTCTGAGAAAGCTCCATTGATCATAAAAGGTGATTGTGGAATATCAGTCGGGCTATTGGCAGGAGAAAATTTGTCCCCAAATTGTCTGCTCCAAACCACACAGAACTCATCAAAAGGAAATGGGGTTTTAGACATTTAATCAGTCTTGCTTCCAGGAAAGTTATTAAGAATCTGTACCACAATGGTAGTTTGTACAAACATGACTTTTTTTCCTAATTCTTTTTTTTTTTTTTTTCTTCCTCCACTTCTGTCTCTGTGCCCTGATAAAAAACTAGGTGGCGAGGTGGGGCAGGAAATGGTTTTCTTCAGATCACTCTCCTTTCGCACAGTAAAAGGAAGTTCCCCACAGTTGTGGTTGTCACATGTTTTTACGTGTTTTTACGTCCTCACTTTATCTACACTAACCACTCCTATATTTCTGACATAGGAGTAATGGAAACGCTTTGCTTCTGATAGAATACCAATGAGGTAATATCTAGTTGCAGTTAAGTATGTGTAATAAATAAGAAGCCCTCTCCCAAATAAAAAGTTAGTATGGAATTACCATTTTATAAGTATTGTTCACTAAGTAAATATTGAGGCCCTACTATATGTGGGGCACGGTGACAGTCTCTAGGGATGCAAAGATGAGCCGATGAGCCATGTGTGAATTCTGCTGTCAGAATTCACAGCAGAAAAGTGTATGGTCTACTAGGAAGTCACATGTGTTGATGTAGTGAACTCAGTGTATGGTAGTGAGTGCTCAGATCCTCAAAAGGGATAGATTCAGGGCAGGGGAAGTTCAGATTACTGCTAGCACTTTGGGGGTAAAGGAAAATGGAGGTACTGGTCATGCATGGCTTCCCAAGCAGATGGCATCGAGAAATGAGACTGTTTAGAGGAAGGACATTCCGCTGTGCAGTGGAGGAAACTGCATAGCAGGGGCATGGCAGGGGAACTCTTCACAGTCTGGGGAAAAGCAAGGAGCTGGAGTTGCATTATGTATTTTTTTTATTTTTTCCTTTTCTTCAAGATTTTATTGGCGCATAGTTGATTTACAGTGTTGTGTTAGTTTCAGGTGTACAGCAAAGGGAATCTGTTATACATATATCTACTGTTTTTCAGATTCTCTTCCTATATAGGCCATTATGCTATACAGTAGGTCTTTTAAATCCTATATGTAATCTCAGTAGAAAGAACAGAAAAACTAAAAGAGTACAAGCTACTGCACTTGATGATGCTGTATCTTAGAATGAGCATGAAAAAGAAGACATGAATCCACTGTGGGCCAAGGACTCCCTGCTTCTGATGGTGAGAGCTGACAGTATGTCCTGTACTCTGGGGAAATTTAAAGAATTTTCAGGGAAAAATATTGATTCTATGTAATATTTATCTTATGGCTTATGATTATGATCTAACCGCAGAGTAAAATGCATTTCCCATAGAGTGAAAGGGGTTTCCCTGGTAGCTCAGCTGGTTAAGAATCTACCTGCAATGCAAGAGACCTGGATTCAATTCCTGGATCAGGAAAATCCCCTGGAGAAGGAATAGGCTACCCACTCCAGGATTTGCTGGTTTCCCTGGTGGCTCAGATAGTAAAGAATCCACCTGCAATGCAAGAGACCTGGGTTCGATCCCTGGGTTGGGAAGATCCCTTGGAGGAGGGCATGGCAACCCACTCCAGTATTCTTGCCTGGAGAATCCCCATGGACAGAGGAGCCTGGCGGGCTACAGTCCATGGGGTCGCAAAGAGTTAGACACAACTGAGTGACTAAGCACAGCACATAGAGTTAAAAAGGAAGAACATTGGAAAGGCAGATTTAGACCAGCTAGTAGAGAGAATCTTGAGTGCCCAAATGCCATTTTGCAAGACACTACATTAAATCAATGTTCCCCATGGCTTTCATTCCCTACTCATGTCTTCCATCAGGTAGAAACTATTCTTTTCTTTTCTTTCTGTAGTCTTTCTCTTTTGTCTTATGGGAATGTGAACTCTGAGATTGAGGAGGGGGCAGAAAGCAGTGAAACAGTGACATGGCAGAACCCAGTAGGTGGCTGATCCTGCCACACCCTCCAGCACCTGTCTTCTCAGAGCTCCCCTGTTCACTCAAAATGGTTACCTGGTTACTCTGTTTTTCTGTCGCATATAGCCATCAGCTACATTGCAAGGAAAACTAAATGTAAAACTTGGCAGGGCCATATTAAAAAAAAAATGGTAGTGGAGAAGGGATGTCATGGGAGTTGGAGATTGGAGGACTGGGTTCAAGTCTTCACCATGCTTACTTCCTAACTGTGCAATTTGGGGCAAGTTCCTTACCCTCTCTGAATCTCAGTTTTCTCCTTTTTCACAGGGATAATGATGTCTACATGTAGGTTTCTTGTAAAGATTGAATGACTTAATGTGTACTTTACAGAAAAAAAAATTAGACAAATCTTTATTATTATTACCCTAAATGGCACAAGTTTTACTTCCAAGAAGAGCTGGCAGTTCTAAGAATCCATAAGTCGCTTCAATCATGTTTGACTCTTTGCAGTGTTGTGGCCTGTAGCCAGCCGGGTTCCTCTGTCTGTGGGTTTTTCCAGGCAAGAATACCGGAGTGGGTTGCCATTTCCTACTCCAGGGGATCTTCCCGACCCAGGAATCGAACCCGCATCTCTCATGTCTCCTGCATTGGCAGGTGGATTCTTTACCACTGGCACCACCTTTGAAGCCCCCCAAAATGTTGATGCTTCCCTACAGTTGTTTGTGCACATCACATTAAGCAATTTCTTTGGGTCTTTCTTTTCCAGCTAGAGTCAGGATTTCTTAAGGGAAGGGAGAGGTTTATTCATCTTTATAATTACTTTAGCGTTGAAAAGTGTCTGGCATAAGGTAAATATTGCTTGAATGAATGGGTTAATTGTGAATTGCAGAGAGTGTCCCAAATTAGGAAAATCTGTGTTATTTATTTTTAGTCCACTACTTTATTATTAGAAGATAGTCAGAATTCCTGAGAACTACCTTATTTTAATTCAGAGTGGCTCTATATTTATTGAACATCTGCTATGTGCCAGGCATAAAATCCCTTATCCTTGAAGAATCTGTGGTCTCATTGGGGAGACAGACACCTGCTCTAATAAATCAAAGACAGCCTGAAATGCACTATTACAGCCTGAGCACAGGTTGCTGACTGACTTGTGGTTTCCTGATCAGTGTGGGCTCAGCGTCTATGGGACTGCCCGTCAGGAAAGGATGTTATGACATGAGAAGTAGCAGTGAGATGACTTCCCAGAGAAAGAAGTAGAACTCCGAGCAGGAAGTCCTGTTTGTTAGTGGGTGTCTGAGTTACACACACACATCTCTCCCCAAGTGCTCTCTTATCCTTCCCCTTTGGCTGGACCTATATTATTGTTGTTACTGAGTTGGCCTGTGCCAGGATCTGTTCAAAGTCGAAAGAAGTTACTTTTCCTTATTGAGGCTGCTAATGGTACCATCACTCCTTTCCTTACCCCCTGATCCTTGCCATGAGGAAGAGGATTTGGCATTTCTTGTGTGGGCCTAAGAGGCAGAACTGTAAACTGTAGGAAGGCAAAATTTAGCTCAACATAAGGAAAGCTTCCTAAAAGACAGAACTATTTGAAATTGGAATAAGCAGCCATGGGGAGTGAGTTCCTGCCTAGAGGAGTGAGATTTACAGAGATTGAATGAATGCTACTTGTATGTTGTATCAAACATCTTATGGGGACTGGGATTGATTGTAACAACAGCTTCTCCAACTTTCACGTGCATGCAAATTATTGGACATCTTGTTAAACTGCAAATAATAACCATACAATAGTGAGAAAGTGAGCAACAGTCCATGGGGTTTACATTTAATGGAAGAGGCAGGCATTGGTCACAAAAAAATACCTGATTTCAACCTGTTATATCCTTCAAAGGGAAAAAAAAATAGAGAAAATGCCACAGGAGAACAAGATCTAGATTTGGAGTAAAAAGGGAAGCTTCCTTGAAGAAATATTTGGTCTGTAATCTACAGGATGAATACATGTTAACCTGGTGAAGAGGGAAGAACAGGAGCACAAAGCTAAATGGCTTCATTTTTTCACTCAGTCTCTCCCCATCTCTCTCTGTTTCGTACCTTCTCCTTCCCTCCCTCCCACCCCTTCTCCCCACTGCCTGTCTCCCTGCCTCCCTGCCTTCCTCTCTCTCCTAGCAGAGATGTCTACTGCATGGCTAGCTAGAATGCACAGGAATCCAGCAGTGTCTTTAGATACTAACACGAGGCAGGTTAGAAGTGCAATCTGTTGTTGCTCGCTTTGTTCGCTGTTCTAATCCCAGTGGCTATAACACTGCTTGGCACAGAAAGTGAAAGTTGCTCAGTGGTGTCCAACTCGTTATGACCCCATGGACTGTAGCCCACCAGCCTCCTCTGTCTGTGGGATTCTCCAGGCAAGAATACTGGGGTGGGTTGCCATGCCCTTCTCAAGGGGATTTTCCTGACTCAGGGATCAAACCCAGGTCTGCCGCATTGTAGGCAGATTCTTTACCATCTGAGCCACCAGGGAAGTTGTTGCTCTGCTTTGTACACTGTTCTAACCCCAGTGGCTATAAAGCTGCTTGGCACAGAACAGATACTCAAATATTTGTTGAAAGAAGCAATTAGTCAATTAGCTAATTAGATACACAGAAAGTAGGAGGGAGTTACAGGGAGGCTGAGTTCATCTCAGGAAGAGAAGGGACATTCTAACAATGTTCAAGGCAACCAGATATAATAGAAATATCTCTGGACTTGGCATGAAAGAAATGAGCCACTTGTTAATTTTAACTGTGGCAAATCACCTAACTCTCTGTGCCTTAACCTTCTTATTCATTGAATAAAGATTATCTTTGCCCTGCCTAGTTCATAGAGTTATGGTGAATAAAATAATAAAACAATAAAATAATCTAAATTTTTAGAATGTAATGTAAAGTACTATTAAATATATTTTTATTATCAGGGTGTAAAAGTAAACTCCCAGTCTGGCTGGTGTCAGGCACTTTCTTTGTGGTATCTTGTAGTGGAGACTCTTGTCTTAGGAGAGAGTTTGAACTAAATGACTCAAATGCTTTCCAATTCAAATATTCTATGGTTATGACACATAAATCCATATGTGTGGGCATGCATGCTCATTCCGACTCTGCAACCCAAAGGACTGGAACCTGCCAGGCTCCTCTGTCCATGGAATTCTCCAGGCAAGAATACTGGAGTGGGTTGCCATTTCCTCCTCCAGGGGATCTTACCGACCTAGGGATCAAACCCACATCTCTGGCATCTCCTGCTTTGGCAGGCAGATTCTTTACAGAATCTGTATTTTAAAGTTATGAATACATGAAGCTGAGTTAAAATACATATTGGATAAAAATGATGTAGATCAAAATGCAAGAAATACCGAGAAGCTTGCTTTACTTAATTGGACAAAGATCTTAAACTGAAATCTGTATATAGAAAGGGGGAAAATCCAAATGTCTAATTTCCCCTACAATTTATGAACTCTCTGTATATCAGCTCTGCAGCCATGTTTACCAAGCTGCAATAAGAAAGGGAGGTTCCCTTAAACTAAAATGTCAGTGATTGGGGTTTTAAGGAATTTCAGATTATGGGGAAGGTCTCAGACACTTAGTGACTCCCTAGTGATTTGAAAATCTTACTGACTGCTGGCAGTAGTTTGCCTGGAGACTGAATTTTATTTCAATCCTTTTGAAAGAGTAAAGAAGCCACAAATCCAGTAGCTGTTCAACACAACAAAGAAGGTGCCTTTGGCTTCTAACAGGAGTGTCTCTGAATTCCTCAAGGAATTCCAGGCCTAGGGTTGATCCAGCTGGCAGGAGGTATCGATCTCCACTTGAATTCACTGAATAAATAATGGTTGCCATAGTTATCGAGCAGTCACAACTGGTTGGAGAGCAGGGAAAACTCTGAGGCACCTTCTGCGAGTTTGGCCATGAGAAAGTCTGGTTACAGGGTTCCATAATCAACCCCCTCCTGAAATCCAGCCCACACATTGCTCAGTTTCTTTCTTCTGATAATGAATATAGGATCCTGAATATAGTGCAAGACATGAGGCATGGAAGGGAAGGGAAAGCTTAAATCAATGGATTGGTATTTTATTCTGGGAAAAGCATCTCTCCCTGCATTATGAACCTAATTTGATATATCTCAGGATTTAATAGAATTTACTATCAGCAGGATGACTGTTTGATCATGTTACAGCAACAAAAAGGTTTCACAAAGGACCAAATCCCAGTTTGTTCTCTTTTAACATTGTTATACCAATACCATTAACCTGGATATTTTAAAAGAAAAGGGTGATCTGACAGTCTCATGAATATTTTCACTTTTCTGTTTCCATTCACTCTTCTCTGTGTGTGTTCAGTCGCTCAGTCGTGTCTGACTCTTTGCAACCCCATGGACTGTAGCCCACCAGGCTCCTCAGTCCATAGATTTTTCCAGGCAAAAATACTGGAGTGGGTTGCCATTTCCTACTCCATTCACCCTTCTCTAGATATCAGAATAATTTTTGCATAGATGGTAGCACAGCTTAGATACCATTTTGTATTCCATTCTTTATTTAATGTAATAGTATATATTTCACCATGTTGCTTCACAGCCTTCATGTCCTTTTTGATGTCTACAGAATCTTCCATTATGAGGACATACTGTTTTTTACTCAACACTTTCCCTATTTTTCTTCATTTTATCCCTTTCTGTTTTTTTTTTTAATTGGAGTATAATTGCTTTACAGTGTTGTATTAGTTTCTGCCGTACAATAAAGTGAATCAGGCATATGTATACATATATCCCTTCCCTCTTGGGCCTCCCTTCTTCACCCACATTCCACCCCTCTAATTCATCACAGAACACCGAACTGAACTCTCCACGCTATACAGTAGCTTCCCACTAGCTATCCATTTTATATTTGGTTATGTATTTATGTCAAACCTAATCTCCCAGTACATCCCACCCTCCCCTTCCCCATCCTCCACATCCACACGCCAGTTCTCTACATCTGCATTTCCTCTCCTGCCCTGCAAATAAGTTCATCTATGCAAATTTTTTAGATTCTAGGTGATGCCACCCCAAGTGTCTTCTTGCCTACAGTCTTATTCTTTTTTCAACATTTTCTTCAGATAAATTCCCAAGAGTGGGATTACTTGGTCAGAGACTATGGACATTTTATAGCTTTTGAAATTTGCTGCCAAGTTTGCAGCCAGATTTTTTGCTCTTGAGGTAGACAGTAGGCAGCACTAGTGGTAAAGAATCTGCCTGCAATGCAAGAGACCTAGATTTGATCCCTGGGTTAGGAAGATTCAGGAAGATCCTCTGGAAAAGGGGATGGCTACCCACTTCAGTATTCTTGCCTGGACAATTCCATGGACAGAGAGGCCTGGTGGGCTACAGTCCATGGGGTCGCAAAGAGCCAGACACGACTGAACGACTAAGCACAGCACAGCACAGCATACTGAGAGAAAGAGGGCCTCCCAGGTGGCTCTAGTGCTAAAGAACCCGCCTGCCAATGCAAGAGACATAAGAGAGGTGAGTTTGATCCCTGGGTCAGGAAGATCCTCTGGAGTAGGAAACAGCAACACACTCCGGTATTCTTGCCTGGAGAATTCCATGAACAAAGGAGCCTGGCGAGCTAGAGTCCATGGGGTCTCAAAGAGTCAGACATGACTGAAGCGACTTAGCATGCACATACTGAGAGATGAAAACTTTGCCTGAGATAACAGGGGCCAACGTCTTCTTTCAGGAAGGAGGCTCTGAAATCTACACGCTGAGGGAGAGCAAACTGATTGGCACTGGATGTCAGGCTCCTTTTTGTTCACAGGAGATACAACATTGCTCTGGAACCAGAGGACAGAGGCTGCCTCAGAAGACTGGGTTCAAATCCCAGTTCTTAGCAGTTGTGTGACTTTGGGAAAACCATTTAACCATCTATACAAAATAAGACATCATACTATTTAACATAGGGATAATTTTATATATTATTTTATAAAATATAAGATTACTGGTGTTCATGTCTTGCCACATTATGAAATGCTTGCATCACCTCCTCAGGTCCCCCTCTTCTTCTCTTTGACTTTTCCATCTTCACAGACGAGAAACATGTGCCAGGTATAGGTCAATAGGAGTATGCGAGTGGGGAGGGAGGGGATAAAGAAAAGAAAATCTAGATTCTTCTCAATGCTGGTTAGCATGAAAACACAAGAATGCACTTTGTATTGGGGCAGCTTTTGCATTCGCAAATGGAAAATTACAGCCCCCACTACCAAGTGAGTCTGTCAGGATGGCAAGATTTTTTCATTTACCTGGATGTGTGTCTGTGTCACTCTGAAAAGAGTTGCTTCCTCATGGGGCTTTTGTAAGACCTCTGTCAGATGATGTGTGCAAAATAGTAACCACCCTGTTATTCATTCACTGTGGCTCTGTGCTGGGAACTGTGTGCTTCATCTGTGTTATTCTCCCAAGCTGGTCCTCCTAGAAAGTCTGAATTGGGTATGATTATTATCTTCATTTTGTAAGGAAATCATGGCTTAGACGTTAAGGGACTCTAGGGGACACTGAGTAAGTGACAGGACTGAGATTCAGTCCCTAGTGCTGTTTGATACTGTGTGCGTGCCTGCTAAGTCACTTCAGTGGTATCCGACTCTTTGCGACCCTGTGGACTATGACCCGCCAGGTTCTTCTGTTCATGGGGATTCTCTAGGCAAGAATACTGGAGAGGGTTGCCATGGCACCCTCCAGGGCATCTTCCCAACCCAGGAATCGAACCCGTGTCTCTTATGTCTCCTGCGTTGGCAGGCGGGTTCTCTACCACTTGTACCACCTGGGAAGCTGCATTTGATACTAAAGGCCATGAACTACCTCTAAGAGGGAGGGCACTATGACTGTAAAATGCCATCCCAACTGGCAGAACAGGACACAGTCCTCCGTTAGGGATTCAGGGTTTTTTAAGATGTAACTGCCTCCTAAATTTTCCTATCCTTTTCTATCCCTCTGCAGAACGACATGGGTTAAAAGAACCAAAGAGAGTGGAGGAGCTATGCAACAAGATCACAAGCAGCTTAAAAGAGCACCAGAGTAAGGGCCAGGCTTTGGAGCCCAGTGAGCCCAAGGTCCTGCGTGCCCTGGTAGAACTGAAGAAGATCTGCACCCTGGGCCTCCAGCGCATCTTCTACCTGAAGCTGGAAGACTTGGTGTCCCCACCTTCCATCATCGACAAGCTTTTCCTGGACACCCTGCCTTTCTGAGCAGGAGCAGCCTGAGCAGGGAGCTGCCTCATCTGCTAGCAGCCGCTTGCTAAGTAGCAGAGGGAGGGGGTCTGGACACCTACCATTTTCTGTCCTTCCTTAAGAGAGAAAGCAAGCTCCTGTCGAAATGAAAGACTTTTTTTTTTTTTTTTTCTGGCACTTTTCCTTACATCTGAAAGCCAGAAAACTTGCAAAGTATTGTGTTGGGGTTGTGTTTTATATTTAGGTTTTGGGGTTGGGATGGGAGGTGGGTATAGTTCATGAGGGTTTTCTAAGAAATTGCTAACAAAGCACTTTTGGACAATGCTATCCCAGCAGGAAAAAAAAAAGGATAATATAACTGTTTTAAAACTCTTTTTGGGGAATACAATTATAGTTGGTTTGTATTTAAAAACAAGAACAGCCAAGGGTTGTTCTCCAGGGTAGGATGTGTCTTGAGACTGATCCCTTTAGAATACACTTCTTGTATCAAGGGTATGTATGTGGTGCAAACAAAGCAGAACTTTCCTCTTCGTAGTTTCTTTCTTCCTTTATTTTAACAAATGGTGAAAGATGGAGGATTACCTATACATCAGACATAGCAAAATGATAATGGCTGTTCGCTTCCATATACAAGTGCAATTTTTAAAGTGCTGTCTTACTAAGTCTTGTTTATTAACTCTCCTTTATTTTGTATGGAAATAAAAAGGAGGCAGTCAGGTTAGCAAATGACACATGCTAATTTCCCTAGCAGAGGCTCTGTCCACCTGCCCTGTAGAACCCTTCTGAGGTTTGGTCCATCCAAGATTTTAGGCCATTCTTGATGGATCCAGACCCCTGCCCCAACTGTCCAACTGTCCTAAAGAGGGCTCAGATTATAAGACGGATTGCCACATAGCTTCTTTTTTGTCATGTTTTGTAAATCCTGCCAGAGTTCCCTAAACTTGCTCCAATTATAGAAACTGACTGGCATTCATTCAGAAGCCCCAGGAGCATTCAATAAGTTTCAAGTATATTGAACCCTAGATAAGAACATACAAATAAGTAGGAATGGATCATACAGGGTAAGCACCAGGGATAATAAGGTTTTTTAAAATATATATAATTTAATTTTTGTTATTGGTTAATGAGACAATTTTGGAGAACAGGCAAGTCTTATTATAAAAAAAATAGTGTGAATGTAAGTACTAGAAAGAATTAGTGGGCTGCGTTTCAACATTCCGTGTTCGTACTCCCTTTTGTATGTTTATACTGTTAATGCCATATTATTATGAGATAATTTGTTGCATAGTGTCCTTATTTGTATAAACATTTGTATGCACGTTATATTGTAATAGCTTTGCCTGTATTTATTGCAAGACCACCAGCTCCCGGAAGCTGAGTTACAGAGTACTTAAATGGGGTGTTCACGGTGAACTTGGATACACCACTTAGAAATTAAATAAGCAAATACATATATAAATATAGCAGGTTACATATATATTTATAATGTGTCTTTTTATTAACCATTTGTAAAATAAATGTTACTTTCCATGCGGTTATTTTATGGTTCATTTGCAGTGACTTTTAAGGCAGTACTGTTTAGCACTTTGATATTAAAATTTTGCTTATGTTTTGCTAAATTCAAATAATGTTTGAAGATTTTTAGGTCTAAAAGTAACTTTATATTATATATATACTCTGTATCAAGTCAAAATATCTTTGGCCATTTTGCTAAGAAACAAACTTTGAATGTCAAACTGATGTCATAGTAGTTTTTGTTAGCTTTAAATCATCTTTGCTTTAGTCTTTTTAAAGGAAACATAACAAAACTATGCTGTTTATATTGCCATTAAATTATACAATCAAACAAATGCCAAATGATTGCCTAATTGCTGCAAAGGAGAGTCCAGATAGCAAATCGTCTATGTTTTTTTCCAAGTGTCATTCTGATATTTGATCTTGTATTATGTTTGTGTGAGCTTTTGTGAGAGATTATTTTTATATTAATATCAAGATGATAGGATCTGGAATGTTAGGATCTTGGAATGTTAGAAGGGGCCTGACTTGTCAACTAGTTCAACCCTCCCTGAAATTCATAGAGAAGAGAACTGGGGCCCAGCAAAAGGCAAAGTTATGCAAGATCAAACAGCTGGTAACAAAATCAAGACTAGGACTTAATTCTTCTTTCCATGGTCTTCTTACTTAATTTACTGCATCTACAGGAAAACAGGCTTTTAAAAATAACCACTAATACTTACATTTTACCATGAGTAAAGTAGTACTTTTGCAGTAATTTTTTGAGTTTATATGCAGACATAATAGACATTACTAAATATCAGGAAAGCTAACATTTCATACAAGGTAGCTTCAGACCAAATTCAAGTTGAATTTGAATAAATTAGAAATGCTGTGCATACATATAACCCTTTTGTGCACTGTTAGTCTTAGAATGTTAATCCTTGTTTTTTGTCATGTCTGTAAAGGAGAAACAAAACAAAAAACCAGAGCCCTAGAGAAATGCTGTCACTTTTTATTTTTACACCCATTGGATTTAAGGAAGACTTTTTAGTCAATATTGATTGGTTGGAAGGAATGAAGAAGGTCTTTAGTTATAGGTCCAGATACTAGTGCTGAAAATAAAGATTATAGCCAGTGTTCTTCTGTCTTCCATAGTTACTACAACTATGAGAGCCCCCCAAACCCCCACCAAGTCATCTATCAATTCAGCTCTCTTTTTTTTTTTTTTGGTCTTAATGTTGACACACAAGTTTATACAGAGTGGATTACCGAACTAGCTCAGAAGAGGACAGCAAAGAATTAAAGCAGGTGATCTTCCCTTGTGGGAGAGCTCTCTCAGTGCTAATATGCCTTCTGTGGGCAGAAATCAGGAATCCACCAGCTGTTAATGGAGAGTGCCTTGCTTCCATTTCAGACGGCAGAGTTTTCCAAAGTTTCTCTGCTCCTCTAACAGCATTGCTCTTTAGTGGGTATTAACCTTGTGTTTGAAAGAAATGCTCTTGTACATTAACAATGTAAATTTAAATGATTAAATTAAATTACATTTTATCAATGGCTACTGGTCTGTTGAATAAGCACGCTTCATTTAACGGTATTTTCTTAATCATTTATATAATGGTATTTGCTGTGAACTCTTAAAGTGAAGAAAGTGAAAGTGTTAGTAACTCAGTCATGTCCGACTGTTTGCAACCCCATGTGAACTCTTAAACATATCTCAAATGGATTTTTTAAAGGCTTACTAGTGCTGAAAAATTAATAGGCATTCTGAATCAGAAATATATTAAACTTCACTGATTGGGAAGAGGGACATTCTAAATTCAATAACTATCTATTGATTACTTCCTACAAGCAAAGCACAATTGGGTGCTTTGAGGAGATACAAACGTGCAGTGTATGAAGCTTTTGCTTTCAACTGTATATAGTGGAATTAACAATTTGTTGCCTAAAAGTATCATTTAGGCATGTAAAGGATTTC
This sequence comes from Bubalus kerabau, assembly GCF_029407905.1. Lineage (NCBI taxonomy): Eukaryota > Metazoa > Chordata > Mammalia > Artiodactyla > Bovidae > Bubalus > Bubalus kerabau. The sequence continues at coordinate 131,443,998 of NC_073627.1, forward strand.
TTTCTGTTTCAAATTAATGGGATATCAGTTATTTGTGAACCAGAATTTATAAGAATCCGGGTTAGAGTTCTCAAAGATTGATTGGTACTCTGCCTTTTTGCTGAAGCCATTACTACCTACTACATTGCTTAGAAACGCCCCTGTGGGCAATGCAAATACAACTTTTATTCAACACTGGCCGAAACATACAGGCTTCCCAGGTGGCGCTAGTGGTTAAGAACCTGACTGCCAATGCAGGAGACTTAAGAGACACGGATTCGATCCCTGAGTGGGGAAGATCCCCTGGAGGAGGGCATGGCAACCCACTCCATATCCTTGCCTGGAGAATCTGATGGACAGAGGAGCCTGGCAGTCTACAGGGTTGCAAAGAGTTGGACATGACTGAAATGACTTAGCATATCCCAAATATATATTCCAAGTGAGTACAAATATTTTTTTTAATTGGCATATAATTGCTTTACAATGTTGTGTTTCTGCTATACAAAGAAATGAATCAGCTATATGTATACGTATATCCCTTCCCTCTTGGCTTTCCCTCCCCACCCCCATCCCACCCCTCTAGGTCATCACAGAGCATCAAGCTGAGCTCCCTGTGCTCCCTTTACAGGAGGTTCCCATTAGCTATCTATTTTACACATGGAAGTGTATTTATGTCAAACCTAATCTCACAGTTCCAAATATGGGTTTTTTTTAATGCATGGATAGCTCAAAAACAGAAATGTGGGAGTTTTCATGATTTTCTTTATTGGTTCATACATAAAGTATTTTCTGTGACATCTAAGTGCTGTGTGTGGTCTAGGAGCCAAACACTTCTCTCTGCTTCTTGACAGTACCTTCATTCCTCAACTATAAAATATTGTATGAAGAGAATGAGAGATACAGTAAAGCACCATCTTGCATACAAATTCAAATGTCAATGTCTGGACCAAAGGGATAAAAGAGAAGGGGAGTGGAGAAGCTCGCTCTTTGGGGATTCTAGGGGCAAAAGTCTGGTTTGAGTGGGGAAGGAGGCAAGAAAGATTAGTTTTAGATAAGGGGCATATGCCTATGGATGAATTTCCATTGGTTTAATGGACAAAGATAACACAAGAATTGTTATTTTTGTGCACAATTTTAATTGATTTTTTAAAAAATGTGGTAAAACACACAGAAAACATACCATTTTAACCATTTTAAAATGTACAGTGATGTTAAGACCACATATTGTTGTTTAAACAATCTCTGGAACTCTTCTTACAGAACTGAAGCTCTGTTCCCATTAAACAATAACTCTCTATTCCTCCCTCCCACAGCCCTGGTAACCAATATTCTTCTTCTTGTTTCTATGAATTTGACTACCTAGGTACCTCATATGAGTGGAGTTAGTCCTCTTGTGTCTGGCTTATTTTACCTAGCATAATGTTCTCAAGATTCAGCATGCTATAGCACGTGTCAGAGTTTCCTTCCTTCTTAAGGCTAAATAATATTCCATAACAAATAATATATCACACCTTGTCACGTGTCAATGGACACTTGATTTGCTTCCTCCTTTTATACTGATGTGAACATGCATGTACAAATATTATCTTTTCAACACTTTGCTTTCAATTCTTTTGACTAAATATTGACTTTTGAGCTTATAAAAAGCCTAATGCAAATTATTTTCAAAGATAATCTTGATTATATGTGATTTTTTTGCCTTAGGCACTGATTTCACACTCTCCCCCATTTTTTTTCTATCAGGTAGCTTCATGACCAAGCTACTTATAAACTTTTGTTCTAAGACTAGGAGAAAAATGGAAAAGAACAAAATCAAAAAACAGAGAATACTAAAATCTGAGAGTATTAAATAGTCCATCATCTTGTCCAAATATTTGAAAAAGTCTGTACTTTGCCCAGCAGGTTGAAAATCTCATCAGGCTTCAAAGAGGGTGGTTCTTGTACCATCTATTATCTGACACCCCTCACCATGAACAAAATTCTTCAAAAGATACTTCAGAAAATTATTCTTCAGTGTCATCCTGAACTGCATTGTGACGTTACTATAAACAATACTTTTGTGTGTTCTATTCAGTTAGTTTTGCAAGCACACTGGCATTTTTGTTTTATTTTTTTTTAAGTCTCAGCCCATTTCATGGCTCTAACAGTCAGCCCAAGGATCACTGGCCCCTTAACCTGATCACCTGCCATGATGCTGGTCATCCTCCAGGCTGGGGTTCTAAGGGTATTTTATTTGAGGAGAAGAGGAGACTCAACGCTTATTAGGCATCTGTTATGTGTGCCAGCTATCCTGATAGAAATACTCATCCATGACATCACTTAATGCTCACTGCTGCTGAGAAGGTGTCATTATCCCCTGTCTGAAAATGGGGAAGGGAGCTAGGAGAGGTTGAGTACCTTGCCTGACATCCCGTGAGATTTGAATGCATGTCTATATGGCTCCAAAACCTCTGGCAGCCTTCCTGGAGCTTAGTCTTTAGACCCCTGCCTCCTCTCTGAGCACAGAGATCATTTATGCTGAGTTCCTTGCTCATCAGCAAGTGGTAAGAAACTCTACCCAAGCACAGAGCTACTAGCCTATACTCTGTCACAACCTCATTTTCTCTTTCTGTCAAACTTATCACCTGTCCTACTAATTCTTCAGCCTCCTTGACTCAAGGTATCCACCATTTTGTCTCCAGGAACTCTGTCCCTCATTAGCCTTAGACTGCAGAGCCTTGTAATACGGAAGCTCTGCTCCACTGTTGGAGTTCCTTTCCTGTGCTTTCCCCCTCTAAATACAAATGTTCTCTGTCCTCAGAGTGGACTTCAATCATTCAACGCTTCACAGCTCTTTCCTGCCCTCAGCCAACTTCCCAATTTCCAGTTGATTTAAAACTTACACTCAGGCTCTGTCGTCAATGGCCTCAAAGTTGTCCTCCTTCAGATTCTAGAGTCACCTCTCTGTCCCCTTCTGACCATGATCACTAAACGCACAAAGAGTGGCCTCCTGATCCCCAGAACCTACTTTCTTTGTCCCTGAAGAGGGGTGCTACAGCAAGCAGAGAACCAGGCAGTCCTGGACAGTCTCGGAGTTGTTCTCTTCCCAGAAGCCAGGCCTTCATTTTGCACATTGAATATATGTGTTCCTAACACAATTTCCACCTTTTGTTCCTAAAATCCTAATTTCTTCACTCTGATTATTCCACCCTTGCCCATTTTTTCCTGCGCGTTTCTAATCAATTGTTCAGAATTATACAAAAGTGTTTTTAAGTATATATTAAAAAAGACATGTAAATATACTATCCTAACATAGCTGCTTTCATATGTTTCACTGTCCATATGTACATATTTAGGGTTTTTTTTTCTTATTTAAAAAAATAAAGAGTACATCCTTATATATTTGCATTTTTGCTTCTTACATTGCCAAAAGAGCCTACATGAAACTAAAGTAATATAAAACTGGAAAAATAAAACTGATTTAAAAAGTAAAATATTTCATATATACAAAAAATAAGACTAATTTAAAAGAAAAAATAACTGTAAAATTATTTGTACATGCAAAACAATAATATAACAATCATCTATTAACTTATCACCCAATTCAAGAACTGTTGGAATCTCTATGATTCTCTAATAATATTCCTCACTTCTCCCCAACATCCTGAATTTTGGTTTATCATTGCATATATATATATATTCCTAAACAACTTATGGTTTAGAGTTACACTTTCAAAATTCTATATTAGTTGTATCATAATGTATATATTCTTTTGCAACTTGTTTTCTCTTTGCTCAAATTGTATTTTTCCATCTGTCAACAGATGAATAGATAGATAAATAAGATATATATATACAATGCAATATTATTCAGCCATAAAAAAGAAAGAAACAATGCCATTTGCAGCAATATATGTAGGCCTAGAAATTGTCATACTGAGTAAAGGAAGTCAAATAGAGAAAGACAAATATCATATAACTTATGTGTGGATTCTAAAAAATGATAAAAATGAACTTATTTACAAAACAGAAACAGACTCAGAGACATAGAAAAAAGGCTTATGGTTACCAAAGGGGAAAGCGCTGTCTTACTATACTGTTGGTATTGAAGAAGAACATGCATTGACGCTTCAGAAAGTATTGTGACTTGAATAGTTTAAATCTGAAAGAGCTGTAAATATAGTGGTACTGTAACTCTCATGTTCAGTACAGTAGGAAACTTGACTTGGCTTATGAAGCCATTGTGGAGGGTAGTTTCGGTAGAATCATCCTGAGTATCTAGCACAATGCCCAGGTCAGCACAAACCCTTAGAAATGCTTACTGAGTGAATTCAAGTTAGATATTCACTGATGGAGGTGGGAGACAGAAACCATATCAAATTCCCAAGAGAGAGACTATGTCATGATTTTCAAAGTTGGTATCTAGAGTGTAAGTGTCTACTTTCATATTTTTCTGAATTTCAATGCCTGAGAGAGAGAGAAAGAAAAGCAAAAATTCAACACAACCCTAAGGAAGGTTTATTTTTTTTTCCTTTCCCTGTAGAAAGCAGCTGTCAGTTTAACTTATCCCAAAATACTGTCAGTGATGAGCATGACTGAAAATGCGTTTTATCTGTAATTAGAGAGATTACATTAAACACTATTATTTGCAGACACACATTGAATTAACCCTAATCGAGGCTAGCAAATAGTAGAGCCTGCCTATTTTTCACCTCCAAATTTTTAGAAAATTGTGACAGTTGACACACGAGGGACAATGCTGACAAGATTTCTTTCCATCAAATGCCAGACAGTAATTGTAATTGCCTTTAAAAATGTTTAAAGCAGTTTCGTTAGTAAATCAGAAGTTGTCACAAATCATGCTGATAGTTTCTAAACATGGAGGTTGTTGACTGTGCATTCCAATGTGAGTTTAATGAATTGATTTTCTAAGGAATTTAACGTTGCATCTGTTTTCAGGTGTAATTAATTCACTCTGATTAATGTGATTAGCATAGATATCAGTGGATTACACATGATGCCCTCTATTTATTCACTTATTTTTAATCTGCCACACTGTCCATTGGGAAATTATATAAATGTTTTTTTGGGGAAACATCTTGCTCATGGCTCTGATCACATTGGATTTCTGCAAAGCAGAATCCTGGTAGGAATTCATTGATTATTCACAGGCTGTGCAGCAATGTACTTTTGTTTGAGGGACCTATTAAAGTTTACACAGTCCCGGGCTTTAAAGAGTTTATAATCCAGAGGGGAGGATGAGACAAACATTCCGATGCAAGTCACTCACAAAGAAGAATGACTGGCCTCAGAGTCTGTTTTTTTTTAAGCATCTCTTCCCTGTTCTCCTTAAGTAATGCTTGTGTGTGAGCTCAGTTGCTCAGTTGTGTTCAACTCACACACACTTGTGTGTGAGCTCAGTCGCTCAGTTGTGTTCGACTCTTCACGACCCCATGTACTGCCAGGCTCCTCAGGTCCATGAGATTATCCCAGCAAGAATACTGGAGTGGGTTGCCATTTCCTCCTCCAGGGGATCTTCCTGACCCAGGGATCAAATCCATGTCTCCTGAGTCTCCTGCATTGGTAAGCAGATTCTTAACCACTGAGCCACCTGGGGAGCAATGCTATTACTTAAGGTATGTCGATGGTTCTTGTCTTCTCCAGTGCTTCCCACTATCCTGGGCACTCTTATTTGTGGCTTCAACCACCACTCCCAAATCTAAGTCTCTACTCTGTCCTTGCAGATGCCTCCAGATATCTTCACCTGGATAACCCATGGGTACTCCAAATTTAACATACAAAACCCAAATCTGCATCCAAATGTTTCCCTCCTGTCTTCCCAATTTCCGTAAATGGCTCCTCCATCCACCCAATCAGCCAAGCCATACTATTATTGCAAATCTCTGGACAGAAAAAATTCATTTATTTCCCATCGTTCTCCAAATTTAACATTCATTGGAATCATCTGGAAAGCTAATTAAAGCACAGTTTCCTGAGACTCATGCCCAGAAATTCTAATTCAATGGTCTGGAATGGGATCTATGAATTTGCAATTCTAACAAGCTCACAGGTGACAGCAGGGCTGTTGGGCCAGGGTCCACAGTTTGAGAACCACTGCCCTAGATAATGAAAAAAACATAGACACATTTCTGTGAGCCGTCAAATCCCTACTTGGTGAGCAATCATTGCCAAAGAATGAAGGCCCAGGAAGTAAATCTCCTCTGGAGAAACAATCTCTGCATCAACCAGAGACAGGATAAATTAATGAAATGGCATGGGATTTAATTATTCCTTCATTCATCAACCATGTTTTGAGTGCCTACTCTCTGCTCGGCACAGTACAAGGCGCTGAGCTATACAATGCTGGATAAAAAAATGACATAATCCAAGTTTTAACAAGTGAACTCAGGCACTCTATTGAGACTGTAAAATGGGAATCATAATGCCATTGTGTAGGCTTTATGAGACCTATCAAATAGAAGACTTATAGTAAGTGCCTAGTTCAGTGCCTGGAGTATTGATTCTCAATAAGGATAATGAACAATTGGTAACTAGAAGATATTAAGAACAGGTGGCAAGAATACACAGAAGAACTGTACAAAAAAGATCTTCATGACCCAGATAATCACGAGGGTGTGATCACTGACCTAGAGCCAGACATCCTGGAATGTGAAGTCAAGTGGGCCTTAGAAAACATCACTATGAACAAAACTAGTGGAGGTGATGGAATTCCAGTTGAGCTATTTCAAATCCTGAAAGATGATGCTGTGAAAGTGCTGCACTCAATATGCCAGCATATTTGGAAAACTCAGCAGTGGCCACAGGACTGGAAAAGGTCAGTTTTCATTCCAATCCCAAAGAAAGGCAATGCCAAAGAATGCTCAAACTACCACACAATTGCACTCATCTCACATGCTAGTAAAGTAATGCTCAAAATTCTCCAAGCCAGGCTTCAGCAATATGTGAACCATGAACTTCCAGATGTTCAAGCTGGTTTTAGAAAAGGCAGAGGAACCAGAGATCAAATTGCCAACATCCGCTGGATCATCCAAAAAGCAAGAGAGTTCCAAAAAAACATCTATTTCTGCTTTATTGACTATGCCAAAGCCTTTGACTGTGTGGCTCACAATAAACTGTGGAAAATTCTGAAAGAGATGGGAATACCAGACCACCTGACCTGCCTCTTGAGAAACCTGTATGCAGGTCAGGAAGCAACAGTTCGAACTGGACATGGAACAACAGACTGGGTCCAAATAGGAAAAGGAGTACGTCAAGGCTGAGTATTCAAGGCTGTATATTGTCACCCTGCTTATTTAACTTATATGCAGAGTGCACCATGAGAAACGCTGGGCTGGAAGAAACACAAGCTGGAATCAAGATTCCTGGGAGAAATATCAATAACCTCAGATATGCAGATGACACCACCCTTATGGCAGAAAGTGAAGAGGAACTAAAAAGCTTCTTGATGAAAGTGAAAGAGGAGAGTGAAAAAGTTGGCTTAAAGCTCAACATTCAGAAAACTAAGATCATAGCATCTAGTCCCATCAGTTCATGGGAAATAGATGGGGAAACAGTGGAAACAGTGTCAGACTTTATTTTTTTGGGCTCCAAAATCACTGCAGATGGTGACTGCATCCGTGAAATTAAAGGACGCTTACTCCTTGGAAGGAAAGTTATGACCAACCTAGATAGCATATTGAAAAGCAGAGACATTACTTTTCCAACAAAGGTCTGTCTAGTCAAGGCTATGGTTTTTCCAGTGGTCATGTATGGATGTGAGAGTTGGACTGTGAAGAAAGCTGAACGCCAAAGAATTGATGCTTTTGAACTGTGGTGTTGGAGAAGACTCTTGAGAGTCCCTTGGACTGCAAGGAGATCCAACCTCTTGCCTGAGGAGACAGATCCAAAAAGATATTGCTAAGACTGATGTCAGACTACAACCTATGTTTTCTTCTAAAGGTTTTATGGTTTCCAGTCTTATATTTGCATCTTTAGTTCATTTTGAATTTATTTTTGTAGATGGTATGAGAAAATATTCTAACTTCATTCTTTCCCTTGTAGTTGTCCAGTTTTCCCAATACCACTTATTGAAGAGACTGTTTTCCTCATTGCATAGTCTTGCCTCATTGTTGTGGATTAACTGACCATAGGTACATGGGTTTATTTCTAGGCTTTCTCTTCTGTTCCAAAGATCCCTGTGTCTGTTTTTGTGCCAGCACTATGCTGTTTTGAAAGTTAATGTCAGTATGCTTGATGTCCCAGAGGGACTCATTTTTTAAAATTTTTTTCCTTTTCGCTGTTATGATTAGGCAATTTCCACTAGTCTGTCCTCCAGATCAGGATTCCCAGGTGGCCCCTAGTGGTAAAGAACTCACCTGCCAACACAGGAGACATAAGAGATGCGGGTTTGATCCCTCCTCCAGGGAAGATCCCCTGGAGGAGGGCATGGCAACCCATTCCAGTGTTCTTGCCTGGAGAATCCCATGGACAGAGGAGCCTGGTGGGCAACAGTCCAAAGGGTTGCAAAGAGTCGGACATGACTAAAGCAACTTAGCACGCAGGCATCTTCCAGATACTTATGTATTCTTTTGTATCACCTAATCTGTCTTTAATCCCTTCTAGTATGTTTTTCTTTTCAGTTATTATATTCAGCCTCTGACTGATTCTTGTTTATATTTTCTAGTACTTTGCTGAATCTTCACTGTGTCCATCTATATTTTTCCCAAGTTCAGTTAGTATTCTTATCACTATTGCTTCAAAGTCTTTATCAGTATTTGTCTCTCTTCCATTAGGGATTTTTTTCAAGAACTTTATCTTGGTCTTTTGTTTGAAACATATGCCTCTGTTTTCTCATTTTGCTTACCTTTCTTTGTTTGTCTCTATGAAATTAGGTGAAACAGTTACCTATCCTGGTCTTGAAGGCATGACCGTTTGTGGGGGGTGTCCCCAGGTGATCTGCGGGTCTCCAGTGGCTTTAGTGGGAAAGCTGGGTCTGAAGTGAGAGTGTGGGCTACATCTCCCCCCAGGTTGCACCAGCAGTCACCACCTTGGTGGGAGGGAGGGCTGGAGTCACTGGGCTCTAGAGCCAGAGCCAAGTGTCAATAGGAGTTTCTCCAGGCTCAGTGGCAGTCCCTACCCTATGGCCCTATCATGAACAGGGCCAAGGCCTTAGGGGCTGGAGCAACAGCCAAAAGGAAATCTCCACCTTGGTTGAGAGCCTGGTCAGGGCCTGAGGGCTTGGAGTGGCACTTCTGAGCCAGTGGCTCAGACAGTTAAGAATCTGCCTGCAGTGTGAGAGATGTGGGTTCGATCCCTGGGTTAGGAAGATTCTTCTGGAAAAGGGAATGGCTACCCACTCCAGTATTCTTCCCTGGAGAATTCCATGGACAGAGGAGCCTGGCAGGCTACAGTCCATGGAGTCACAAAGAGACGAACACAACTGAGTGACTAATACTTCTGAGCTGGTTCCACTTTGTCCCCAGTGTTTGGGCATGGTTAGAGGCTGGGTTGAGGTCAGAGAGTTTGGAGCCAAAGTGCTTGGAGCCACACTACTGAGCTGGTTTTTTTCTCCCCAGTGTAAGTGCAGGCCAGCAGTGGCAGTCTCCAGCCTGTGTAGGGGCAGGGCCAGACTGAGCTGATTCATCTCCCTCCAAGTGCAGGCACACTCACCAGCTGTGGTGGCCTCAGCCTTAACAGAGAGCTGCGGTGGAGCAGGAAATGCTGGAGCCGAAGCTTCAGGTTGGGTGAGGGGCAGGCCTGGGGGGTCTTGGCAGGCCCTCAGAGGGCCAGGCAGGTTTCAATTTGCTGCCTCCACACTGGGACTGGGAGCAAGCAAGTCTGCGCATGATCTTTAAGAGTGGAGTCTCAGTTTCTTACAGCCCTCAGGCAGCCCCACTGGTTTCCAAACTGTTTCATCTTCCCAGTGTTGAACCCCAGGGTTGGGATGCCTAATATGGGGCTCTAATCCCTCACTCCATAGGGAGGATCCTCAAGCCTGTGATACCCCGTACTGTTCTGCATCACCAGGTAGGGGTGTGAGTCCCGACTAGGTCACTTTTCCTTCCCTCCTACCAGACTCTGTGGCTTCTTTATAGCCTTGGTCACAGGAGAGTCATTCTGCCAGTTTTCCTGTCATTTTCAGTAATAGTTGCTCTATACGTAGTTGTAGTTTTTTATGAGTTCATTATGGAAAGGTCAGTCCAGGGTCTTCGTACTCCTCTGTCTTGATCCTCTTTATTGTAGGTTCTAGATTTTAATCAACAACCATATAAGATTGATGTAATATGCATTTAGCAAAGAGAGAATGAGGCCACAGGTCCTGCAAGGAACAGGTAAACCTGTGGAAGCCTTATGGCAATGTTTCCAATCTTGGCTGCATATTAGTATCACCTAGGGAATCTTTTAAACATCTAATGGCCTGTCTGTCCACAAGACCAATTAAATATAAATCTCTGGGGCTAGAACCTAGGCTTCAGTAGTGTTTAAATATCCCCAGGTGTGTTCAATGTGTAGCAAAAATGGAGAACCACTGCCTCAGAACTCCTGTATTTTCTTGCTCTCAGTAGGTCTTGGGAGTCCTGGCTTATGAGGGGCTTCCTGGTCCTTACAACAAGGCTAGTCCCCAGGAAAGACATCAGTGTTCATTGGCTCCCAGTATGAACACAGCTGTATTCAGATTTTAAAATACTTTTGAAATGGATCAGGACTAGAAATGAGTTTGGCCACTGGATGAATATAGGGAGAAATAGCTGAAAGAAGATATGAGTTAGAATATCTGGGTTCTTGGTGAGGTCTGTCATCCAACAGCTGTGTGATCTTAGGTTACTTTTCTCTGAGCCTCAGGTTCCTCATGGCTCTGCCTCTCTGTGATACTCTTAGGATTAAATGAACTAAAACACATGGAAAGAGCTTTGTGAAATGTAAGGTACTATATAAATATCATTATTTTTTGTGACCAATAATATGAAGAATGTGCTCAGAGAAAGATGATATCTGAGGAAGACATAAGAAAAGGTTGAATTACCTTCTCATAGGAGACCCAGGCCTCTGGATGGACAGGGAGAACTAAGTATTCAATACAGGGCAAATTCATGGACTGAAATGAAAAGCAAGTTGACAGGCTAAACATGAAACACTTCTTTCTCAGAAATCCAGAAGAAGAGACTCTGAGAAAGATCTTCCATTTGCTTTTCTGATGGCTTCCAGGAATTTATCCCAAAGTGGTGATGCTCCAGAATAAATAGGTTTTCTTCTCATAATTATGCCAAAGGTTCTGAGAATGGGCTGAGTACAAGACTGAATTCATTACTGAGATTGCTTGCAGTTTAACTGAGGTCCCAAGGAGGTGGTCTCTATGTTATCAAAAAAGAATCCTTGCAGACAGCTTTTTGGGCTTCTCTGGTAGCTCAGCTGGTAAAGAATCCCCTTGCACTGCAGGAGACCTTGGTTCCATTCTGGGTCGGGAAGATCCCTGGAGAAGGGATAGGCTACCCACTCCAGTATTCTCAGGCTTCCCTGGTGGCTCAGACAGTAAAGAGTCTGCCCACAATGCAGGAGAACCTGGGCTCAATCCCTGGGTTGGGAAGATCCCCTGGAGGAGGGCATGGCAACCGACTTCAGTATTCTTGCCTGGAGAAATCCTATAGACAGAGGAGCCTGGTGGGCTACAGTCCATGGTATCGCAAAGAATCAGATGTAACTTAGCGACTAAGCACACACATACAGCTTTTTAAATCTCAGTGGTTTTCCAGAATCCTTGCATCTGGACAACAGCTTACCTATGTCTCTAGATTGACTTTTTATTTTCCTCTGAAATTAATTTATTCTTTGAAAATAATAGGCCCTGGAACGAATTTTACTGTCTGTGGGAGGAGCTCAGCATTAGATAGGGCCATTTGAGGTATCATTTGACATGGGTCATGGATGGAGAGAGCTGAGATCCCTTTAAGCATAGAGACGATGACTTTTTCATCTCTTTGTATGCCCTGCATATGCAGGACCCAAAAAAAGTACACAGTGACTCAATTCCCTGGAAGCATCTCTTGTAGGCACAGTTCCAATTCATGTTAGGAAATTAATAAATATTTGTGGAAAGAATAAAATTGTCATCAAGTCTAACACACTGTCAATGTCCACTATTGTGCAAATGTGTTTCTCCTCTGTTCATCTTAGCCCATTATCAGCTGCAACTTCTCCCATAACATAGAGATCTATTGCCCCATATTCTCAGGGTTAATACAGATCTACATTGAAGAATAACCATAGACTTTTGTGGTACATTATAGTTGTATTATTGAGCTGGATCTTTGGAACTTTAGGAAAAATGAATGCTGTAATAATCCAGGCAAAAGACACAGGAAACCTGAGTAGCAGGTTTCTAGCTTGGTTTCTGAGTTAATAATGGTGCTATTCACTGATATATAAGGGAGATATAGTTTTGAGGGGAAATAAAGCGTATTGGGGTTTCCCAGGTGGTGCTAGTGGTAAAGAACCCACCTGCCAATGCAGAAAACATAGTAAGACACAGGTTCGATCCCTGGGTCAGGAAGATCCTCTGGAGAAGGAATGGCTACCCACTCCACTATTCTTGCCTGGAAAATGCCATGGATAGAGGAAGCTGGTGGGCTGCAGTCCATAGGGTTGCAAAGAGTCAGACACAACTGGACCAACTTATTACGCACACACTCAAGACATATTTAGTTATGGACATGCTGAGAGACAGTGACAAACTTTATTTTAGGGGGCTCCAAAATCACTGCAGATGGTGACTGCAGCCATGAAATTAAAAGACGCTTGCTCCTTGGAAGAAAAGTTATGACCAACCTAGACAGCATATTAAAAAGCAGAGACATTACTTTACCAACAAAGGTCCATCTAGTCAAAGCTTTGGTTTTTCCAGTAGTCATGTATGAATGTGAGAGTTGGACTATAAAGAAAGTTGAGAGCTGAAGAACTGATGCTTTTGAACTGTGGTGTTGGAAAAGACTCTTGAGAGTCCCTTGGACAGCAAGGAGATCCAACCAGTCCATCCTAAAGGAAATCAGTCCTGAATATTCATTGGAAGGACTGATGCTGAAGCTGAAACTCCAATACTTTGGCCACCTGATGCAAAGAACCAACTCACTGGAAAAGACCCTGATGCTGGGAATGATTGAAGGTGGGAAGAGAAGGAGACGACAGAGGATGAGATGGTTGGATGGCATCATTGACTCAATGAACATGAGTTTGAGTAAGCTCCAGGAGTTGATGATGGACAGGGAAGCCTGGCATAGTGAAGTTCATGGGGTCGCAAAGAGTAGGACACAACTGAGTGACTGAACTGAACTGAACTGGATGCTGAGTTGTAGCTGCCTGTCTATCATCCAGGTGGTGGTGTTGAATAGATCATTGGATATGCTGGTATGAAACTCAGGAGACATCTGAATATATCTTGAGCAGTATCAGCATACAATAGTAATAGAAATCCAGGAGGGGGAAATGAGTTTAGGGAGAAAAACAATGAGAGAAGTTTTAAGGGGAAGAATGTGACAGGCCTGTGGCAGAGGATTGAGAAGAAAGGTGAAAATGGACATGGCTTTAAAGAGGAGAGGATCCTGTGGAAAGGGACCTGAGGTCAAGGGAGAGATTTTTAAAGATCAGAAAAACATATTTAAATGCTAATGGAAAGGACAAGATGGGTTTGCCAGGCACTTCTGTATCTGTTCATCATCACATCTGATCAAAATAACCCTCAGAAAGGGTTGACTTCAGGCTTTCAAATCTAGCACAAATTCCTCTCTTGGCCAACTCTAACTCATACAAAAAAAAAAAAAAGGAATTCTAGGAAATGAAGTTCTCAGTTTATCCAAATTGACATATCACAATCCAGTATAGTACATCTCTTGTCAACTTGGTATCTATGCACATTTCCTAAACTATATGTAATTTTCAAATAAAATCATCAAGACCATGCTTCTGTAAAACATTATTATTCTTCACACAACTGAAAAACATGCTAACCATCTCCTAACCAAAAGATACCGAAAGTACACTTCATTTACCCTGAAGAGCAAAATTTTGCCATTCATTGGGCACTAAATTGAATCTTCAAAAGGCTATTACATAACTCAATCAGGTGAGCTGTTTCCAGGTGATGGGAAAATGAGTTCCTTGATCAGAAATAAGGTTCTGTGGGATATTATGATGGTACAGAGGGTATTCTGCAAGTCCATATAGAGATGGGTGTTTTTGGAAGAATCAGTGAGGAGGGGAAAGCAAATCCATTCCTAAAATAAGGCTCTATTCTAGTAAAACAATGCACTTCCCTATCTATGATGGAAATGGCTCAATATAATCAGTCTGATGCCAAGTGACCTGAGAAATAGTATCTTATCTTTGATTGGTATTGGCAGTCAGAGACCCAGTAGTGGAGGTAACCAGATCAGCAATATGGGCAACCTTTGTCCCTGCAGCCAATGGCCCCTTTATTTATGAGTACCTTGGGCAAGGACAGGAATGACTGGGGAAAGAGATGGACTGACATCCACAAAACAGATCTTGCTGTTTGGTTAGCATTCATCTGGGACACAAATATCATATTCTGTACTCTTTCAAAGAGGTCTATCCTCATACTTCTCCAGAACTTACTGCCTCCAGTTCTCCAGTCATCTGCCTTCCAAGTCCAAACTCAGGGATTTGCTCATGAGTTAATGTAGAGAAATACCTTTGTTCATCCCTTCTTCCAGGCAAATTAACCAACCAGGTGTACTGCTTGGAGTTTTGCCCGCTGGGAAGATTTCTCAACACTGTCCTCATAGCCACACCTGAGTGGAGCTAGAGTGCTGCAGGCATCCCATTTCAACTTCTGCCAGTACTTTGGGGTGATGATTTGGAATGAGAGGCTGAAGAGGTGTGTGAGCTTAGAGACTATCCCTGGAGGGAGGGGGGAAATTTTTGAAGAGAAAAGAAAGCTGCTGTCCACAATGGAACATTGGGGAAAGAACAGAGATATTTAACAGATTTTATTAAGGTTTAAAATACACTTTTACAATATATATAGAACCTCCTCCCCTAGTCCCAAGGAATTTTCAGTAAAATACCTATTTCTCATCCATGCTGGAAGAGGTGGAGCTACAGTGGGAATACATCAAAATGCTCAGCGCCGTCTCAATAGTAGGCTTGGAGCTCGAGCTGTAGGTACTCCCAGGAAGCCTGCCGTACTCCTGTCATATTGGCAAAAACCAATGCAAAGCACTGTTATTAAGTTGCTGTGAGTAGTTTCTACCCTGCAAGAATATACTTTGAGGCAGATTGCCCTTCATTTCAGGAGGCTAAAGCCCTGGACTGGCCCTTTAGTTACCCAAATATAAAACCAGTTTCCCCCTGTTCTTGAGAAGAGCTGTGATGTAACGGGAATACAGATGTTTTAGCCTAAAACCCGACTGTGGTATAATATAAATTGTCCTGGCTAGGTTTTAGCAGCCAAAATTGTGCATCTACATATTTTGTTGCTTATTCTGGGAGAAATGCTTATTTTCTCTGTAAAAAGTTAAACTGGATGTTCTTCACCTGGAAGTGGTAGAGATGCATGTGCCCTTATGTGAAGAAATAGGAAGCTGTGAGGAAGAGAAGAGGGACATGTAAGTAAGATCTTCACTCACCCTGGAATAGTCTTTAAAAGCTGGGCTTGGTCTGATGCCTGGAGCTGTTTAGTGTTCTGTACATGGGGCATGTGGTTAAGAGCATGGGCTCTGGGCTTAGATTGCCTTCATCTGAATCCCTCTTTACAGCCTGTCTTGCCTTGAGCAAATTACCTAACTTCTCTGTTACTTTCCTTATTTTAAAATTGGAGGGATGATCGCTGTTACTCTATAAAGTTGCTGAGAGGATTGAAATGAGTATGTAGAGCATTTAGCATAATGTTTGGCAAATAGTAATATCTCAACACATTTTAGAATAATCAAGGAAACACTGATATTAGGCTATCAATGCTATAACTCTTTTTGTAGGAACCAGTAGCTGAGGCCACACTCCTTCGGGGAGGTTGGGCTTCCTCATTGCTTAGTGGCTGGGTTCTGAAAGTGAGCTTCATAAGACAGCCAGGCAGAAACTTCATTCCTTATTATAATTTAACCCTGGAAGTCACATAGTGTCACTTCTTTCAACCACAAATCCACCTGTTTCTAGGGCAGGGGACATAGATTCCACTTCTCTATGGAAGAAGGGTCAAAGTCACATTTAAGTAAGAGCATGTGGAGTGGGAGTTATTCTTTTGGTCATGTCCTGAAAATATAATCTGCCACAGGTGGATGGCACTACCAAACTGCCCTCTTGTCTGGGTTTGGGGGAATTCTTTTAACATCCCTCACATCTGGGACTCAAAAGCTAAATGAGCAAAGTTCTATTTGGGAGTCCAACAGGGTAGGTAGCATTCCTTTAAAAGGTAGAATTGGAAAAGTTGATTGCACGAAATGTTATCAGCTGGAAGGAAAAAATCTCTTTCAACACAGTGAGTGGAAGAATAGGGACAAACAATTATGGAAAAGTAGGAGCAATATACGGAGAAGGCAATGGCACCCCACTCCAGTACTCTCGCCTGGAAAATCCCATGGACGGAGGAGCCTGGTAGGCTGCAGTCCATGGGGTCTCGAAGAGTTGGATACGACTGAGCGGCTTCACTTTCACTTTTCACTTTCATGCATTGGAGAAGGAAATGGCACCCCACTCCAGTACTCTTGCCTGGAGAATCCCAGGGACGGCAGAACCTGGTGGGCTGCCGTCTATGGGGTCGCACAGAGTCGGACACAACTGACATGACTTAGCAGCAGCAGCAGGAGCAATAGAGGGCTTCCCAGGTGGCACTAGTGATAAAGAACCTGCCTGCAAATGCAGGAGATATAAGAGATACCAGTTCGATCCCTGGGTCGGGAAGATCCCTTGGAGGAGGGCATGGCTATCCACTCCAGTATTCTTGCCTGGAGAACCCCATGGACAGAGGAACCTGGTGGGCTACAGTCCATGGGGTTGCAAAGAGTTGGACACAACTGAAGCAACTTAGCACGTATGCAGGAGCAATAGAGCAATAGCAGCAAATCCTGCCTGGAGAAGCAATGAACAGTAGCGGCAGGATGAAAAATGGGGAGAAACAGCAGATGGATGAAGGTCATAAAAGGAAAGAATAGTTTCTGTGGAACATAAATAAATCTTGGAAAAATTTAGCCAATCTTTTTTTCTTTACTTTTAAAAATATTCTATTAAGGTTCATTCTCATTTAAAAAATTTTAAGCAATACAAGAAGGTTAAGATGAGAACATATATCACCTACAATCTTACAACTTCAAAATAATAATCATCAAATTAGGTGAACACCATGCCATATCTTGCTCTCTCTCACCTTCCAATACATACATACACATACACAAAGAACAGCTAGCCAACTCGTTAAAGAGAAAGGCAAAAAATAAAATAAAATTTTATAAATTCAGGATCAAATTACACATTTGTTTAATAAAGGCTTACATTTTATATTATCTTAGTAATTTATAGCCCCCTAAATTAAGCCTTTTTAAAAATGCAGGGTGTCAAATACTGAAACAGAAACACCTGTAGCTTTTTACATTATGGATTTAGATACAGGCTGCTTTCTTCTTAATTTTATAGAACAATTTACTTTATTTATTTATTTTTGGCCACACTGGGTCTTTGTTTGCTGCGCATGGGCTTTCTCTAGCTGCAGTGAGCAGGGGCTACTCTTCACTGCAATTCATAGGCTCCTTGTGGTGGCTTCTCGTGGTGGCTTCTCTTGGGGCGCACAGGCTCTAGGTGTACGGGCTTTAGTGTGTGCAGTTTGCAGGCTCAGTAGTTGTGGTGCACAGGCTTTGTTGCTCCTTGGTATGTGGAATCTTCTTGGACCAAGGATTGAACCTGTGCCCCCAGCATTGGCAGATGGATTCTTATCCATTGTACCTCCAGGGAAGTCCTGGACAATTGTTATATTCACTCACCAGGTGGTGAGCTAGGTATTTCTTACCAAACACATCAAACTTCTCATGAAATCTTTCTGGAATAAAAGGATGGAAAAAGAACAAAATCTGAGACTCTTCAAAATTTAGCTGACTTACAAAGAGTATAAGTTAAGTGCCCCCTCCCATTTTAATTGAGGGGGGCATTAACTGAGAGAAATTATTGTGAGAAAATTGAGAGAAATGTTGTTAATGTGATAACACTAAGTATTCTGTCATATTTATGAGTGACAGCTCAAATGGGGACCATACTTCTAAGAGGTGGTGACATCTCAGAACTACATAGTAATTTACTATCACTGATTCTTATATATTTGCTTTAACAGGTATACTACTATATTCATTTCTTAAATGATTGTATGATATTAAATTAGGGATTTTTCAATGTCATATCCTTTATTTATTTTGTTAAATGTCCTGTATCCTAACTTGTGGTATCTCTGAATCTAGGTTATACTTCTGGAGTTTGTCAAACTATTTCGGCACCACTACCTAGAACATTTTATCACCAGATGGCAGAAAAATCTGAGAGTTGAGATAAAAGTAAACAAGAATTTGCCTCAAATCTCAGGATAGTTAATAAGGTGTAACAAATGCATTACTTCCCCCGCTTCCCTAGTTTCTGTTTAGATCTCTCTCTCTTATTTTACTGAGTGATTATCCAAAATGTGCACATACCCACCCACTGCCCTCCATACACTCACATGTACTCTTCAAGACACAGAAAATAGCCAGTAACCCCATCAAGTGGACTGTGCTGGAAACTAGCTTCAGAAATGCAAGAACTAGGATAGCCCAGAGCATAGAAAGCCAGCAGAATAAATCAAACTGGAATCTGTTAGGAAGATCCAGGGTCTAAAGGACCAGAGACCAAGCTCAGACATTAATTCCAAAAAACTAGAAGCAGAACCAAAGTCAGGTAGCTGAATAAAACAAAGAGGAGGTGTAAAGCAAGAGCAAGTAAGAAACTTCACAGTAACTCACCTTTAGAGGTCAGCAAGGGCAAGTGCTTGGTTGTTTTGAGCTCACCCAAAGAGACAGAAAAGAAACTAGAGTCGTGCTCTCTTCTTGAGTGTATCTAAGTGTTAACAACATCATCTCTACAAAATTCTCTATTTTTTATGGACTGACCAAAGAGCAAGATTCTGGAATCTCCTTTTGGTTTTACCCTATACTTGCTGGATGATTCACATTGGCTATTTCCAAGCTTAGGTGACTCCTTCATCAGATGAGAGTTAGTGCTAATCTAGTCTTGCCAGAAGAGATGGCAGTGATTTGGGATGGCAGCTCCAGTTTGCTCTTATTTAAGAAGCACTGCCTTCGTCACTTCAGATTTTATCTGGCTAGGGTTTGGTACTTAAGCTGTCAAACCAGATAGAAATGCATACTTTTTTTTTTTTTTTTGAAATGCAAACTTCTTAAACACAAACACAAAATCATTTTAAAGTCCATTAAACAGATTTTTTTAGTTGGAGAGTAACCCAAAATTGTCAAGCAACTTTCCTTTCAGATGCTTCCTTAATCACGATAAAGTTCCAAATAGCATTTTTCAATAATTATATTTTGTGGGTTTGTTTTTAAATGGGTGTTAGAGCTTTTAGGCATCTTTGATCCTTTTTTCCTACTTGTTGAAAAGGCTCACAGTTCAGTCCTTGGAACATGCATCAAACTCATCATCTGAAGAATCTCTAAAAGGTTTGCAAGGGACTCTATTGTCATCTTTATTTCTGAAGCTTCCCACACAACTGCATGGCTGTAAAAACGGATTTTCACATCATATGTCTAAAGAAAAACAAATGTCTTTGTTCCATGGTGCATTTCAGAAGATTAACAGGTGTTAGCAGATGGGAGGCGTTTGCTCTTCAGAATAAAAGATCTATCATGGTTAGAAATTGTCTCTTAAGAAGTAGCCGTGTTCATTTCTGAACTTGCAAACCAAGAGGTGGACTGTCTTTACAGAGCAGGTGTTTGTGACAGCTAGCACCAAGAAGGAATCAAAGTGCCCCATGGTAGAGAGTTGCTAGGTACCCGGGGAGGCCTCAAAGTGCCAGTACCTCCAAGTTCCAGGGTTATATCTTGGAACCTGATTTTACAACATGGTGAGAGTGGATTTCTCTATGTTTTTCTCTCTCTCAGATGAACACTTACTGTTAAACTCTGAAATATGAACCAAGAAACTTATTAACTTATAATTAGGAACTTGGCTCCTCTGATTTCTATCTGTCCTCTATAAACAGATCTACAAAGAAAGTCAAATTATTATCAAAAATCTATTGCACATTAGCATAGATTCAGAGTAAGGGGAATTGGCACACGATTCAAATGTTTACTAGCATTAACTTTCATAAAGCCCAGTGCACTCGCCTCCACAAGGAATAAGACAGATCAAATCCCTCACTTGTTTCTTTACCTGAATTTGATCAAATAGATTTTCTAGTTCTGACATTTTATATTCAATTTGAATATGATTTCCGTTTTCTTCTGGTGCAAATGGAAACATAATAGGAAATCAAGAGTCAAGACAAACCACAGTAGTAGAGAACCTTGGCTCAAGATATATGAGGAGTAAGAAAGAGCTCTCGAAATAGTCTGCATGACTTCAACTCTCTAGATAAATTCTATTCCATAATGCACAAGAAAAACAGACACTGTTTATCATCCTCTGAGCATTTTGAGACATCATAGAAATGAGAAGAGGTGCTTGAACACTAAAAATAAAAAGTATGTTCTGACTTTTTGAAAAAGGAAATTATTTGATCCTGCAAAGACAGGAAAAGTAAGTTTAATGCAAACCTCTGGAAAAATTCAGGCAGATTATTGAGTGTAGAAAAGAATGCAGGGATGACCAGGAAGCAACATGAGTTTACTACAAATGCATCCGCCATTCAACAATTTCATCATTTACATTCTAGGCTGCATTATTAGCAGACACATTTATTTATTGGTTTATCAGATTTAAGATAAACCTAAATTTAAATAATAAAATCAACTGGATGGTATTTAACTTTCTGTCTATGTCCCAAGTCAGTTCATGTACCAGCAATTATTTGTTCCTCAGAAGTCTGGGTAAAACTCAGCAGTGAGTCCATCCTGACCAAGTGCCCACTCTAGCTCCTGCAGTTACCCTGAAGGCAATGTTTTCATTCTAATAATATTGCCTTCATATGGAACATCTCTAATTCCACTTTCAGAATTTTCTTCTGAAGTTTACTTTCTGTCTCT
Organism: Bubalus kerabau; assembly: GCF_029407905.1. Lineage (NCBI taxonomy): Eukaryota > Metazoa > Chordata > Mammalia > Artiodactyla > Bovidae > Bubalus > Bubalus kerabau. The sequence continues at coordinate 131,465,177 of NC_073627.1, forward strand.
ACAAGTAGAAAGTTATTGCCCTAAGGAGAATTGATTTTTAACTTTTTCATAAATAGTCAAGTCTGTGCTGTGCTGTGCTAATTCACTTGGGTTGTCTCTGACTCTTTGCGATCCTATGGACTGTAGCCCACCAGGCTCCTCTGTCTATGGGATTCTCCAGGCAAGAATACTGGGTGGGTTGCCATGCCCTCTTCCAAGGGATCTTCCCGACCCACAGATCAAACCTGTGTGTCTCTGCATTGGCAGGCGGGTTCTTTACTACTAGTGCCATCTGGGAAGCCCTATAGTGAAGTCTACTAGAAACAAAAAACATGAACTTTAATTACCTAGTCAATTGAATTAAGTGAGAAAGCCAAGGAAACTGATTTAGTTGGGGGTCTTATAAATTGGCTCTGAAAGCAATCTCTAAACAGGGATTTATTTTTAATGGAGGAAAATATCCCTAATACTTTCAAATTCTTAAAGATTGTCTTGCTTTCAAATATTTTAAAATGTAACTTTAAAATGATAAGGAATATTGAATACGGGAAGACATACAGACTTTTCTATGTCTTCCTTTTTTCTGATCTAGCAATGTAATTTTAGCATTATAAAAATCTTTTAGTAACAGAACAGGTTACATTCCATTTCAAATGCAGTTTTATATGTATGATTTAAAAAAAAAAACACCCAGGATAACAGATTTTATCTCCTAATGCTCTGATAGGCTGTAAATCAGCTGTTTTATTTAAACTTAAATAGAATTTTTTAAACACACAGGAGCAAAGATTTAGGTAGTCTTAAGTTTGTATCTTTTCTTAAAGTCTTTTGAAAACAAAATTCAAATTTTAAATGCAAAAATATTCAGTTACCAGTAGATTCACATTATGTTCAAGTGCTATGTTATACAGGACTTTAACCAAAGTTTTAAAAGTTAGGAGATCAGCAGTATAACCAGAGAGTAACGTCTGTAAAGTTATTTTCCCAATCTGCCTCATCCATGCAAATTTCCCCTGGGGACATTTTAAATACTCTTCACAAGAAGTTGATTAAGTAAGAAATTAAAAATAAGAAATGATCTTCAACTATTTTTTTTTCTTACCTTTATTCCAAAAAGGATTAAAGATGATTTACAAAACTATATATAATTCAACAAAATTTTCTTTTATTTTTTTAAATTTATTTTTTATTGAAGTATAGTTGATTTTCAATGTTGTGCCAATTTCTGCTATATAGCAAAGTGACTCAGTTTTATACATATATACATTCTTTTTTGATATTCTTTTTCATTGTGGTTTAGCCCAGGAGACTGGATACAGTCCCCTGTGCTATACAGTAGGACTTTGTTGTTTATACATTCTAAATTCAACAAAAAAAATTTTAAAGCAAGGGAAGGGTTAAAAAGAAAATGAATGTGGGAAAAGTAAGAAAGGGCTGAAGTGAATATTCACATTCATGATTTGAAGTCTAATTTATTTGCTAAATTTGACTTGGGCTTTTTAAAAGCCATTACAAAGGAGGAAACAGTTCCATGATTCATAAAGTTTGGGGAGGAACAAGGTCTGTTTAGAGGGGGATGCTAATCTAGATTCTGAATCCTGAGGGTGGAGGAGCTCAAACATCTGCTAACCTGAAATATTTCATGGTGATTGAAAATTGAGTATTTTGTCAAGGGTGCCTGAAAAGCAATTCAGATCACGTCACTCCTCTGCTCTAAAAGGTTCAGGAGCTCTCATTGCCTATAAATTCACTATAAATGTCTTCATCTAATATTTGAGCCCAAATTTCAAAACCAAATCAAAGTGGCCTGTCTGAAGGCAGACATCTCTTATTCAATATTGTGTTAACCAACACTGTCATAGGATTTTGTGACTGAGTAGGTGTCAACAGACTCTCAAAGATATTATATAGAGGAATTCTCAATCAGCCAAAAAAGTTGGCAGAAACCTTTCCAACCTTCATTCGTCTACTTGTAAGGCCTTCTGACTGGAGAAGGCAATGGCGCCCCATTCCAGTACTCTTGCCTGGAAAATCCCATGGATGGAGGAGCCTGGTGGGCTGCAGTCCATGGGGTCGCTAAGAGTCGGACACGACTGAGCGACTTCACTTTCACTTTTCACTTTCATGCATTAGAGAAGGAAATGGCAACCCACTCCAGTGTTCTTGCCTGGAGAATCCCAGGGCCGAGGGAGCCTGGTGGGCCGCCATCTATGGGGTCACACAGAGTCGGACACAACTGAAGCGACTTAGCAGCAGCAGCAAGACCTTCTGACACCTCTCTTCCTGTTGAATGCTGACCAATAGCTTCAAAGTCAATAATAATGATAACATCTCCATCACCAGTAGCAGCTGTAATAACACTTCGCATTTGTATAGTCTCTACAGTTAACAAAGTGTATATACAAAAATTTTTAAAGTATCCTTACAACCAGCTTGCCTTTTGGTCTGAGTAGGGATCATGGACCTTCCTACAATGCAGAAACTAAGTCTCATAGAAGATAAATCTTTATTAAGTGCTGGATGCCATTTTCTCTTGATTTCCACAACAGAGCGTGGTCTCCTCCTCTCCCTCAAACCCTCAGTGGCATTTGGTTTACACATTTCTTATGACAATAATCCCTCCATATATTTTATATAGTGTCTTACAGTTGGCAAAACAGTTTCTCAGGCTGAATACCTGTTTGTTTGTTTGTTTTTAGTTCTCACAACAGCTTCATTTAAAGAAAAAATAATCCTCTTTACCTTGAGTACCCTGTTGGTCTCTGCACACTCTCTAAAAACATAAAAAGTGGAATCAGTAGATTAACACTGCCCGGTATCACCACCACACTTATGTTATCATCCTCCAATGGAAACTAACATTTTTTCAGCTCCCTATTCTCTGCCAGATGCTGGGGATAATTTTTTATAGCTAATACAGTTTGCCTTCCATATCCTCAGGCTCTGCAGCCACAGATTCAACCAACCACAGATTGAAAATATTTGAAAAAAAGTCCAGAAAATTGCAAAAAACAAAAGTCAAATTTGCTGCACACTGGCAACTATGTACATAGAATTTACATTATATTTTAAACTATTTGCATAGCATTTGCATTTATGCCATTTTACATAAGGGAGTTGAGCATCCTTGGATTTGGGTATCCATGCGGGTCCTGGAGTCAGTATCCCTTGGACTCCAAGGGAGGACTGTACAGCTTCAATGGCTATCTTCTTTGTTCACAGACTGTTCAATTTGATTCTCTACCATCTCCCCACCCCCAAACAAAAAACCCAGCCAAAATCTAGAAATAAAATAGGTACTGTCCTTCTCTGTGGATATTCTCTTAAGGAAAGAAAGGGGGTAGTGATGCTAAGAAGGAGCCAACACCCTTTATGAAAACTCTACTGCAGAGACTGATTTAGGGACCAATTCTGGGTAGATTTCAGCAAGATGGCATAGCACATTGAGTGGATCAAAGCTGTTCCTACAAGAGCTGCCACTTACGGAAATTTCCAATGAAGACATCATGAGGTGGGAAAAGACTCCAGTAGAGGTATTTTGGTGAGGAAGCTCTTCCTTCCTCATCTTGGTTCAGAGTGACAGGTCCAAGCCTGAAGAAGGCTGGGGAGATAAAGCAAGATGGAGAACACTATTGGAAATCCCCTAGGACAGGAAAATTCCTGCGTCCAGATGTGGCATTACCCAACTCCAGGGGGCGCTCTTCATATGAAATACAACGTGCATGGTGCCCATGGAGAAGGCGAAGGCACCCCACTCCAGTACTCTTGCCTGGAAAATCCCATGGATGGAGGAGCCTGGTGGGCTGCAGTCCATGGGGTCGCTAAGAGTCGGACACGACTGAGCGACTTCACTTTCACTTTTCACTTTCATGCATTGGAGAAGGAAATGGCAACCCACTGAAGTGTTCTTGCCTGGAGAATCCCAGCGATGGGGGAGCCTGGTGGGCTGCCGTCTATGGGGTTGCACAGAGTCGAACACGACTGAAGCGACTTAGCAGCATGGTGCCCATGGAGTTGTGTAACGTGGAATCCTCCCCAGAGAGTCTGGTTTTGTCCTCCCATCCCACTAACTGAGGTGTATAGAGGGTACCCATGTTGGGGACTGTGAAGAGAACTGGGGACTCTCAAGATTTCTAACTCATTTGATGGCTTGGTGCCTGGCATTTTGATTTCTTTTTATGGCTTTCTATAACTTTGTATTAAAGATGTCTATGAGGGGGCACAATGAGATTCTGTGGACAAGCTGATCAGGATTATGAAGGCTAGGTGTCATGTCCAATGTGTGATTCATCCTACAGAAACTCAGGCACCGTGTAGCAAAGATTTCTCTGGGGAAAAAAAGTCAATTTCATCCAAACTGTGTGGCCCCATTCCTTTGGGATTTTTTTTTTTAAATTTCTGGGAAAAGCATCAACATATGTGAATTAGAAATTATTCTAGTTCACATATGGGGACTGGTAACTATTTCTCAAATGCCCTTGAAGTCTATGATCCTCAAAATCAACCACACTTAAGAATTATCCTGAGAACTTTAAAAAACATACAGACGCCTGGTTCCCACTTCAGCCCAATTAAATCAGAATCTCCGAAGGTGAGGCCCAGGCAATTATATTTTTTAAAGATCCCCAAGTGACTTTGTTGTGTGCCTCAGGTGGTGATCTTATTCTTCCTCTGCTCTCACCCTCAGTTACAAACTGAGCTTTAAGAAAATTTGCCCAGCTGGGCAAACTCAGTTGTGAAACTGGAGAAGATCAATGAGATCACAAAGGTGATGAGACAAACATGTTGTGTTTAAAACAAACAATTGTCAAATGCCACATTCCAGGGCGTGCACTGGGAACACACAGTAAATTACGCAAGGTGCCTGCCTTCAGTGAGTTTCTGCTCTAGATGGAAAGACAGATATGTGAAGGACTCTACTGCAGAGTGAAATTAAACCAAGGTACTGTGGGCACAAGAGTGGTGAATAAGAGAAGGTTTCTGGGGCGGGAAGAGATTTGATGTGGGTCTTCAGGGAGAAGTCACTTTTTGATAAATGGAAAGGGAGCAGAGGGACTTCCCTGATAGTATAGGGATAGTTAGGGAGTCTGGGATCGACATGTACACACAGCTGTATTTGAAATGGATAACTAACAAGGACCTGTTGTAAAGCACCTGGAACTTGGCTCAATGTTATGTGGCAGTCTAGATGGCAGTGGAATTTGGGGGAGAATGGATACCATATGTATGGCTGAGTTCCTTTGCTGTCCACCAACATTGTTAATCAGCTATACTCCAATATAAAATTAAAAGTTAGAAAGAAATACCAAAAAAAAGACTTTGCCTTCCAATGCGGAGGGTGTAGTTTTGACCCCTGGCCAGGGAGCTAGAATTCCACATGTCTTACAGCCAAAAAACTAAAACATAAAACAGAAACAATGTTGTAACAAATGCAATAAAGACGGTAAAAATGGTTCACATTAAAAAAAAAATCTAAGAAAAAGAAAAGGAGGAAGCAGAAAACATTTCAAAGAAATGAAGAGCTTAAGCAAAAGCATAGAAGCAGGAAAGTGGATGGGATTTTAGGAAATTATAGGAACTTCATGGAATTTCAGAAAATGCTGGGCTATGAAGCTGGAAATTTAAATGAAAACTTGGAGGGCCATAGAAGCTCCCCTAAGAAATCAGCAAGTGTTGTGTGAGTCTGTATGATGTATGTCTCAGAAGGAGGGGCCTCAGCAAAGGTTTAAAACTAACTGGTCCCATGAGCAGATCTGAAACAAGTAGGGACATGATCAACATGAACTTTGGTAAATATATCTGAGGTGGTTATTCATACTACCCTCTGGCAACCTTCTCCCTGCTGCTCTGCCCCCGCACTCTGGGGAACTGAACACACTCACACCTTTGTTTCATCCTGTGTACAAAGCTTTTCCATATGTTCTCTCTGTACAGAATGCCCTATCTACCTTCCTTTTTTCTGAAGATCTAATTGGTTTTTTCCAATGATGGATGAATTTGAGCAGCATCACATCCAGTGAACAGAAGGGCTCTCCTAGGGGTTTTACAAAATGGAAGGCTTTTCTAGACAGAAGGAGAGTGGGACAAGTATTTTATTAGTTTGAAAAAAAAAATCATTCCAGGCCAGGTCTTTTTTTTTTCTTTTTTGGCACTTCAAGATGAATTTTTGTTTTAATTGGAGTATAATTGTTTTACAATGTTACATTAGTTTCTACTGTACAATAAGATGAATCAGCTATATGTACAAATATATCCCATCCTTCTTATCCTCCTTTCTTTAAAATTTCTATGTATTAACCAAACACTGACGTCGCCTTCTCTGTGCTTCTTTCTGTAGCACTTGTGTAGGGATAGCTAATAATAGCGCTTGTTAATTGTATTGTATTTATTGACATGTCTGTCTTTCCCTGTGGACTGTGAGCCCCCAGAAGACAGAAATGAGATCTTTTTAAACTTTCAGTCACCAGGACTCAGTACAGTGGCTGGCATATTGGCTGTGCAGACTAACTGATTGAATGAATGGGAAAGCACTTACCAGATATTAGAAAGATTCAAACTTACCAATTATGTCTTGTAATGTTTAAGTATACGGATTCAGGATATTTTTTCCGTATTTAAAACCATTTGCTCAGGCTTGAAACATTTATCTTTTGAGGCATTCACTTATATAAGCAAAGTGACAGTTCCTGAACCTATCAATTTATTTCCGTGGAGCAAGCAACATTTCTTTCTTTAGTAGTAATCTGCCAAAGTAATACTATAGTTAATGTGTCTTTGGCTAGAGGAAATATAAATACCATTCAAAAAACTCCTGTAATCCATTGAGGCCTACAGAAGGGAAAAATCCCCTAAGGGTGTGACAATGAGATTTGGGCATTTGCCCTGCTGAGAAGAGGAAGGGTGGCCTGTTTGTGAATTTTGTGGATTTCCTATCCCTTAAATGTATTTCACTAGTTGGAGGATTAAAAGGTTTACTGGTGAGAGTGTCAGTTGTCAAAGGATTGAGGATAGGTTCTATAATCCTGTAAAAGAGCCCCAGCAGCTTCTCCAACAGGGATCTAGAAATATTTGGTGTCTTGGAAATCCTTTTGCCCTGTTGTTATATTCTCTTAGTTCTTCTGTGACAATCATGCTGCCCCTGAAAGAAATGGCAACTTTCATGAACTTAATTTTTGCACTGTTGCTCTCATGTGCTACTTATAAGGCATTGTATTTTTCCCTGCCTTTCTGTCAGGTTTTGTCTCATGTATTTTGGTGCTCTGTTGTTAGGCGCATACACGTTAAGGACTGTAAAGGAGAATTAACCCCTTATCATTAGGTAAAGTGCCCCTTTTTATTCCTGATAATTTTCCTTGTCCTAAGGTCTGCTTTGTCTGAGATTAATATAGCTACTCTTTGTTAGTATTAGTGTGGCATTATCTTTCTCCATTCCCTTGCTTTTAACCTTTCTGTTTCTTTATATTTAAAGCAGGTTTCTTGCAGAAAACATATAGCTGGGTCATTTTTTTTTTTGTTTACTTGGACAATTATGCTGACAAAAAACTAGATGTATTCAGAGCATTCATATTCAAGGTGGTTACGGGATTTCACAGGTGGTCCAGTGGTTAAGACTCCGAACTCCCAATGTAGGGGCCCCAGGTTCCGTCCTTAGTTAGGGAACTAGATCTGCATGCCACAACTAAGACCTGGTGCAGCCAAAAACAAAACAAAACAAATAAACAAACCAAAAGAGTAGATTTAAAAAGTAAAGTGGTTAATAAAATAGTTGGTTGACCCTTTACCATGTTTATAACTGGTTTCTCTTTGTGCTTGTTCTTTGTTTCTCTACGGCTACCTTTTCACCCTCTCTGGTATATCGATTTCTTTTTAAGCTTTTTTAGTAATTTTTCTAGAGTTTATAATATATATTCACAACTATATATTTCCTAAAGGAAATCAACCTTGAATATTCTTTGAAAGGACTGATACTGAAGCTCCAGTACTTTGGTCACCTGATGCAAAGAGATGACTCATTGGTAAAGACCCTGATGCTGGGGAAGATGGAGGGTAGGAGGAGAAGGGGGCCACAGAGGATGAGATGGTTGGTTGGATGGCATCACTGACTCAATGGACAAGGGTTTGAGAGGACTCCAGAAGATAGTGAGGGACAGGGAAGCCTGGTGCACTGCAGTCCATGGTGTTGCAAAGAGTTGGGCACCACTTGGTGACTCACACGTTGCATCAGGTATTGTGAAGTGAGACGAACAGGCTTTTGGTGTGAGATTTTACATTAATCTGGCCAGGAACTGGGCTGTGTTTAATGTTTGCTGTACTGGTGGGTATAAGGCTTCAATTTCCTCCAGAGTCCTTCTTATCTGAATTTCACTAAAAATTCCATTAGAAATTGCACTTGCAGTTCTTTCAACTCTAATCTGCTGTTATTATTCTGGAGAACTATAGATGTGGTAGTAAGGTTGGGGGAGTGGAAGCATTCTATAATTGTGATTTACCTATAATTGATTTTCAGCCTTTTAGTCCTTGGGCTTTGACCCTCACAAGTTTTTCTCAGCCCCTTCCCCAATTTAGGAGAGACAGGAAGGCCAGGAGACTTGGGAGTTGGGTAATGCAAACCAACTCTGCCCCCCGCCCACCCTCCACCACCACCTTAAGCCTCTGGCTATAGAGAAGGCTCCATATGTTTCAAAATAGTTTATTTTCCCCTCCTCTACCAGAAACATGAGGATTTTATCTTGGCTTTTCACCCTGAGAACCTGATGAGTTTCCTGGAGGTAAAACTCATGAATATATGTGGTTCCCTCTTAAGACTGTAAGCCCCAGCAGTTTCTAACTCTCATACTAGTCCACACTCCACCTCCAAGGATGTATCCTACTTTAAGTTACTACTTAAAGGCTTCCAGCAGCTTAAGGTTCCAGGGGCTTCTGTTTCAGGTAAGCTAATCTTGGTTATGATTCTCTGTATTTTCCTGTCTCTCCAGATTTGGTGGGGGAGGGGCAGTTTGCCCTGAACCTCAATTCTCTTATGAGTCCAAGAAAGGTAAGTTTATTTACCTTTTTCTTTTTTACTAAGTTTATTCACCTTTTTTTCTTGTTGTAAGGATGGAAGTAATGACCTTAAGTTCTTTACATGTCAGAGCTGAAACTGGAAGCCCTCAGAACTCTGTAAAAGAAAATTTACATCTATTCAATTATTCATTTATTACAGGTACGAGGCATTGAACTGGAATCTGTAGGTGGAGACTGAGATAAGCAAACATGGAAACTGTCCTCAGGGACCTTATGTTCTAACATGGGGCAGTTCAAGACAGATTCTCAACCTCTGTGCTTGAATATGTCATAGGTGTACAGAAGTATTAAATTTTCCAGCTTCCAGTGCAACTGAACCAGTGGCAGCAGCTGAGAGTAGATTTCTCTCTCAGTTTTGCTTTATAAATATCATTTTCTATTTGTGTCATGACAGTGAAAAGGGTGAAAAACACTGGAGGTGGCAACAAGATACCAGATTACTATAATAAAATGAAGACAGTGATGTGTCAAAAAAAGGATCAGATTATAAGCTGGGTGTTTGGTGAGTGGAGGCCTTAAATCTAGAAATTCTAGAAAAATTAGGAGAGGTCACATTTGGAGGGACTATAGGAAGATGAGTGGGTTTTGGATGTGCAGAGAGGGAAGGGAAATTAGTATAGACTATTTCAGGTGGAAAGCATGGAGTAGGACTAGGAAAAAGACTGGAATGAAGAATTCTAAGGAGTTCATTTTGGTTAGAACAGGGTATTCTTGAAGAGGAAAAATGAGAGATAAAGTCAGAAAGCAAGGTTGGGTTCATGTGGAATATCTATCAAGTAATAACTGCTGCTGCTGCTGCTGCTGCTAAGTCGCTTCAGTCGTATCTGACTCTGTGCGACCCCATAGACGGCAGCCCACCAGGCTCCTCCGTCCATGGGATTTTCCAGGCAAGAGTACTGGAGTGGGGTGCCATTGCCTTCTCTGCAAGTAATAACTAAAGTACTACAAAATCCAAGGTGCCTTATAAAATGCCAAATGTTAAGGAGTCTGCCTGTAACGCGGGAGACCCTGGTTCAATCCCTGGGTCAGGAAGATCCCCTGGAGAAGGAAATGGCAACCCACTCCAGAATTCTTGCCTGGAAAATCCAATGGATGGAGGAGACTGGCAGGCTACAGTCCAGGGGGTCAAAAAGAGTCAGACATGACTGAGTGACTTCACTTCTTCACTTCTAATATGATTTTAATACTAAGTAAGTTTACTGTGTTTTAGTTGTGAGCATAGTATAAATTTGCATCTTGAAGGTGAGTTGGATAGTAAGGGGTGTGTGTATAAGGAACTAAAGTCACTGATAAAGCAAAAATGATGATGTTAAAACTACCCTTGAAATTTGTTTAAATTGCCCCTAAAGTTCTTTAAGCATGGTTTTATAAATACTACCTTGTGCAACAGTTGTTGGATGCACTAAGTTCTGAGAATAATTAAGATAGTTAAAAGAACAAAAAAGTAGGGAAGGAGTCTTTAGACAGGTGTCTGGGCATTTAAGCTATTCTGCATGTTAAATAATTATCAAATTCCTAAGTAGTGAACAGCTGATACCTAGAGAATTCTAATGTTGTTCCTTGCCTGTATAGTTCACTCCTTTTGGTTTGCTGCAAGGTCTCTATTGCGCTTCCCTGGTAGCGCAGTGGTAACAAATCCGCCTGTCAAGCAGGAGACATGGGTTCAATTCCTGGGTCAGAAAGATCCCCTGGAGAAGGAAATGACAACCCATTCCAATATTGTTGCCTGGGAAATCCCATGGACAGAGGAGCCTGGCTACAGTCTATGGTGTTGCAAAAGAGTTGGACACGACTTAGTGACTTATAAGAACAAAAACAAGGTCCCTATAGTCTTAATATTTATGAACAGATTGTTGGGTGACAGTGTGTGAATGGGGGGCAGGGGGAGATGCTAAAGCAGAAAGTGAAAAGATTTAAGTACTAAAGCTGGTGAACACTGTATATAAGTTTTCAGTTCAGTTCAGTTCAGTTGCTCAGTCATGTCCGACTCTTTGTGACCCCATGAGCTGCAGCACACCAGGCCTCCCTGTCCATCACCAACTCCCAGAGTTCACCCAGACTCACGTCCATCTAGTCAGTGATGCCATCCAGCCATCTCATCCTCTGTCGTCCCCTTCTCCTCCTGCCCCCAATCCCTCCCAGCATCAGAGTCTTTTCCAATGAGTCAACTCTTCACATGAGTGGACAAAGTACTGGAGTTTCAACTTTAGCATCATTCCTTCCAAAGAAATCCCAGGCCTGATCTCCTTCAGAATGGACTGGTTGGATCTCCTTGCAGTCCAAGGGACTCTCAAGAATCTTCTCCAACACCACAGTTCAAAAGCATCAATTCTTTGGCACTCAGCCTTCTTCACAGTCCAACTCTCACATCCATACATGACCACAGGAAAAACCATAGCCTTGACTAGACGAACCTTTGTTGGTAAAGTAATGTATCTGCTTTTGAATATGCTATCTAGGTTGGTCATAAAGATGATATTATAAGATAATAAAGACAAATGGAATTTTGTGTTTACAACAGAACTCTCTTGTTTGAAAGTAGTTCACTTGAGCTAGCTTAAGCAATTAAAAAAAAAACACACAACATGAAAGGCATGAAAGCTGGAGTGGGGCAGGGGATTAGGAGGCTTGGAGGTGTAATCAGACCCAAGTGATGGGGTTAAACTAAGCATCAGGATTGAGCTGTAACTAGAAATTTGAATGTGCTGCAAACTGTTTCTTTTTTGTGTATCTTATCATTGTCACCCACATCTCTTTCAATCTCTTTTGTGGCTTTTCATTTTATATTCTAAGGGGTGAAGGTCTCTAAAGAGAGTAAGGATTACTGCTGCTATTTCACTACTATTTCAAAGAGATAATAGAAGTGATATTAAGGAAGTATCATTGACTACTTTTTTTTTTTTTAAATTAAAGATTGCTAGCTCTTTCTATTTTATTGTGGTATAACTCACACAAGCTACACACATCTTAGGTGATAAATTTTCATACATGTACTCACAACAGATCAATATACAGAACCTTTCCAGCACCCCAGAAAGTTACTTATGTTCTCTCCCAGCTAATCTCGCGCTAAGTGAAAATGAAAGTTGCTCAGTCATTTCTGACTCTTTGCGACCCCATGGACTATACAGTCCATGGAATTCTCCAGGCCAGAATACTGGAATGGATAGCCTTTCCCTTCTCCAGGGTATTATCCCAACCCAGGGATCGAACCCAGGTCTCCCACATTGCAGGCGGATTCTTTACCAACTGAGCCACAAGGGAAGCCCAAGAATACTGGAGTGGGTAGCCTATCCCATCTCCAGGGGATCTTCCTGACCCAGGAATCCAACCAGGGTCTCCTGCACTGCAGGCTGATTCTTTACCAACTGAGCTGTGAGGGAATCCCCAATCTAACGCTAAAGCTAGCCACTATTATCACTTTATTTTTAACCGTTTTTCATCTCAGTTCACAAGATGGTTGGAATGTCAGAATGCATCAAGAAGTAGAATACATTTAGAACTACAGTAGATATTTCCGTAGTTCATGGCGAGAGTAAAACTTAGTGAAGTTAATGGCTTCAAATGTTTTTTTTGCACATGACCTACAGTTAAAAAAATCTTTTTAAACAACACGACCTAGGATATACATACAATCATCTCTCCACAATTTTAAATGGACTCTATGAACAGCATGGCTTCCTCTGATTCAGCAGTCTATTGAGTCAAAAACACAGCCACCAGGAGCTCCTTTGTGAGCATTTTCTCCATTCAAGAAACAAACCATAGTGAAGCTAGAATCCTAGTCTCAATTTCAGATTCTTATTGTTCCAGTTTGGGTCAGGGGTCTGCTCTTGGACCAATTTGCTATGGTCAGGAGCATAGGGTCACCTGTATAAAGTGACCGCCAGATCTGCTGATGGCCTGCAGATCTGGGGTTGGGGGAGAAGCAGATCCCAGAAAAGGAATGGGCTAGGAAGATAACCTAGGAGGTCTATATTACTGTAAATCTGAATCTGATTCTCAGTTTCTCCATATACTTGTTCTATGATACTGGAAAAATTATGTGGTGGTGGTTTAGATGCTAAGTCGTGTTCAACTCTTTGTGACCCCATGGACTGTAGCCCCCCAGGATCCTCTGTCCATGGGATTTTCCAGGCAAGAATACTGGAGTGGGTTGCCAGGGGATCATACTTCATATAGTGTAAATACATTGTTTCCTTAGTCTGTTCCAAGAAAGGTGCTAGGTTCTAAGTAAATGAAAATACACACCTTGCCTCAAGAAATAGCCTTATTCAGATATAGTTGACAAGCCGTAAACATACATATAAAGTGGACAATTTGGTAAGTTTCAGCACATGTATGCACCCATGCAACCAGTACCAAAAGCAAGATAATGAACATATCCATTACCCCCAGAGTTTCCTCAGGCCTTTTGGAAATCCCTCCCTTCATTCTTACCCCATTTAGCTACTATTAATTCTTCAAATAGCTCCTGTAATTCCTTAAAAATACACACTAAATTCCGCTACTTGATCTTTTCTCTCATTACATTTTTTAATAGGTGATTGTTATTTAGGAAAGCTATTTTTCTAGACACTTTACTTGTTTCAGTTAATTCCTTGGGTTTTCCAAGTAAGCAATCATAATACCTAAAAAGAATATTTTTCTTCTTTTCCATTTATTTATTGCTGTTTTGTTTTGTTTGTCCTTCCTGGTTTATAAGAGCTCAGGAAAATGTTGGCTTGTGGCAGCAGGACTTGCTCCTAACAACTTCAGAGCCCAGGCAAGAGTACAAAAAGAGGTGCACACACCATATGTCTAAATATTTAAAGATCATAAATCAAGCTAACAAACTGTTAGATTAAAAAGTTCTATCCAAGAAAAACAAATATTGTATCAGTTCAGTTCAGTTCATTCGCTCAGTTGTGTCTGACTCTTTGTGACCCCATGATCCCCAGTATGCCAGGCCTCCCTGTCCATCACCAACTCCTGGAGTCTACCCAAACCCATGTCCATCGAGTCGGTGATGCCATTCAGCCATCTCATCCTCTGTCATCCCCTTCTCCTCCTGCCCCCAATCCCTCCCAGCATCAGGGTCTTTTCCAATGAATCAACTCTCCGTATCAGGTGGCCAAAGTATTGGAGTTTCAGCTTCAACATCAGTCCTTCCAATGAACACCCAGGGCTGATCTCCTTTAGGATGGACTGGTTGGATGTCCTTGCAGTCCAAGGGACTCGCAAGAGTCTTCTCCAACACCACAGTTCAAAAGCATCAATTCTTCAGCGCTCAGCCTTCTTTACAGTCCAACTCTCACATCCATACATGACCACAGGAAAAACCATAGCCTTGACTAGACGGACCTTTGTTGACAAAGTAATGTCTCTGCTTTTTAATATGCTGTCTAGGTTGGCCATAACTTTTCTTCCAAGGAGTAAGCGTCTTTTAATTTCATGGCTGCAGTCACCATCTGCAGTGATTTTGGAGCCCCCCCAAATAAAGTCAGCCACTGTTTCTACTGTTTCCCCATATATTTGCCATGAAATGATGGGATCAGATGCCATGATCTTAGTTTTCTGAGTGTTGAGCTTTAAGCCAACTTTTTCACCCTCCTCTTTCACTTTCATCAAGAGGCTCTTTAGTTCTTCATCACTTTTTGCCATAAAGGTGGTTTCATCTGCATATATGAGGTTATTGATATTTCTCCCAGCAATCTTGATTCCAGCTTGTGCTTGCTCCAGCCCAGCATTTCTCATGATGTACTCTGCATATAAGTTAAATAAGCAGGGTGACAATATACAGCCTTGACATACTCCTTTTCCTATTTGGAACCAGTCTGTTGTTCCATGTCCAGTTCTAACTGTTGCTTTGTATATTAACACATATATATGGAATCTGGAGAAGACTCCTGAGAGTCCCTTGGACAGCAAGGGGATCAAACCAGTCAATCTTGAGGGAAATCAACCCTGAATACTTGTTGGAAGGACTGATGCTGAAGCTGAAAGTCCAGTATTTTGGTTATCTGAAGTGAACAGCTGACTCATTGGAAAAGTCCCTGATGCTGGGAAAGATTGAGGGCAGAAGGAAAAGAGGGCATCAGAGGATGAGATGGCTGGATGGCATCACCAGTGCAATTGACATGAACTTGGGCAAACTTCAGGAGATGGTGAGGGACAGAGAGGCCTGCCATGCTTCAGTCTATGGGGTCGCAAAGAGCTGGACATGACTGGGCGACTGAACGACAACAGCATGGAATCTAGAAAGACGTACTGATGAACCTATTTGCAGGGCAGCAATGGAGACACAGACATAGAGAACAGACATGGACAGGGGGCAGGGTAGAGGAAGGAGAAGGTGGAATGTATGGAGAGAGTAAAATGGAAACATATACATTACCATATGTAAAATAGCCAATGGGAATTTGCTGTGTGACTCAGGGAATTCAGACCAGTGCTCTGTAACAACCTAGAGGGGTGGCTGGAGAGGGAGGTGGGAGGGAGGTTCCAGAGAGGGGACATAGGTATATGTATGGCTGATTCATGTTGATGTTTGGCAGAAACTAACACATTATTATTGAGCATTTATCCTTCAACTAAAAATAAATAAATGTAATTATAAAAAAGTTCTATCCAGCTACCCTGACATACCTGACTTATAGCAAACATATACATAAAAACCTAGAAGGCCAGGTTCAAGTTTACAATCCTTGCGTGTCACACCTCCCTGGTGTGCTTGAGGTAGCTGTTGCAGAACTTAACTCAAATGACCTTTACTTCAGTAGCTCTTGTTTAACTGACCCTTGCATAAAAAACAAATGAAAACATTTTCCCATAGTATTGCCTAATACTTTTTCTCTTTAGAATTAAAATCTTATAAGCACCTCATTCCTAGAGTAAAAACAACAACAACAAAAATCACCATTCACGATACCCACAAAGAAAACCTAAAATGCTTAGCAGATTTTCTGCTTTATTTTAGAAATGCCTTTCAAGGCAATTCTTACAGAGCCCTAATAGTCATTGGTCCCCAATTTCGACTTCTATCCCCACTCCACTGGAATATCCTAAAAGCTGTTTCCTAAGCTATGGCTTCTGAGGACAATATAATCAGTGGGTACATTCTGAGCAACTCATTTGAATATTCAAATACATATTGAAAAGGCTCAATCTGGAAGTCAGGCCATCCAGGGAGGAGGACCTGTGAACTGGACAGGGCTTCAAAGCCGACCATCTGCTTGTTCATTGGTAGCAGCTGGTATAACTGGAAGAACTTGAGAAGGAAATTAGGAAACCCAGTTGAAGTTCCAACTCTGTCACTAACTGGCTGAACTGGAGTGAGTCACTGGAAACTCTTTGTTGAGCCTCAGTCTCATTATCTATAAAACTGGAACAAGGACTTTGGCATTAAGGGCCTAACTTATTTGGGAGGAAACACACGACTAGTCTGAATTTCAGTTTCTGTCCCTTTTACATTTAAACTTGTGCCCTGTCCACCTCAGAGGGTTTGGGGCTTGGGGGATTGGGGGAAGAGCGACAGGGAGAAGGTACAACCTCTCTGAGTTTCAGTTTCTGTATGTGTAAGGAGGTAACTTTCATGCATTGGAGAAGGAAATGGCAACCCACTCCAGTGTTCTTGCATGGAGAATCCAGGGACAGGGGAAGCCTGGTGGGCTGCCGTCTATGGGGTCGTACAGAGTCGGACACGACTGAAGCGACTTAGCAGCAGCAGCAGCAGCAAAGAGGTAACAACATCCGGCCGGCCCACCAGTAAAATTCCTAGAAGAGCAGAAAATGCGACCGAAAAAGATCGCAAAATGTAAAAGGCTATACATATGTGACTTGTCTCACACTTAAAACACAACAAACAGACTTAAAAAGCAATTGTGCGTCTCCTTCCTCCTAGCTCCAGTGTTACTGCCCCACAACAAATAAAGATCAGCTTGTAAGACAGCCCAGAGCGGCGACCGCGTTTGTGTGTGTGTGTTTGGGAGTGCCGGCCACACCCCGCAAAGCAGGACCTGGGCGGGAGGGGGCGTGGCGGAGCACCGTCCGCCTATCGCGACGCCCCGCCCCCGTGGCCCCTGCGCCTGCGCCCTGCGCACCTATCGGCCTCCAGCGCCCCGGCGGGAGGTAAGGGGCTCGCGAGAGGCCGCCTCGCGGGTGTCAGGCCGTGACCGAAGTGGTGGGCAGGGTGCCAGCACCGGGCGCGGGAGGGACACCCCACAGGAAGCAGGGCATCAGGTCGGAAGTGCGAGCGCTGTGGGGTCTCGACTCGACTTCTAGAAGTGGCGTTTTCGGTTGTGGAGGCGCTGTTCGAAGCGGGTATAAGGAGGCGGCCGACTGGGCGAGCTTGACGGCCTCCCGGCTCTCGGGGTGGAAAAGTTTCCGTCTTCTGCCCTGCCCGTTGACGCACTGTGGGTCCCAGATCGTCAGGGTAGCCGGAGTCTCGGTCCAGAGGCTGGCCCGTTCCTGGGCGGGAGTGAGGGGAGACGGCGTTTGGTTTCTGTGGCCCAGGTGCGCGGTGGATGACACTGAGAGGGACGGTACGAGGCTCAAGGGAAGTGAGGGGAGGTCCTGGGGCGCGAGGTGGGAGCTGGCCTCCTGTCAGCCAGACCGGCGAGAGGGCGGTGGATCGCAGAAAGCCCCACATCTAAGTCCCCTCCCCCCCTTTTTAAAATTCGGAATCGGAGGCTCACAAAACAGATCATATGGGAAGTAGGTCCAAGGGCCTTGACTTTTCTTTCCAAAGTCAGTACCCTTTCCCCCAGTCAGAAACACTAGGCGACGTGCTTGAGGGAATTATTAGGTGCCACCGGTGTGGGCAAATGTGGGAAGGTGTTCATCGCTTTTTTTGGAAGGGGGCATTGCCTGCAATTTTGGACTTTTCCTGAGAAATGGGACTTTTCGCTTATAAATAACCTTAAGTAATTTGGTTAATATCCCAGTACTTTTTCCTTATTGAGTAGTATGATACTCAGCTGGTGATAGTTGTAAGCACTCAAGGTTAAGTTTGTAAAGCACCTGGCACCCTCACCTCACCTCCGCCGCAAGTGTTAAGTGCCGTGAATACGATTGCAGTTCTTTGACTTCTAAATGTTTGTCTAATGTGAAACAGTTCACATATTATTTTAAAAGCCTTTTTACTTTGAAATAATTTTACAATTACAGAAAAGTTACAAAAGTATCTGAATTGTCTACAGTTTCCTTTAATGTTAACATCTCATATAACTATAATACAGTTAGTTACCAAAAGGAAGAAATTAGTATCGGTACAACACTGTTAACTAAATCACCAACTTTCTTCAGACTTCATCACTTTTTATATTAACGGCCTTTTTCTGTTTCAGGATCCAATCTAAGATCCTACGTTGCATTTAGTTGGCATGCCTCCTTAGTCGTCTACAATCTGTCACAACTTTGAAGTCTTTTCCTGTCTTTCATGACCATTGCACTTTTGGAGAGTCCTGGTCAGTTATTTGTAGTGTGTTCTTCAGTTGGGCTTTGTCTGATGTTTTCTCAGAATGAGATTAAGGTTGTGTATTTTTGTTAATACCACAGAAGTGTATTTGCCCTTCTCAATAGTTTATCATAAGGGAGTGCATGAAATGACACTATTGTTGATCACTTGGTTAAGGTGGTATCTGCTGGGATTCTCTACTGTAAAATAACTATTTTCCCCTTTGTATTTAGTTAGTGTCTTGGGGTAGAACTTTTAAACCATTCATTTTCCCCTCAAGCTTTAATTTGCTGATTTTAGCATCCATTAATGGATCTTGCCTTCAGTAATTATTACTGTGATGTTTTGTTTCCTCCATTCCTTGTTAATTTATTAATTGGAATTTTTTGGTAAGGAAGAGCTGTCCCTTTATCCTACTTCTTTATTAATTTTTTGTATCAGTACGGACTCATTGATTTCTCTATTGGTTGTTTTCCTACACTTTTGTTATTTTATGTCTCAAGTTGTTCCAACTTCCTCCATTGGAAGTTTTTTTCAGATTTCTTCCTGTGCCCTTTTAATAGACCCTCACCCCCCCTTCTTTTTTTTTTTTTTAACTGCCTTACTTTTTGGCATCATAAGATGCTCCAGGCTTCTCTTAACGTTTTCCCTATCCTGGAATCCACCAGTTCTCCAAAGACCCCTGGTTTCTTTTTTGGAGAGTACTATTTAAACACCAAAGGATCTGGGCTCTAGGTGTGCTCATTGCTACTGGCATATCATCGTTTCTGGTACCTGGCAGAAGACATCTAGGAAGGGGTGTGTGTGTGTGTATTTTATATATATGCACGCTCAGTCCCTCAGTCATGTCCAACATTTTGCAACCCTATAGATTGTAGTCCACCGGACTCCTCTGTCCATGGTATTCTCCAAGCAAGAATACTGGGGTGGGTTGCCATTTCCTCCTCTAGGGGATCTCCCTGACCCAGGTATCAAACCAGCATTTCCTGTGTCTCTTGCATTGGTAGACATAGTCTTTACCACTTGTGCCACCTAAGGAAGCCCATTGTATATGTATAAATGTGTGTATTTCTAGCTAGATACAGTCATCCCTTAGTATCCAAGAGAATGGTTCCAGGACCTGCTGCTGCTGCTAAGTCACTTCAGTTGTGTCCGACTCTGTGCGACCCCATAGACGGAAGCCTACCAGGCTCCTCCCTCCCTGGGATTCTCCAGGCAAGAACACTGGAGTGGGTTGCCATTGCCTTCTTCAATGCAGGAAAGTGAAAAGTGAAAGTGAAGTCGCTCAGTCGTGTCCGACTCTTCAAGACCCCATGGACTGTAGCCTACCAGGCTCCTCCGTCCATGGAATTTTCCAGGCAAGAGTACTAGAGTGGGTTGCCATTGCCTTCTCTGCTAGGACCTGCAGCAGATAGCAAAATCACTCAGGTTCCATAGTTGACTTTTTGTATCTGCAGTTCTGTATCTGCAGATTCAAGTAACTGTAGATCATGTAGTATTTATTGAAAAAATTCCACTGTGGGTAGACCCTTGCAGTTCAAATCCATATTGTTCAAAGGTCAACTGTATATCTGTATATGTCATGGAGATACAGGCATACACACACACACACACACACACATATATACCCATGCATCTACAAAGATATATATTTTATTTTTATATTTATATGTGTATATATATACACACACGTAATACATATATACACACGTAATATATATATATGTATGTTTTTAAACAGGGGTTTATTCTGATACTTCTATTTCTAGAAAAATACCACATTGTTCATTATAGTCTTGCTGCTCATTTGTAACTTCTCTCTTCAACAGTGAGAAATCTGGCTTTTGTGTTCTACAAAATATTTTTTTTGTTTGTTCAATCCTAGTAATACACATAATATATTGTTAGTTTAGAATTCCTAACCCATAGTCCTATGAGAAACGAATTTACTAACTAGAGAACAGTAGAGTTGTGTGTAGTTTTTTGTTGTTGTTGTCTTTAACCTTGTGTTATCTAGTTTGTGCTGTGCTGTGCTAAGTCACTTCACTCGTGTCCAGCTCTTTGTGACCCTATGGACTGTAGCCCACCAGGCTCCTCTGTCCATGGGATTCTACAGGCAAAAATACCAGAGTGGGTTGCCATGCCCTCCTCCAGGGATCTTCTTGACCCAGGTGCCAAACCTGCATCTTACATCTTCTGCATTGGCAGGCAGATTCTTTACTACTAGTGCCACCTGGGAAGCCCAGTATCTCACATCTAGACACTAGTGTCCAGCATCTGTTTTCCAAAGTCACCTATATTAGTTATTTTCCTCCACCACTTCTTTCAGTGTGGTTATGTTCATTTGTAATACAGTTTATTTTTCATAGTTTGTATTTCATTGTGGGTTCCCCCACATTTTGTTGTTTTTGTTTTTTAATGTACAGAATTTCACCTTTTGTGGTATACAGTTCTGTAAGTTTTGATAAGTATATTTTAATTGTGTATCCACCATCATTGTCATGATACAATTCTGTTTGTTGCTCCACATATTCCATTACACTTGAAAAAAAAGTCAAAAGTAATACAACTCTGCAGAAGTTTGTGAAATTAGTCATTTTTGTGTTCCCACTAGC
The DNA here is from genome assembly GCF_029407905.1 of Bubalus kerabau. Taxonomy (NCBI): domain Eukaryota; kingdom Metazoa; phylum Chordata; class Mammalia; order Artiodactyla; family Bovidae; genus Bubalus; species Bubalus kerabau. The sequence continues at coordinate 131,486,270 of NC_073627.1, forward strand.
TTTTTTGTAGGCATATTTAAAATATTTGTGATGTTAATGTAAATATATTTTGTATCCTGTGTTTGAATTATACCATAAATATTTCCCAGTTTTTTGACTGAAAAATCAAGAAATGCTGAAAATATTTTCAACTCGTTATTTAGTCACACTCTTAAGCCACATTTTGTATTGAATTAAGACCTTCCCTTAATAGCTTATAAATGTTATTTGAACTTCTTTGTCATCAGAGTAACTGTTGGACAATTTTGTTGCAGTAACACTATACCTTATGCAGTTGTTTGAATGTTATGTTCTCCTCTTAGTTTTATATAGACATTTTATTATACTTTTATAGAAATGGAAATGGTAGAAAGAAAAAAAAAAAAACTCTCTAGAAGGAAACCAGGAGATGGAAAAGTCTCTTGGGGAGCTCTTGGGCCAGAACTTCTGCCCTGAAAGATGGCCCTTATGAGACAGCAGGTTTTTCCTTCAGCACAAAATGCTAAGGGGCAAAGTCATGTACTCTGACCTGGAAATAGCACTTTTTGAATTCAAAAAAGAAAGTTGTCATCATAGCATAGGGGAACAGTGAAGATAAGCCAAATAGTCAATAATTTGGGTTTGTCAAGTACACCGAAAACTGATTAATGAAAGAGAAAGCAGAATCGTTTGAGTTGTATCTCAAATGCTACCTACAGTTGAGAGGCAGATGGGCTATAAAAGAGTGACTAGACAGAGGGAGCACCTTGCAAAGCCAAAAGTAGAGATTGGGTGATATTTCAACAGCGTGAGTGGATTACTTATGAACATTGTATTTTCTTGCTCATATGATAGGGAACTCTTGGAAGTGTTTGTCCGAAGAAGAAGCATGTTGCCTTTGGTGTTTTAGATATATTAATTGGTGATAATCTATGGGGGAAAATTGGAGAGGGGAAAGAGACTAAAGGAAGGCCAAATAAGACCCTTGTAATATGCTATGCATATTGTGCTGTTTGACTAGAGTGATAGATTAGAAGTAGTGTAGAAGAGACATGTGAAGGCATGTTTTAGTTCCTTTAGCATTGGAATATCAGTTTGAATACCAGGTACTTTCAAAACCATTTTGATAGGAATAATAGTATATATAAAGATAGCTTCTTAAATAATCTACATAGTGGAAGAAAACACAAGAGGCAATGTGATAAACTAGGAAATGATGTTAGACAAGTAATAGATAATTTATGAGGCTATTATGTGTTATATATAATAAGAGAAAGACATTCCCTATAGCACAAGCAGGCAGTTGATGAAAGAAGACATGCAAATAGATAATAAATCAATCTTATTAGTAATTTAAAGAATGCAAAATAAATAAGGAGACACCATTTTTGTCACCAGTTGAATGTCTAAGAAGAATGATAATATGAGATACTGGTTGGAGTATGGATAAATGGACATTTAAAATTTTTTAAAATTGAAGATTCAGTTCAGTTCAGTCACTCAGTCGTGTCCAACTCTTTGCGACCCCATGAATCGCAGCACGCCAGGCCTCTCTGTCCATCGCTAACTCCCGGAGTTTACCCAAACTCATGTCCATCGAGTCGGTGATGCCATCCAGCCATCTCATCCTCTGTCGTCCCCTTCTCCTTTTGCCCCCAATTCCTTCCAGCATCAGGGTCTTTTCCAATGAGTCAACTCTTCACATGAGGTGGCCAAGGTATTGGAATTTCAGCTTCAGCATCAGTCCTTCCAATGAACACCCAGGACTGATCTCCTTTAGGATGGACTGGTTGGATGTCCTTGAAGTTCAAGGGATTCTCAAGAGTCTTCTCCAACATCACAGTTCAGAAGCATCAATTCTTCGGCGCTCAGCTTTCTTCACAGTCCAACTCTCACATCCATACATGACCACTGGAAAAACCATAGCCTTGACTAGACGGACCTTTGTTGGCAAAGTAATGTCTCTGCTTTTGAATATGCTGTCTAGGTTGGTCATAACTTTCCTTCCAAGGAGTAAGCGTCTTTTAATTTCATGGCTGCAGTCACCATCTGCAGTGATTTTGGAGCCCCCAAAAATAAAGTCTGATACTGTTTCCGCTGTTCCCCATCTATTTGCTGTTCCTCAATGAAGTGATGGGACCAGATGCCATGATCTTAGTTTTCTGAATGTTGAGCTTTAAGCCAACTTTTTCACTCTCTTCTTTCACTTTTCATCAAGAGGCTTTTTAGTTCCTCTTCACTTTCTGCCATAAGGGTCCCCATCTATTTACCATGAAGTGATGGGACCAGATGCCATGATCTCCGTTTTCTGAATGTTGAGCTTTAAGCCAACTTTTTCACTCTCCTCTTTAATTTTCATCAAGAGGCTTTTTAGTTCCTCTTCACTTTCTGCCATAAGGGTAGAAAGTGTGCCATCTGCGTATCTGAGGTTATTGATATTTCTCCTGGTAATCTTGATTCCAGCAGTATCAAGTAACAGTAAGAAAAGGCAAAATGGATGTATAGTTGACATAAAATACTGTTATTTTTTCTGGTATACAACATAATGATTCAACAATTGTATCCATTATGAATTTAACATCATGATAAGTCTAGTAACCATCTGTCATCCTGCAAGGTCATTACAGTATTATTGACCAAATTCTCTGTGCTGTACCTTCATCCCTATGACTTTATAACTGGAAATCTCACCCATTTCACCCACTACACTGCCTTCTTTCTGATGACCACCAGTTTGTTCTCTGTATCTATGGGTCTGTTTCTGTTCTGTTTTTCTTTTTAAATTTCAGGTATTTGTGAAGTCATATGATATTGGTCTTTCTCTGACTTATTTCACTTAACAGAATACCCTCTAAGTTCATCCATGTTGTTGCGAGTGGCAAGATTTCATTCTTTTTTGTGGCTGAGTAATAGTCCATTGTGTGTGTGTGTGTGTGTGTGTGTGTGTGTGTGTGTGTGTGTATCACATCTTCTTTAGCCATTCATCTATCTTCAAACACTTAATAGTTGCTTCCATATCTTGCTAATGTGAATAATGCTCTATGAGCATAGGGGTGCATGTATCTTTTCAATTACTGTTTTCATTTTCTTCAGATAAACACCCAGAATTAGAATTGCTAAATCATATGACAGTTCTGTTTTTAATTTTTTTAGTAACTTCCATGCTGTTTTCTATAGTGGTTGCACCAATTTATATTCCCACCACAGTGCATAAGGGTTCCCTTTTTTCCACATCCTTGCCAACAACCAGCATTAATTATTTCTTGTCTTTTTTGATGATAGCCATTTTGACAGGTGTGAGGTGCTTTTGACTAACTTTTCCCTGATAATTAGTGATACTGACAATCTTTTCATGTGTCCTAGGAAAAAAATGTCTATTTAGATTCTCTACCAATTTTTTAATTGGATTATTTTTTGATATTGAGTTGTGTGAATTAAAATTCCATGGACAGAGGAGCCTGGTAGGCTACAGTCCATGGGGTCACAAAGAGTCGGACACGACTGAGCAACTTCACTTTCACTTTGTATATTTTGGATATTAATGCCTTATCAGATACATTATTTGCAAATATCTTTTCTCATTTAGTAGGTTACCTTTTTGTTTTGTTGATGGGCTCCTTCCCTGAGAAAGCTTTTTAGTTTGATGTACTCCTATTTGTTTGTTTGCTTTTGTTGCCCTTTCCTGAGGAGAAAGATCTAAAAATGTTGCGGAGACCAATGTCAAAGAGTGTACTGTCTGTGTTTTCTTCTAGGAGCTTTGTGGCTTCAGGTCTTTCATTTAAGTCTTTAATCCAGGTAAATGGACACTTTGATATGTCCTTCTCCAGATATGTTGCTAGTGGGAATGTAAATAGGCACAACCTTTTTTGGGACTTCTAATATTAAAAGCCTTAAAAAATGTGTCTTCCTGTTAATTCTACTTCCAGGTATTTATTTTAAAGAAATAATCATAGATGGTTGTATGGACTTATATGTAAGGAGGGTAATTACACTGTGGTGTAGTTTATAATAGGGGAAAAATGAAAACATCCTAAATAGCCAACATTAGATGATTAAATCATTGAACATCTATATAATGTGATACTATGCTGCTATAAAAAACATTATAGAAAAATAATTACATGGAAACATTTTTATTATATTTAATCAGGTTGTTCAAAATAAATCTTTTATTTGTTCTTTTATTCATACCTTCCTTTGTTCACCCAGTAACAGTATACTTTATTACATTTTTTTGCTCCTTGCCATTCTTTTCCTTTGGGTTTATTTTCTTTATTGTTAAATCATGCCTTTTAGTAGTTCTTTTAATAAAGGGCTTTGTAATAAACTCGGTCTTTGTAGGTCTGAAAATGATTATTTTACTCTCACTTATAAATAATAATTAATCTGGATATATATCAAATCACCACTTTGAAGATATTTCTGTCTTTTGCTATGTTGCTTTGATGAAAAGTTTGCTGCTTTTGTTGTTTTAGTTTGTCTTTTATATCTGCTTTGCTTTTTAAAATAGTTTTTCCTTAATGTTCTGAAATTTCCCATCTGTGTATTTTGGTAAATTTTTTTTTTTTAATGCTACTTGGTGCTTATATGCATTTTCAGTTTGAAATTTTACATCTTAATTCTTAGCATATTCTCTTTGAATAGTGCCTTTTCAGTTCAGTTCAGTTGCTCAGTCGTGTCTGACTCTTTCCAACCCCATGGACTGCAGTACGCCAGGCTTCCCTGTCCGTCACCAAGTCCTGGAGCCTACTTAGACTCATGTCCATCGAGTCAGTGATGCCATCCAACCATCCCATCCTCTGTCATCCCCTTCTCCTCCAGCCTTCAATCTTTCCCAGCATTAGGGTCTTTTCCAATGAGTCGGTTCTTCACGTGAAGTGGTCAAAATATTGGGGTTTCAGCTTCAGCATCAGTCCTTCCAATGAATATTCAGGACTGATTTCCTTTAGGATAGACTGGTTGGATCTCCTTGCAGTCCGACGGACTCAAGAGTCTTCTCCAACACCACAGTTCAAGAGTATCCATTCTTCGGCGCTCAGCCTTCTTCCAAGTCCAGCTCTCACATCCATACATGACCACAGAACAAACCGTAGCCTTGACTAGACGGACCTTTGTTGGCAAAGTAATGTCTCTGCTTTTGAATATGCTATCTAGGTTGGTCATAACTTTCCTTCCAAGGAGTAAGCGTCTTTTAATTTCATGGCTCCAGTCACCATCTGCAGTGATTTTGGAGCTTAATGGAGACTTAATGACTCTGGTTCAGTTCAGTTCAGTTCAGTTGCTCAGTCGTGTCCGACTCTTTGCGACCCTATGAATCGTAGCAGGCCAGGCCTCCCTGTCCATCACCATCTCCCGGAGTTCATTCAGACTCACATCCATTGAGTTGGTGATGCCATCCAGCCATCTCATCCTCTGTTGTCCCCTTCTCCTCCTGCCCCCAATCCCTCCCAGCATCAGTCTTTTCCAATGAGTCAACTCTTTGCATGAGGTGGCCAAAGTACTGGAGTTTCAGTTTTAGCATCATTCCTTCCAAAGAAATCCCAGGGCTGATCTCCTTCAGAATGGACTGGTTGGATCTCCTTGCAGTTCAAGGGACTCTCAAGAGTCTTCTCCGACACCACAGTTCAAAAGCATCAATTCTTTGGCGCTCAGCTTTCTTTATAATCCAACTCTCACATGCATACATGACCACTGGAATGTGACTCCTACTTGTTATTGAGCTTCTCATTTTATCCTTTATGTTGCTTATCTTCTTTTTCCTTTTTCCTTTGTTCTGACTGATAGCTTACAGCCGATAGTTCTCTTTCCAGCTACAAAATTTACTGTTTAGCCCACCTTTGGAGGTTTTTATTTGTAGATTTTTTACTTGGCTTATTTTCAGATTGGCCTGTTAGTGTTTCATAATATTATCTAATTTAAAAAAAAAATCTGTTTCTTTATATTTTTATTTTAAAATGTACCAATTTTAATTTCATTTTTAGATTACTTTATTATCTCTAGACCCTGAGCTATGAATTTTCCCATTTTGTTGGGTCTGTTGACCAACTCTTTTGACTGAATTTTCCTGTGCACTCTAATGTCCACTAACCACTTTAGCTGTTAGACTCTTTATTTGTGGTGGCTGGAGATTTTCCTTTTCTGCTTTCAAGCTTAGATCAAATGTAAAGACCAAGTTTCTGGTGGATAAGATAATTTGTATAACCAACACTTCAAAGAGAGAAACATTATTTAAAGTAATAGTTTTTAATGTTTGTGGAGTGATAGAGTGTTTTGATAATTTCATGAAAGCAATTGACTCTATCTTCTGAAATAATTAAAAAATAGTCCTAGTTTTTTGTAAAGATTCAGTGACTCCTCCAAGTCCTGAACCCTTATCTGTATGTGCCCCAGTCTAGGATACCACAATGAAATTAACATAGTCAACTCATTTATTTTTAATATGGGAGAGGTTGTGGCTAATTAGATAGCATGAAAACATGATGTACAGGAGTGGTTTTCAAGCTTGCTTAGGCAGTGGAGACCTTTATTTACATAAAATAAAATAAGTTCAAATTTATGAAATTAATGAAACAAAATTTTCTGAAGCTGAAGCAGGTGTGGGGTCCTGGAGCCTGCCCACTTGACAGCTTTTATCATCACCTACCCTGACCCCAAAGACATAACCCTAGACTCTCTGCAACACTGGTAGAAAAACTACTGGTGAATTAGAAAGAACTTTTGATTGTACTCTCAGGAATACTGGGTTCTTATTCCATCTCTGTCACTGGTTACTTGTATTGATTATAGACAATGCTAATTACTCTGTAAGAAAGGGAAGAGGCAATTTAAAGAACATCAATGAGAAGAGTTGCATTTTATATTTCAAGTGTATAATTAGATATATATTGGAAATAGAGTTTGATACAGCAGAAATGTTAAGGATAAAATTTTTTCTTCCAGTTTTGCAAGTTGACACCTGTTTAGAAAACATTATTCACTGTCAAAGATACATTGGGTGATGAAGACTTGAACAGTATGCTTCTGGTTTTTTGGGAAAAGTTATTTAAATATATACATACATTATATTAAAAAGACCTGTAAAGACATACATCAAAATGGAAAAAATAGGGGGATGGGGGGAAGGAAAAATGGAAAGAGTAGCTAACTGTAAGTGAGATGATCATTGATTTTGTTTTATTCTCTATTTCCTAGTTTCTAAACATTTTAAAGTGAATATACCTAACTTGTGGGAAGGATGGGGTGGGAAGGGGGTTCAGGAGGGAGGGGACACTTGTATGGGGGACACTTGTATGCCTATGGCTGAGTCATGTTGATGTATGGCAGAGGCCATCACAATATTGTAATTATCCTCTAATTAATATAAATAAATTTAAAAACATTTTTAAGTTTGTTAACAAGCCACTCAGGTTCAGCATCAAGTTGAGTATGTGTTCAGAATATCTTACAAAATTATCTAATTGTTGGTTTTTAAAAATAATGGAAATTAATTTTTAAAATTCTTAAATATTTCCCTTTTAGGTTTTTCTGCATGAGTGGAGAAGATAATTGTTGCAAGTAGGAGAGACACAGCATTTTTTTAGGATGTCTGAAGATGAAGAAAAAGTGAAATTACGGCGTCTTGAACCAGCTATCCAGAAATTTACTAAGATAGTAATTCCAACAGATCTGGAGAGGTTAAGAAAGCACCAGATAAATATTGAGAAGGTGAGTTTTTTCATTTTCTTTCTTTTTTCCAGTTTTTTATTTTTCTACTAAAGAAACAGTTACATATTCTGATTTATATTTGTTGTGCATTTCACCTCCATTGAAAATCTCAGGCAAGAGACTTTGCTAAAACATCTAGCTCCTGTTGATTTAACAACATTGTTCATTTTTTCTGTTCTACAAATACTCCTCTCATATTATTCCTTTTTTAATGAAAAGATATAAGAATAGAATCTATGCTTTTTTAGTTGTACATAGTGATGAATTAGCAGTTAATAATTAGAATTTGTTTGATAGTTGACTATAATGTGAAGGTGATGGATTTCCGCTAAAGGGCTTGCCTTAATTTCATTCACCCAGTGGCAAGTTTTCTTAACTGTGAGAGTGTGTTCATCAGTAACTCCTGTCCTTTTCAAGTGCTTTTGGATTAAAGAGGTAAATCATTTTTTGATATGAGAGAATTTCCCAGCTTCATGGCTTCCCTTTGAGGAAACCCCAAAGTCCAAATATTAGCTAGAGGTCACCTTACGAGATAGGTAGGGAGAAGAACTAGCGTTGGGGACTATGGTGGAGGTTGCATACAACCTGGCCCAGCTAGGGTCTGATGGAGTGGTTGTGGCATTTATGGGAACATGAAGTTTACTGTGTACTGAGCATGGATTTGGCAGGTTGTGTTGTCTTATTTGCTGTGGGACAAATCAGTGGTATTTGATCTCTCAGGAGAACCTCCCCCACTACAAATTTTAAGTTGTGAGGGCTTCCATTAAATGTTTTTTGGCTGGGAGTGGGTGGGAGGTGGAAGTGGTCATTAAGCCTTTCAGTATAAACAGAATTTATCACCCTCAACTCTGTACCTTATACAAGTAAGAAGAGTGCCAGCTTTTTCTCTCATGGATACCAACTGTCTTTCTAGTACTTAAGTCTTCTGTAAAAGTTTAGAAAGTAAGTTCCAAGAAAAATAAGGTGAAAATTTCAATGCAAATATGAATAGAATTCAAGATTAACATTTCATAATCTTTTAGTTTCTTTCTTCTTTCTCCATGATAAGTATTATGACTTTTAAGGATGAAGGGGTTGTCTGGTAAACTGGTTATTCTTGTTGTGAGCAGAAATAAAGATTCCATGCTTTAATGAATAAGGAAGGCACGTTCTTTTAGCATTGTAACAGTATGGAAATGGAGTTGTTTACTTTTGATCAATGGTATCTGGGTGGGAGGTTTGATAAGGTGTGTTTCAAAGTCCTGAGCTTATGTTGAAGTGTTCAGTTAACGAGATAAGAATTTGGCAAATGAATTGATTCTGAAAGGAAGAAATAAGTGGACTGTGGTCTATGAAGACTCTTTCTTTCTTTCATTGTCCTATTTTGCCTTTGACATTTTTCCCTTTGGCACATTGCCCCTTTCTTGTATTTATTCTACACAAACATACCTGCTGTTATTACCCTCAGATCCTAGCCACATGTACCACCCGATAATCGATGGAAAGGCCAGAACCTGGGAGAAAGGTGGGTGGGGATAGAAACAGGTCTGTTACTGATTTAATTTGCTGTGCCAGACTTCAGAAAAGAAATTATTCTAGAGTTATATAGATCTTTTTCTGCCAGAACATTTTTTCCTCTAGCATTTTCTGAAAATTTTACTTTTTGAGAAACTTTTAAATGGTATCAGAATAATTTACTGTATAGGTGATGTCTGAGGCTAAGCAGTTATACTTACACTGAGCTATGTTTTAGTCCATAATCTTGATCATTCTATCTCTAGGCCTTCTAGTTTAGTTTTAATGGTGATTTTTTTAATCTATATAAGTTTGAATAGCATATTTTAGATACTTTGTGGCAGTGTAAAAACATTAAAAAGCCACTGCCTTTACTGTGGACAATAGAGTTAAGAACTAAATTTAGAGTCCAGGTGTCTAACAGTGCCTCATTTTCAAAAAGAGATAGGCTTCTTGAGGGAAGGGTGTAGAAAGATAAAATATTTATTATGTTAGCCATCAGTCATCCAATATGAATTTAAAAGAAGAAAGTCACACTGAAGGGAAATTGAAGGTAAGCCTTAGCAGAGTGATTGGGCAACATCTGAAAACAATGAGAGTAGTGTGCTGTGGACACCTGGGACTATATTCCATAGGTCCTTCAGCATTATGTTTTATTACACATGATAGACTTGATTAGAATGTAATCCTGAAATTTGAAGTGTTAGCATTTCAGCTTTGTTATCTAACATAGAATAGACTTAAGCATAGTTAATAGGAACAACAACATAATAAGCCTTGAACATAATTTTCTTTGTTTAATTTTATAGAATTTTTGGGGAAAACTTACTGTGTAGCATGCCCCACCATACACATCCTCTGATTACCTGGTTGTGGTACCTCTAGTTAACTGAGTCTTTCTGGAATAGTGCTGTTCCTTTGGCTTACTTCTCACTGCCTTTCTCTCCCACTTTCCACCCCTTCTTCAACCCTGGGTTTCAACTTTCTCTGCTCTGCTAAGTCAACTGCAACATATCCATTCTCTTTCCAGCTTCCAAAATGTTAAAGTTTCTTGTCAGTTAATATCTCCTGTTGTATTCTCATTATTCTTGTGGGTTGATCCCTTTTAAAGTTCTTTACTGTAATTTTGGTTAAATTTTGAAAAAAGGCAGAGATGAATATTTCTTTTATCTGCCAGGTTTAATGAGAAGGGAAATTATTACAGGATATAAATATATGTTAGCTTTTCATAAGTGTTGGTGTTTGCTGTTTCTTATATTTTTAGCGTTGAAAGTTATGTAAAAAATTAGGTCTCTAATCTGTAAGAAGTTTACCCTCCAGTTAAAGAAATAAGATAGGAAATAATTCAGATATGATGAGGCAACATATAATTAAGTGTGAAAATGAGTGGTATGGACTATTTAGGCAGTATGAAGCCTGAACTATGTGGTACCAAATCAGATATAATCAGTCTTGTTGATTTGTTACTTTTGATTTGGTTTCATTTATTTGTTTTTTTAACTTGTGATTACCACAAAAACTATTCCCATTTCTCTTTTTAGTATGAGAATGTTTGTTTCAATCTTACAATCACATTTCCCCCCTCATAGTTTTTTTCTGCTGGACGCCTGATTCAGTTTGCTTTCTCCTGTGTTATAGGATAGGAAAGCCTCAGCACAGGTGGTGATGATAATGGGTCTAATGGTGATAATTTCATGCTTGTCAGTGTTTGGTTAGCAATGAAAAATAGACATATCTGACTAATGAGACTTGAGGGAAAAACATGTTTGGGATATGGAACTTCTGGAAAAGACTTTTCTACTGTATAAAGATGTACACGGGAGGAAGCAGTTCTGCTGGTCTTATGTCTCCCTGTTGTATATGTAACTATAGCCAGGAGGGGATAAGTATGAGAGTGAAAACTCTTTGTTGAAGGTAATAAAGCAGACAGAACTTGGGTGCTTGACAACCTTGTAAGCTTCTGAACTAAACTACCCTTGAATTTATCATCCCACTTTTAGGGTGCTGTTTATGTGAGGTAATAAATATCTTTATTAGTAAAGCCATTTCTTTAAACTTTGAGCTTTCTGTTATTTGCAACCAAAAACATCCTAATTGTGTCCACTGTGCAAATAGACAATACAAAAAAATGACATTTTGTAAAAACAGTGCATTTTAGAAATGTTTGTCAGTGGTCCCAACTTAACTAATTTTTTAGGAGGTTATTTCTTGTAATTTCCCCCCCAACACACATTAAATCATTTAAAGCCTTTTCTCCTCTGCAGGTATTTGGAATGACAGCCTTTAATAATTAAACCTAATTTAGGTTTAACATTGTGTAGCAAACGTAGAGTCTGAGCTATTTTCTTTTTCTTAGAATTTTGTTGTGAGACATAAGGTTTCATCTATTCGGTCTTCATCCAAGACACTAATCTCTTCTACAACTTACTTGACATGTGAGCAAATAATAATAATAAAGACAGTAGCTGTTGTGTTTATCTGTTGAATGCTGTATAAAGTTTTTGTATTTATCATATTTAATCTCACAGCATCCCGATAGGTTAGCCTTTTTATTGTCTTCCTTTTTTAGGTGGGGAAGCAGACTTGGAGTGGTTAAATTACTTTCTTGAAATCACCATGCTGCTAAATATATTAATCTTCTAATATTGTGCCTGAAATATAGCATGATTTAAGTTTGTTCTCACTCTTTTTTGGTTTTTGTTTTCCTCTTAGTCTTGTCTATTGTGGAGTGTTCTATTTTTATGCTCATTTTCCAGTGAAGAAGGAAAATGGAAAAAATAGAATTGAATACTCTGGCTTTCCTACATTTATTAGCAGTATCCACTCCATTTGCTCATCTTTCAAACTTTGTTTTTTGTTCAAATCCCAACTTAGTAACATCCTGTGGAACATTACCTGGTTGACTCCATCCTGGGTCAGATACAAATACAGCATCCCCACACAGCACTGTGCAGTAGACCTTCAGGTTCACAACCATTTTAACCATTCATGGGGAGTCTGCAGAGGCCCATGATTGATCTCTAGAGAGTTGTAAAGGTAACAGTAAAATCTTTCTCATAGTGTTATTTTGAGGATTGAGATATTATATAAAGAATCCCTGAATGCAAAGTTGATACTTGGAAATGAGTTACTTAACAAGTAAGTTACTGTTTTCAGGTACTCAACATTGGTGCTGTCAGTTAATTGTTTATAATCATTAGGAGAGGCACAACATTCCTGAGATCCTTTGTGTTTGAGTTTTACATTTTTCATATATGGCAGACACAATAAGGTGAATTACTTTTAACCTCACTGTAGGGTGGATATTATTTATCTTCGTTACATGAGTAATCCTAATTTTATGGCTTATGCTCATTGGACTATCTGTTAATATTATGTAGCTTTACTTTTTGAGTCTTTGATTTTTTTCTTTTTTATTGAGTTTAATAATTTATTTGAATTGAATACTTAAACTTTTCATTATCTACAATAATCTCATCCTACCTGGTTAATCCTCCATAAAGCCATCATCTTCCCTATAAGGGGTTCTGATCATTCAGATCATTGAGATATCCTCTTATTTCTGGCAAAAGAAGCTTTTCATCTACTTTCTCTGCTTCTTTCTCATCATCTTCCCATCATACATTATACCACAAACACACTGATCTTATGTCAGTCCTTTGGATACCACATATAATTTTACAGTTCCATAGTATTTCTGGGTCTTTTTCTCTCCAACTGAAGCATTTTTTTTTTCCTACTATGCCTGTAAATTTAAATAAATCTTTTAAGTGTCAGCATAAGGTTTAAAGTGCTTTTATACCCTAAACTCCTAAATCCTGAACATTCTCTGTGTTATATCATCATAAAATTTCCCGAACCTATAATAAATAACTTGCGCTTCCCTGGTGGCTCAGATGGTAAAGAATCCTTCTACAACGTGGGAGACGTGGGTTCGATCCCTGGGTTGGGAAGATCCCTTGGAGGAGGGAACGACTACCCACTTCAGTATTCTTACCTGGAAAATCCCCATGGACAGAGGAGCTTGGCAGGCTACAGTCCATGGGGTCGCAAAGACTCAGATATGACTGAGTGACTGAGCACATAGTGAAAACATTATATAATTTTGGAAAATCATTTTTAATAATTATGATTAGCTTTTATGTTTTTATACTCTATGCAATATGAGGCAGAATTATTATCATTGTTTTTCAATTTTGAATCAGAATATACTGGAAGATGAAATGACATAAAATGTGAGCCTACAAATACATAAAGTTGTTTAAGTAGATGGTGAGGCGTTCTAGAGAGAACTCTTAGCCCGGGTACTACTCTTAGAATATTTGTTCTCCTTGCTGAGCAGGCAAAGTGAAACTGAGAGACCTGGTGTCACTGCCAAAGAGCACAAAGGGATTAATGTCAGGAAGCCTGAAAATGCCTGTGCAGAGGTGTTCATCACACGGTGGTGTGGGTTTATAATCAGGGTTATCCAAAATGATAAACTAGAAGAGAGGGCAAAAGGAGACAAGGTGTTCACCAGGATGAGAATGGTGGACACGGCTTTTTCTCACCAGCATAAGAATGTGCTTTGGTCTCTTTTGGGAAAGTCTAGGGGAAAGGCTCGGAGAAGGCAATGGCACCCCACTCCAGTACTCTTGCCTGGAAAATCCCATGGACGGAGGAGCCTGGTAGGCTGCAGTCCGTGGGGTCGCTAAGAGTCAGACATGACTGAGCGGCTTCACTTTCACTTTTCACTTTCATGCACTGGAGAAGGAAATGGCAACCCACTCCAGTGTTCTTGCCTGGCGAATCCCAGGGACGGGGGAGCTTGGTGGGCTGCCGTCTATGGGGTCGCACAGAGTTGGACACGACTGAAGCGACTTAGCAGCAGCAGCAGCAGGGGAAAGGCTGTTTCTGTGAATGTTGGATTCTCTGCTTGTGCCTGTTCCACTGGTATACCATGAGGCCATGAGACACATGAAGAACAACATGAATGCATGTGGTGAGACAAAACATCTTCCTGAAATGACTGAAAAACTGTATCTATGATTTTTTTTTTTCTGTAGTTGTTTTTCCTCTTTCTTGGTCCAGTTTATTCATAGCAGTTAAGGGTATCTATTAGAAGTTGCAGTATCCAGCAGAGGAAAAGAACGGAATCTGAATCACATTGGGGATGTCATTCTGAGTTCCATCCACCTTGAAATATTGGGGCAAAGCTTAGTGGCCTGGAAGCCACATAAGAGCAAATAGTGCTGAGACAAATCCTTCTGCCCACTCTGTGAAAAGTGTATATCCAATAGCATCTAGAAAATATTTCCTTCCAAAGTTGCTATGTTTAAAAACCTTTTAGAGAGAAGCCCTAAGGAGAAGCCCTTGGCAAAGGCAAACTGTTTTATGAAATCTCTTGACAGGTAATCTGCTCATCATTCCTTTTCCGTCTCTTTGAATCGAGTCTTTGATATTTTCTATGTAGACAGTCATGATGACAGACTGTTTTATTTTTTCCTTTCTAATCTTTGCCTGCCTACTTCCTTCTTTCTTTTCTCTCTTCTGTTTCCTCTCCTTCCCCTCTCCTCCTCCCTTCCTTCCTTCCCTCCTTTGCTTTCTTCTCTCACTTCCTTTCTTACCTTATTGTCCTGGCTATGGCCTCCAGTGCAAGATCAGAACTCCTTACCTTGTTCTCAATATTAGGGAATGATCTTTTACCACCACTCATGATGTTAACTGTAGAGTTTTTACAGATGCTTCTATGAGATTGAGGATGTTAACTTCTTTTTTAAGTTTCTGATAAGTTTTATAATGAATAGATATTTAACAAATGGTTGTCTTTAAATCTACTATCTTGCTCTTTTTGTCTGTTTGTTCCATCTATTCTTTCTCCCCCTTTTTTTTTTTTTCATGTTTTACTCCCTTTTGGATTAATTGCATATTTTTAAGATTGTGTTTTTTTCTCTTTTATTGGCTTATTAATTATACCTCTATGTTTTTATTTTTAAATGGTTCCTTTACAGTTCAGAGTATTCATCTTGAACTTATGATAGTCTACCTTCAAGTAATGTGTTATATATATATCACTTCACATATAAAAATTTTATGACAATGCACTTCAATTTCTTCTCTCAGAATCTATGTAGTATTATTGTAATATAATTTATGTCCGTCTAGTCAAGGCTATGGTTTTTCCAGTGGTCATGTATGGATGTGAGAGTTGGACTATAAAGAAAGCTGAGTGCTGAAGTATTGATGCTTTTGAACTGTGGTGTTGGAGAAGACTCTTGAGAGTCCCTTGGACTGCAAGGAGATCCAACCAGTCCATCCTAAAGGAGATTAGGCCTGTATTCTTTGGAAGGACTGATTTTGAAGCTGAAACTCCAGTACTTTGGCCACCTGATGCAAAGAGCTGACTCATTTGAAAAGATCCTGATGCTGGGAAAGATTGAGGGCAGAAGGAGAAGGAGATGACAGAGGATGAGATGGTTGGATGGCATCACTGACTCAGTGGACATGGGTTTGGGTGGACTCCAGGAGTTGGTGATAGACAGGGAGGCCTGGCGTGCTGCGGTTCATGGGGTCGCAAAGAGTCGGACACGAGTGAGCAACTGAACTGAACTGATTTTACCATTTTCAGTGCTCTCACTTTTTTGTAGAGACAGGTTTCTGTCTGGTAGTGTTTTCTCATCAACCTGAAGGACTTCCTTTCACATTTCTTGTAGTGCAGTTTTGCTGGTGATAATGAATTCTGCTTGCTTTTTGTGTTTGGAAAAAAGTCTTATTTGGCCTTCAATTGAAAAAAAAATATTTTTTCTGGGTATAGAATTCTAGGTTGACTTTTAGATTGTTTTAGTACTTTCAAGATGTTGCTTCAGTGTTTTCTGGTTTGCACTGTTTATCACAAGAAGTCTTCTATCATTCTTATCTGTGTTCCTCTGTACTTCACATCTTTTTTCCTCTTACTGTTTTTTAGATTTTACTATCACTTGTTACGCATTAGTATACATTTCTTCATTTTCTTATTTATGGTATTCCTTGAGTTTCTTGGATCTGTGGATTTATAGTTTTTACCAAATTTGGAAAAGCTTTGGCCATTCATTTTTCTTTTTTTCCTTCCTTGTTGAGATATAACTGACATGCAGAACTGTGTAAGGTGTACAACATAATGATTTGACTTACATATATCATGAAATGATTATCACAAAGAAATAATGAATGCCCATCATCTCATACAGATACAAAATAAAAGAAAAAAAATAGATTAGGATTTACTCTCTGTTTAATAACTTTTGTATGTAACATGCAGCAGTGGTAATTATCTTAATCATACATTATCTCCCTGGTTCTTATATATCTTATGACTGAAAGTTTGTATCTTTTGTCCATAAACTATATGATTCCTTCTTTATAAGGAATTCCTTCTTTAGTTGTGGAAAATCTTTTCTGGTAGTCTTTAAGTTGTTCTCATCCATACTTGCTCTGAAAATTTTGGTGCACCTGTGGGAGGAGGTGAGCTCAGGATCTTCTTACTCTACCATCTCAGCCACTATCTTATTAATTTTTCACATATTTTTTCTCTCCTTCAGGGAGTCCAACTTCATAACAGTTGCTTTCAGTTTTCAATGTTGCTTTCAATTGGCCTTTGATTATTGATACTATATTCATTTATTGGCCATCTTTTTTTTCTGTTTCATTTTGGATGGTTTCTGTTTTACATCTTTAAATTTACTAATCTTTTCTTTGCATGTCTTAACCTGTTCAATCCATCCATTTCATTTTTCATTTCAGCTACCTTTTTAATTTTAGGAATTGAATAAAAACTATCTTTCATATCTCCATATCTTCAGTTTTCTTCAGCTTTCTTAAACATGGAATACATCATAACTTTTAATATCTTTGTCTTAATTCCATTATCTCTATCATATCTAAGTCTGTTTCTGTTGATTGGTTTTTCTTATTATAGATCATATTTTCCTGCTTTTTTTTTTTTTTTTGCATACATGCTGCTGCTGCTGCTAAGTCGCTTCAGTCATGTCTGACTCTGTGTCAGACATGTCCCCATAGACGGCAGCCCACCAGGCTCCCCTGTCCCTGGGATTCTCCAGGCAAGAACACTGGAGTGGGTTGCCATTTCCTTCTCCAATGCATGAAAGTGAAAAGTGAAAGTGAAGTCGCTCCGTCGTGTCCAACTCTTAGCAACCTCATGCATGGTAATTGTTTATTGGATGCCAGACATTCTGAATTTGTTGGATACTGAATATTCCAAAATTTCTTTGAGTACTTTTGAACTTTATTTATTCTGAGATACATTTAAGTTATTTAGGACCAGTTTGATCCTTTTGAGGCTCTTTTAAGCTTGCAGAGGATCAGAACTGCCTTTGTTCCAGGCCTAACTTTCCCTCACACAGTACAGTACTTTGGAGTACTCTGCCTGATTCCAGTATGTTGAGAGATTTTTCTACTCTGACTGGTGGTCACATGAACTGTTTCTGGGCTTGTGTGATTTTGGGGGATGAGCCTACCTGGTCTTTTTCAGTGATTCTTTTTCTGACGTCAGGTAGTTTCCTTATGTGTTTGTGCTGCTCTGTACTCAGCTGAAGACTCAAAAGCAAAACCCACCAGATCTCTGGAACTCTCTCTGTATGGTCCTCTCCTGTTAATGCAGTTATATCCTCACATGCAGCTTTTTCTTCTCTGATACTCTGCTCCATGAATTCTTGCAGCCCTGACTTCTCTGGATTCTCTGTTTCCTTAACATTAATTTTTATTAAAAATATCATGACAGATTAGTATTAAGTAATGAATTTTAAAATGACTTGTTTTCACATATGTATCTTTGGCTTCCATTCCCTTATTTTATTAATATAACACTATCTAAAAGAGCATTTATACTGAATCTGCTGGCATCATTCAATTTTTATTAGAAGTGAAAGTAGTAAATTTTAAATTTATTTGATTGGGTAGTGGTTTTAAGTTTATGTTTGGCAAATATATTTTCAATATAGTCTCGTTATTTTTAAGCGTAATGGCTATTGTTTAGTTCTTAGATGTAAAAAAAATTCAGGAGTTATCAAGAGTTTTTTTTTTTTTGCTGCATTGTGAACAATAGAGAATATAAAAATACCCTGGAAAAAATTTTAGTGCTCTACTTTTATAATCTGTTAGGCCTTCTGTGTATATATGGGACATTTTCATGTTTATGTGCTTTCAGAATATTTCTAGGATGATTTTGTGTGTATGTGTGTGTGTGTGGGTGGTATACCAAAAATATGTTTGATGTCATTATTCACATCTACTGACATCTTAATTATTTGGATTTTAAAAATTTCAACCAAAAATAATATGTGATATTTGACATTGTTTATATTTTGTGCAAATATTGTCATGTTACCAGATTTTGCTATGGTTCTTCTCAAATGAAAAATTTTTCATTATGCTCATTAAATTTCTTAGATGAAACTGTGAAAACTAAACATTATCTAGGTAAAAAGCTAAAATATATAAAATGTGCATTCTCATTTTTACATACTTTCTAGTCTGTGATATCGATGTTCCTTTTTCTCAAATGAGATTTTAGTTTTCAGTAGTTGACGCTGTCATTAACAGACATTTCAGAATCTTCATGTATAGTAAGAATATCTGATGAATGCTGTTAATCTTTTCATTTTTCACATTCTTTTACATTCTCAGTATTTATTTTTTTCACCTCCAAGGAGTATGCATTATAGACAAAATACATACTCTTTTTCAGTAAAAGAAAGTAAAGTATTTAGTGGTTTTTATTTGTTTTACCATTTGCCAGAATTTTGTGTGTAATGTTTTTGAAAACTTCCTACCTGTATGGTCTTTGGACAGTTAATTCCCACTACTAAGTCAGTAACTTTTTTAGCTGGCATGTTTAAGTTTGGGTGGGTGAGTGGGGATTTTTGTGGTAAACTGGGGATAATCACTTAGTGATTAAAAAAAATTCAGTACCTTTCCTTTTCTTTCGTACAGTATCAGAGGTGCAGAGTATGGGACAAGTTGCATGAAGAGCATATCAATGCAGGACGTACAGTTCAGGTAAGGCTATTTTATTGTTTCAGGTAAATCAATATGAAAAAGACAGTCTTAATTAAATTTTGCTAAAATAAATACCCTTGTAGCTGAATCCTTTTATTGTACTTGTAACTGTTTCCTTAAAGATGCATTTTTAGCAGGAATTATTGAATCAGATGTCAGTCATATTTTTAAGGTTTTGATTAATATTACCAAAATTTTCTCCAGAAATGATATATTAACTTACACTTTTACTATGAATCCATTTTACAACATTAATATTACTCATTCCTCAAATTTTTGCTAATTAGTAGGTTAAAAAAATGCTGCTTTGCTGTTTTAATCTGGACTTTTTCTTTCATTGCTTTGAAAGGTGAAACTTTTTATATGTACCTTGGATAGTAAATTTTTTTTAATGAATTGTCTGTTCATGTCCCTTGCATATATTATGTTGTTGTCTTCTGTCAGAGTTCCTTATAATTTTAAGATAATTGATCTTCTTTTTATAAGACTGATGCAGTAATATAGTGTTGCAAATATTATTTGCCAGTTATCGGCTTTTTGATAAATGTTAATTATTTTAAATTAATTTTTGAAATTCATTTATTTACATAGTTCAAAGCCAAGTAAAAAGACATAGCACCTACCCTTCTACATCTCCAGGTCCTCCTTTTAAGAAACTACTTTTAATCCTTTTGGCCATGTTCCCTGGTATTTAGCTCTTATTCCTAAATACCATGTGTAGACTGTGATTTCTTAATCAAATTTAGACATAGTCTCTTCACTTCTTGCTATATGAGGTGCAGATCTAGCTTTCCACCCTACTCTCCTATTTCCTTCCCCCATAATTTTATTATTATAATTTTTGGTTAAATGAGTGATGAATATCTCATTGTTTTGA
The DNA here is from genome assembly GCF_029407905.1 of Bubalus kerabau. Classification (NCBI taxonomy): domain Eukaryota; kingdom Metazoa; phylum Chordata; class Mammalia; order Artiodactyla; family Bovidae; genus Bubalus; species Bubalus kerabau. The sequence continues at coordinate 131,506,335 of NC_073627.1, forward strand.
TTATAACGACATTGTTTCTTGCTAAGCCAAATAGTGATAAACAGTACAGACTTTTGCTTTGTTTTCTTTAAAATGTCGGTTTTACTGTAATGACTTTTAGGATGTGTTTAGTGTTTATTTTTAATTGAGATATAGTTGATATGCAGTATTATATGTTATAGGTATATAACATAGTGATTCACAATTTTTAAAGGTTATATTCCATTTATAGTTATTATAAAATATTGGCTATATTCTCTGTATTGTACAAGAATATATTTATCCTTGTAGCTTATCTATTTTCTACATAATAGATTGTATCTCTTAGTTGCCTACCCCTATCTTGCCCCACCTCCTTTCCCTGTCCTTAATGGTAGTCATCAGTTTGTTTTCTATATCTGTGAGTCGGCTTAGGTCTTCTGCACATTTTTTAGTTGGGTTGTTTGGTGTTTTTGCTGTTGAGTTATATGAGTCGTTTATATATTTTGGGTATAAACCCCTTATTGGTCACATCATTAGCACAGATTTTCTCCCATCCAGTAGGTTGTCTTTTTGTTTTGCTGATGGTTTATTTTGCTGTGCAAAAGCTTTTAATTTTGATTAGGTCCCATTTGTTTATTTTTGCTTCTATTTCCTTTTCTTTATGAGACAGATCCAAAAGAAATATTGCTAAGATTTATGTCAGAGTGTTCTGCCTGTGTTTTCTTCTAGAAGCTTTATGGTTTATGGTGTTACATTTAGGTCTTTAATCCATTTTGAGTTTATTTTTGTATATGGTTTTAGATAATTTTCTAATTGCATTTTTTTACATGTAACTGTCCCGGCACTACTTACTGAAGAGACTGCTTTTTTCCATCGTATATTCTAGCCTCTTGTTGTAGATTTATTGACCATGAGTAGGTGGATTTATTTCTCAGCTCTCTATGCTGTGTCACTTATCTATGTGTCTGTTTTTGTGCCAGTACCATACTGTTTTGATTACTGTAGCTTTGTAGTGTAGTCAGAAGTCAGGGAACATGATTCCTCCAGCTCTGTTCTTTCTCAAGATTGTTTTGGCCATTCAGGATCTTTTTTGTTTCCATACAAATTTAAAAATTATTTGTTCTAGTACTGTGAAAAATGCCCTTGGCATATTGGTAGGGTTTGCATTGAATATATAGATTGCTTTGGGGAGTATGGTCATTTTAAGAATATTAACTCTTCCAATCCATGTACATGGTATAGCTTTCCATCTGTTTGTGTCATCTTCATTTCTTTCATTAGTGTTTTATAGTTTTCCAGGTACAGGTCTTTTACCTCCTTAGGTAGGTTTATTCCTAGATATTTTATTCTTTTTGTGCAGTGGTGAATGGATTATTTACTTAATTTCTCTTTCTGATAACTTGGTTGTTAGTATATAGAAATGCAACAGATTTCTGTATATTAATTTTGAATCCTGCAAATTTACCAAATTCATTGAGCTCTAGTAGTTTGCTGGTGATATGTTTAGGATTTTCTAAGTATCATGTCACCTGCAAACAGTGACAGTTTTACTTCTTTCTTTTCAGTTTGGATTCCTTTTATTTCTTTTTCTCATCTGATTGCTGTGGCTGGAACTTCCAATACTATGTTGAATAAAAGTGCTAAGAGTGGACATTCTTATCTTGTTCCTGACCTTAGAGGAAATAGTTTCTCCTTTTTATTGTTAAGTATGATGTTAACTGTCCTTTTGCTTCTTTTGGAGTTAATAATCTTTTCACTTAAAAAAATTTCCTGTTTTTTGTATATTTTTAGTTAATTTTTAAAAAATGCTCCACATCTCTGCCACAATGCTGTCAATATTTTTCATATGCTCAAATATGTCACTTCAATTCTGTATCCTAAAAACTCTGTCCTGAAACCCTTCTTCTGCCATTTCCAATCTGAACTCATTTTCTAGGTTTGTTGCACAGCTGTTGTTCTGGGACTTCCCTCAGTTGTTTCTGTGTTGGGTTCCTGTTTTTTTTCTGGATATCACGTCTTCCTCATTTTTGGCTTACTCCATTGTTCTGTTGGAATATATCTTTCAATAGCTCTCAAATAAGGGTACCTTAGAGGTAAAATTTTAATTTATTATGTGTCTGATAAATACCTTTATTCTCCCCTCACATGTGATTGCTAATTTCAGTAGGTGTAGAATTCTCTTTCAATTTTGAAGGCTTTCTAATTTAGTGTTGCTCTTAAAAAGTAAATATCATCTAGTTTCCCATTCTTTGTATAGGACCAAGTTTTTTTTCCTCTTTGGGAACCTTTGTGATCTGTTTACCCTGGTGTTCTGAAATTTGATAATATGATGTGCTTTGTATTGGACCCTTTCAATTTAAAAACTCATGATTTTAGTTCTGTGAATTTTTCTTTCCTTTTCATAAAATATATTTTAAAAAAATTATTTACTTATTTTTGGCTGCACTGGGTCTTCATTGCTGCTCTAGGACTTTCTCTACTTATGGTAAGCAGGGGCTACTCTAGTTGCACTGTGTTGGTTTCTCATTGCAGTGGCTTCTCTTGTTTTGGAGCATGGGCTTTAGGGCATGCAGGCTTCAGTTGTTGCAGCTTGTGGGCTCGAGTGCAGGTTCAGTGTTTGTGGTGCATGGGCTTAGTTGTCTCACAGCATGTGTGATCTTCCTGGATCAGGGATTAAACCTGTGTTCCCTGCATTGGCAGATGGGTTCTTAACCACTGGACCACCAAGGAAGCCCCTGGGAATTTTTCTTACTTATTGATTATTTATTCCTCTGTGTTTTCTTTTGTCCTCTCTTTTTAAAATATCCTTTTACCGCAAGGGTCAGCAAACTATAGCTCACAGGCCAAATCTTGCCTGCTGTGGGTCCCATTTGTTTATGTACTATCTTGGGCTGCTTTCATACTACAACAGCAGAATTGAATGGTTGCATCAAGAGACCACAGAGAAGGCAATGGCACCCCACTCCAGCACTCTTGCCTGGAAAATCCCTTGGATGGAGGAGCCTGGTGGGCTGCAGTCCATGGGGTCGCTAAGAGTTGGACACGACTGAGCGACTTCACTTTCACTCATTGGAGAAGGAAATGGCAACCCACTCCAGTGTTCTTGCCTGGAGAATCCCAGGGATGGGGGAGCCTCGTGGGCTGCCGTCTATGGGGTCACATAGAGTCTGATACGACTGAAGCAACTTAGCGTCAAGACACCACATGGCTGGCAAAGCCTAAACTATTTACTGTCCAATCCTTTGCAGAAAAAGTTTGCTGATCTCTATTCAGTTGAATGGAAGAGTCTTGGATTGCTTTTCTGAGAGATTTCCTCAGCTTTATTTTCAATTCTTTCTACTGAATTCTTTGTTTCTACTATTATGACATTTATTTCCCAAGAACTTTTTCTTATTATTTTTTATAGCGTTTTACCTTTGGACATAACAATTCTTTCTGCTTTTCTGAGACACTAAAGAGCTGATTGTTTGTCTCCTGGTGGACTTCACTTAAATATTCTTTGATAGGCTGGCATTTTCCTTGGAGCAACCTCCAAGTATCAGTGTCTGGAGGTTGTTGTGGTTTAGTTTTCTGAAGAAGAATCCTTGTTTTCCTCCTAGGGTAAGTAGGCACTTATTTCCTAATTACAGAAGCAGCATAGGTGAATTCTTCTGTACTTCCATTGTTCAGTCATGTGAGCCCTGCCCCCTCTCTATTTTAGCCCTGTGCCAAATGTTTCTGAATTTGAAGTCTCACCAAAAAAGGCATCTTTAGTCCTCTTACATTTCAAAAAAGGTTACTATGGCTGCAGTATAGTCAGTAGATTGGGATAGAATATAATCAGTGCCAGAGATTATTTAGGAGTGGTTACAGAAATGGTGAAGGTATAGAAAAAAAGATTAATTTGAGACTTAAGTGGAAATTTGACTTCTGTTTCATATATATGTATTTTATCAGTATTTCTTGCTGCCTAGATTATAGCCCTAATATCAGTGACTGTGTCTCCACTAATTGTGTATCTCAGAGTGCCAGCTGCTCAGCAAGATTCAGAGTTTATGGAATGGTACTGTGCATGTTAATGTCAATGAGATTATTATGACTTTTGTTTCTTACCATCTTCACTGTTTAACATGTTATTAAAAATCACTTATGACTTTCTTGAGACAGTGGTAGGGTCAAAGTGTTTGTTTACTGCTTTTTTAAAGTATATATATATATATTTACATTATTGATCTCCATCTGGCATAGAAGTTTTATGTGTACCATTAAAATAATGAGATTTAAACTGTTTTTAGATGTAGGTATTGGCTTAGTTTTATTCATATATGCCTTGAATTTTTTGTATAAGCTTGTTCTTTGCTAGTTTGTGTAAAACATTTTTAGATAAACAATTTCATGAACAGTTACTATGAATTTTCAAGATTTATCATTGTTAGATTTGTACAGTAAGAACTATCTTTTTACTTTTGTTACAATGTCTTTGTTGAAAAGGAGCTCTTAATTTAAATGTGTCAGTCTTTATTTATCAATCTTTTCTCTTGTGGTTCATGCTTTTGCTGTCTTGTTCAGGGAATGTTCTGTGTCCTAAGATCAAGAAGATATTTCCCTATATTTTCTATTGAATATTTTAAATATTTTCTTTTAACATTTAAGTTGTTAATGCACCTGGTATGAGGTAGATATAAGTAAAATATTATCCCATTTGGAAAACCAGTTGTCTTTCATTATTAACAGATTTCTGCAGTGTTGCTTACATACTGCAGTTCCGTATATGCATGAGTCTGTCTCTGGTCTTCTCTTCTATTTGTCTATTTCTCCATCAAGGTCCACACTATGTTAAGACAGCCTTGTTATATCAAATCTAGTAGGACAATACGGTTACCTTATTTTTCCTTCCCAGGAGTGTTTTGGCTATACTTGGCCATTTGGTAATTCATATAAAATTTGCAATCTGCTTTTCAAAGTTTATACACAATCTTGTTGGAAATATGGGAATCACATTAGATTTGTTCATCTATTTAGAGAAAATTGACATATTTACAATGTCCAGTTTTCCTACCTATAAATATATGATATTCTTGTACTTGTTTACAATTTCTTTATTATATATGTATCTTTATAGTTTTATGCATAAGATTGTTGTAGATTGTACAGTCTATCAAGATATCTATGAAGGTTTTTATCATCCTACATGGTCTTCTACAGTATGACCTTGTTACTCCCCACCAACAGGTGGAGTCTCATTCCCCTCCCTTTGAATCTGACCTGAGGCAGAAGTAATGCCACTAGACTTCTGAGGCTAGATTAGAAAAAGCCAAATAGCTCCCAGTGGTTCTCTGAGGATGCTTGCACTGGAGGAAATTAGCCATATGTGAAACATCCAAATATCTGAAGACCTCCATGCAGGAGATATCCACAGCCACAACTGAGCTCTTAGGAATTTGCAGCCTCAAGTGCTAGCCACATGAGTGAGCCATCTTGGACATCAGTGCAGTTGAGCCTTCAAATGAATACAACTTCAGCCAATGCCTGACTCAATTAGATGAGTGACCCCAGGGAAGAACTCTTCAGCTGATTTCTTCAATGTCTGGTCTGCAAAATCATTAGCAAAATTAAATGGTGGTTTTAGGAGGAATTTGTTATGCAGCAACAGATGACTGGAATACAGGACTTACACTTAATTTTGTCTATTTCAATCTACTTCATTAATTTGTTCTTAAATTGTTTTAGGGTGTGTCTTTGTGTTTGAGGGAGGTGTGAAACATTGTCCTTCTTTTAAATTATGTTTTCTAACTTTTTGTGGTATATATAGAAATATAGTTAATTTTCATATATAGATCTTATGTCCAATTATATTAAATAATAATTTAAAGCTTTAGGAAAAGAAGTATCATAAGTCAATATGTGACTAATTGTCAAATATATTCTGGAGACCAGTAAGCGATAGAATGCCAGCTATTTGGATGCTGGATAAGGGCAGTATTATTCTCATTTTTCGTATTAAAGAAGGCTGAAGAATAGAGAAACTGGTGTTTGTCTAAAGCATAAGACTGTCATAAGTTGAAGGACGGGGTCCAGTCTGGAATTATTTTTAATATTAACTCAGGTGGATAGACTAATCCAGGAATATTCTCAGGAATACTGCACTTAATACATAGATAGTAGGTCTTTATTATATATTTGTTGAGTAAATGAATGGAGGCCCTTTTCTCCTTTGGTTTTTATTCCTTTTGGTGGTTCATGTAATATATTTTAAGCTATATGTAATCTTTTTGGTGCCTTTTGATACTGAAATACGTGTGAAGTCATTAACTACTATTAATAGCTTAATGTAATAGTTAGGTAATACAAGCAAGGGATAGTCCAGATTTATTTTAATTAAATAGTTATGGCTCTGGGGTCCTTAATAATAAATTGTATGACATCTAGAATGTGTTTACTCTAAGTTGTTTAAATGTTTCCCAATGGACTTGTGCTTTGTGTTTGTAAAGAAATCAGATTAATTATTATGATACCAAATGTTTTCTGCTGTGTACAATTTGCTCTCAAAATTACATGTTGTAAAAACACATTAGAAATCCTTAAATCAATATTTAACAAAGGCAAATATATGCATAGCCTCTCTTGTTTTAATCATTAAATACATAATTAGCCATTTTTCAGAATTTTAATTAACTCAGAATAATTACTTTTTACAATTATCAGTATAGATAAGTATACATTTAAATATATCTTTTAATCTATAGACAGAAATTTCAGGGTATTTCTGGGAGAAGGGAAAAAGCCATAACTAGTTACTAAATTTAGATGCAGAACTAGAGAGAGAGAGATGTCACCTTTACTTTACTGAAAATTTGGCCATAGTTTGTAGTTTACTACTACTTGCTTACTGCAAAATGTTTTAATTACTGAGTTGGTATACTTTTTAAAAAAACTTATTTCTTTGATTATAGTACCATTTATCAAACTTGATAGTTTTGCATATTTTCAGAACTTGGCATACTATTATTTATTATATTTTCAGGAGATTATTGGGAGAACCTGATTATTAGGAGAACAGAAACACTTGAACATTTACTATGTCCTAGATACTATTCCAGGGCTTCTCTGGTGGCTCAGTGGTAAAGAATCCACCTGTAATGCAGGAGACTCGGGTTCGATCCCTAGGTTGGAAAGATCCCTTGGAGAAGGAAATGGCAACTCACTCCAGTATTCTTGCCTGGGAAATCCCATGGACAGAGGAGCCTAGCGGGCTACAGTCCATGAGGTTACAAGACATGACTTAGCCACTAAACCACTACCACAGATACTGTTCAAGTCACTGGAGATACAGCTGTGAGCAAAACAGAAGAAAATTCTTTCTCATTGAACTTATATGTTGGGGGTAGAAATGAAGAAAACAGACATATTTTTAAAATAAATATTTAGATGATTATAAGTACCTTGAAGTAAAAGCAAAAGCTGGTTAAAAGGAACAAAGAATTGCTGGAGATGATGAGTGTTCTTTTGTATAAAGAATGGTTGTGGAAGGTTTCTAATGAAATTTGAGCTGAGACCTGAAGGAAGTAAAGACATAAGGGAAACCCAATGTGAAGACTCTGAGGTGAGAGAATGTGTGGCATATTCAGGGAGTAATAAGGAGGTTAGTGTGGTTGATGTGAGCCCAAGAGATGAGGTCAGAGAGATCAGCTGTCTCTAATTAGGGAAGGCCCTGCAGGATGTGGTAACTTAAAGTTCTAAGCATATGATAACGTGATATGATTTAAAAGATCACCTTGACTATTATGAGCAGGATAGATTCTGTGGGAGCAAGGATTGAAACAAGAATGCCAGATAGGTGGCTAATAAAATAATAGGGTACTATGGGTCTGCTTTTTAGAAAAATGCAGAAACACTCATGTACAGACAATTTGTGTAGAATGTCAGAGGCCTGGTATGTTAATTTTTATATACTTTCTGTAGCCCTGGGAAATGGTTCTGGGCTTAAAAGCTTGACAGAGGAATAAGGAACTATCCTGACAACAAATTTAACATTGAAATACCATTTTGAGAAGTTACACACACTTCAAATATACAAAAATGTAGGAAAGGAAATAACGAAAATATAACATTTATGTACTCATCACTTAACTTTGTCAACTCTTAACATTTTGCCCCAATTTCTTCCCATTTTTTTTGAAAGAAAAATTTAGAAGTACCACTGAAGTCAGTTGTGTACCCTTCCTTGATTCCATTTACTTTGTTCCTGTCTGCATCTGAAGGAAATCTTTTCCCTTGTTTTATGTATTTGCCATTTTTCTGCATATAACTGTATATAAATACCTGGAGAAGGAAATGGCAACCCACTCCAGTATTCTTGCCTGGAAAAATCCAATGGACAGAGGAGCCTGGGGGGCTGCAGTCCATGGGGCTGCAGAGAGTTGGACACAACTGAGCACTTGTCAGCAGCATATATAAATAATATATGATATTGTTTTGCATCTTTGTTTCTGCTTTTTTTCCAAATAGCTTTCTTGAGGTATAATTGACATTTGATAAAGTATACAATTTGATAAGTTTTGATATATATACACACCATGAGACCGTCACCACAATCAAGATACTGTGAACCCTTCACCAGAATCCAGATAACGAAAATATATCCATTGCTCCCAAAAGTTTCCTTATACCCCCCTGGTAACCCTCCTTCTGACTTCCTCCTCCTCCATCCTCCCACATGCACATACACTCCTACTACCTGAGCAACCACTGACCTGCTTTCTGTCACGATGCATTAGTTTGAATTTTCTAGAATGTTCTATAAATAGAAGCATATAGTATATACTTTTTTGTCTGGTTTCTTTCACTTTCACTTTGCATGTATATTTTGAAGTTCATCCATTTTGTATTGTGTATCAATACTTCACTACTTTTGTTTTTATTTTCAATTATATATCTTTACTAACAAAAGATAAATAAAATACAAAATAGACACTACTATCAGATTTTATGTTGAACCAGCCTATATTAAGGTAGGAATATGAAAACATAAAATTTGACATTCTTAAAGTAGGTAAGAATTAGATCTGTTTGTATCACTGTTTTAATTTCATACTGGTCTGAATTTAGATTCAATGTATATCCACAGTACTTGACAGTTTGATACAGTTACTTTGCCATCAGCAGTATTTTTGAGATATTAATTTAATGCAATATTCTAGTGGGTTTTGGTAGTTTGGAAAAGCCAGTGAACTGTTCAAAGTCAATGTACTTGTGTCAGGGGTTTTAAACAGCCTGTTTTCACTGATCCCATTCTGTCAGTATTATCTTCACATGTTATTAGAAGAAGCTAAAAAATCATGTCATTCTCAGTTACTAATAGCCCTACAGGCTATACTTGTAATATTTTGAAGAAACCTTCAACTTCAGGTTTCACTTTTAGCAAATTTTACGAAGAGACACCTGCTGGCTATAAAGATTAGGTACAACAGATACTCTACAATCTTTAAAAAATCTAATATTCATGATTGTTATATAAAGGCAGTCACAATTAAAATAGCAATTAGTATCACAAACCATATCCTCTGTGATAAAGGAGAGGGTTTCGGTGTCTAAATACCCCTGTCCAGAATTGTGAAAGACCTAGGACTGATCAGTGACTCAAGGGTGAAAAACATTTTTTTTTCCCCATCCAAAGGCTAACACATTTAGTTCTGAGTATAAGATACAAGGAAATGTTTTGAAAATCAAAATTTTATAACCAAGTGGAAAAACAGAATTGTTACTACACAGATTGACATCAGGGATAAAGTTATTCACATGTTCTACAGATTTCCTTCCAGTAACCCAAAGCTCAAGATAGGTTATCAGCTTCAGATCAGAAAAATCGGAGAAGGCAAAAAGAAATGATTATCAAATAACTACAGTTATAGTTACTACTAATTAAAAAAAATGAAGTCCTTGTTTCAAGAAAGAGTAACTAATTGCCTTCACAATGAGTCCTAACACTACATAAAGGGCCATAAAAACTGAGGAAATAAAGTTTGAAACAATAAATAAATGTTGAGAAGATATTCGTGATAGGTGGAGAACTAAGACCTTTTGCCACATCACTAATATAAAATTTCAAATAAAATCTTAACCTGCACTTAATGTACCACTTTATTTCTTCTTCTTTTTTCTTCACTGTGTAAAGGAAAGAATTTACTATGAGACTTCTGGATGCTTTATTAAGGTCAGGCAGTTTCCTTGCTTCCTGACTTTAACGAGAATAGATATGGATTTTTCCATTGATAATCAACAGCAAGAATCTAAAAGAATGTATCAGCAGAGTCTGTCTTGGGTCACCATCAGTGACGAGTTACTACTGTCCAAGGAAGGAGGCCATGGGGTCATCTGGCCTCTGACGTTTCATTCTGTAGGCCTCCATTTTCCTCTTCAGTGGGTTCCTGAGTTTCATATATGCTGTTGTAAGGTCGCTTCCTCTCATCGATCTGCATGATCTCCTTGACGTGAAGAAGATGGGCCTTCTCTGCATTCAGTGCCTTTTTCTTCTTCCTTTTCTCCTCTTTTAGTTTTTCCTGATGCATCTCCATGAGGGTTTGAGGTTTTTTTCACAGATTCTTCTCCAGTTGCATCATTTATAATACATTACTCTGAATTAGCAATCTCATTCCCAGCTTCTGCAGTACAATAGGAATACTTGAAAAAAGAATGACAGCATTTGTATCCCCATTGGCCTTCTTTCCAGTAAGATCCCCAGATATGTGTATGATTGTTGATCTTCACATCTTCCTCGTACTTGGAGCAGGTGACAGCTCACTCCTGTCCTTTGATGACTGTCCAGTGCCTTGAGTGGAGAAGGCGATGGCACCCCGCTCCAGTACTCTTGCCTGGAGAATCCCATGGACGGAGGAGCCTGGAAGGCTGCAGTCCATGGGGTTGTGAAGAGTTGACACAACTGAGTGACTTCACTTTCCCTTTTCACTTTCATGCATTGGAGAAGGAAATGGCAACCCACTCCAGTGTTCTTGCCTGGAGAATGCCAGGGACGAGGGAGCCTGGTGGGCTGCTGTCTATGGGGTTGCACAGAGTCAGACACAACTGAAGTGACTTAGCAGCAGCAGCAGCAGCAGCAGCAGCAGCAGCAGTGTCTTGAGTATTCCACATAGTCTTCAGTCTGAGCTAAAAGCAATTTGGCTGGAGGAGCATCCAAGTGTTCTTGACTGCCATACTTTTCCAGGATGCTTTCTTTCTGCTGTTCTTTGAAGTCTTCTTTCTTGACTTTGAAGGACTCATACAAGAACTCTAGTTTTGTAGGCTCTGCTTGTAGATGCACTTCACACCCTTGTCATAGGCTTCCCAAGCAAACAGTTGGGTCTGAGCCATTGAAATGGTATCACCTGTGTATCTAATGAAGTTATCCCCTGCATAGCTGACTTCATCTGGATTCTTTCCTGAATTCACAAAGGGATTTTCTCTCATTGCTCCAGTTTTGGGATCATAGTAGAATTTGGATCTAAATTCCACAAATATTTTGCAATACATTCTCGAATCCTGAGATTCTGACAGTAATTCATCTCTTAAAGTCAAAATTCTGTCCAGGCATGTCAGTATCATCTGCATATTTATCTTCATCCTCATCTTCACTGTTACGATCTTTTTCCATCTGAGAATTCATTTCTTCTTCTCCCCACTGATGTTTTAGAGAATTAGCCTGTTCCACTAATTTTCCTGAGGCTAATTCTTCTTGGCGATTTTGGGCATTCAGCATTCACTTTGCTAGGTCAACTTTGTCATCAGTTGAGTTCAGTTTAGTCACTCAGTCGTGTCCAACTCTTTGTAACCTCATGAACTGCAGTACGCCAGGCCTCCTTGTCCATCACCAACTCCCAGAGTCTACCCAAACCCATGTCCATTGAGTCAGTGATGCCATCCAGCCATCTCATCCTCTGTCGTCCCCTTCTCCTCCTGCCCCCAATCCCTCCCAGCATCAGGGTCTTTTCCAATGAGTCAACTCTTCACATGAGGTGGCCAAAGTATTGGAGTTTCAGCTTCAGCATCAGTCCTTCCAATGAACACCCAGGACTCATCTCCTTTAGAATAGACTGGTTGGATGTCCTTGCAGTCCAAGGGACTCGCAAGAGTCTTCTCCAACACCACAGTTCAAAAGCATCAATTCTTCAGCGCTCAGCTTTCTTTATAGTCCAACTCTCACATCCATACATGACTACTGGAAAAACCATAGCCTTGACTAGTCGGACCTTTGTTGGCAAAGTTAATGTCTCTGCTTTTGAATATGCTGTCTAGGTTGGTCATAACTTTCCTTCCAAGGAGTAAGCGTCTTTTAATTTCATGGCTGCAGTCACCATCTGCAGTGATTTTGGAGCCCCCCAAAATAAACTCTTCTACAATTTTCATATGTTCTTCTGGATTGTAGCCATTCCACTGATCCCTCTTCCCATCGTAGTCAAACATCAGCTGAGGCTGGACATGTTCATCTGGAGCTATATTAGTGTCCATAAATTTTGCTCCAACTCACCTCGGTCTCTCAAAACAGTCTTTCTTTTTGTGTGTCATGGCTCTACAGTTTTCACATGTTCCTTTTTGATATTTAGTAGTTATGGAATTCTCTTTTACACCCTTCTTGTACCATTCTCCAGATGGGCCTATACTGCTTTTGTTTCTCTGGCTGTGGTCTCTGGTGCTTTAAAGTAGGCATTTTTGATGGATCAACATACCATGGCACTGAAGAAATATACTGAGGAATATGAGGATTGATGTCTTTTCCTTCTTCATCAACTTCTGCAGGGGCATTGCCCAATTTTCGCTGTTCTTCTAGATCCTCCTTCTTTCTCCAGTCCTCTCTAGTTCTTTGGTTTCTCCAAACTCATTTCTTTGGGTCCCGACAAGGGGGCCAGATTGGCTGCATCCACAGTTGCAGCTGACGTGGTTATCTGGCCTCCTGGTCCCAATGCTGCTGACCCTAGGACAGTTCGACACAAATAAACTTCACCACTTTTGATTGTTGAGTAGATACTATATTGTATGAATCTACCACAGTCTGTTTATCTATTCATCTGTTGATGGACATTTTGGTATTTCTAGTTTTTGGCTACTACAAGTAAGTCTGCTATGAATGTTTGAATATAAGACTTTGTATGTACAAAGAATTTTATTTCTCTTGGATAAATACTTATGAATAGAATGACTGGGTCATATTCTTTACCTTTTTAAGAACCGCCAAACTGTTTTCCAAAATAATTGTAGCACTTTAAACTCCTACCAGTTCCTTCATATGCTTGCCAACACTTGATATGGTTAACCTTTTTAATTTTAGCCACTTTTTATAGGTCTGTAGTGGAATCTCATTGTCATTTTAATTTCATTTGACTAATGATATTTACATTGTAAATTTCTTAAGTAGTAGAATCTTACTTGAAGATAAACTATAATCAGTATACTATAAACCCTAAAATAACAAAGTTATAGCTAGCAAGACAAGAAAGAAGATAAATGGAATGAAAAATACTGAGTCAATTCAATACGTCTAGTTGAGGCTATGGTTTTTCCAGTGGTCATGTATGGATGTGAGAGTTGGACTATAAAGAAAGCTGAGCGCCGAAGAATTGATGCTTTTGAACTGTGGTGTTGGAGAAGACCCTTGAGAGTCCCTTGGACTGCAAGGAGATCCAACCAGTCCATCCTAAAGGAGATCAGTTCTGGGTGTTCGTTGGAAGGACTGATTCTGAAGCTGAAACTCCAATACTTTGGCCACCTGATGCGAAGAGCTGACTCATTTGAAAAGACCCTGATGCTGGGAAAGATTGAGGGCAGGAGGAGAAGGGGACGACAGAGGATGAGATGGCTGGATGGCATCACCAACTCGATGGACATGGGTTTGAGTGAGCTCTGGGAGTTGGTGATGGATGGGGAGGCTTGGCATGCTGCGGTTCATGGGGTTGCAAAGAGTTGGACATGACTGAGCAACTGAACTGAACTGAATTCAATACAAAACAGAAACTGAATTTCCATACTGTTCTCCATAGTGGCTGCACCAATTTACATTCCCACTAATGGTGTAGGCAAGTTCTGTTTTCTCCACATCCTCTCCAGCATTTAATGTTTGTAGATTTTTAAATGATGGCCTCCCCTCCCAGTCTTTATGCTGCTGTTGTCATATATTTTACTTATACTGATACATATGTTATATATTTCATAATGTTTAAAC